>NC_066362.1:203497415-203822102 GCF_013377495.2 Cygnus atratus
ATGTTTATAATAGTTGACTGGGGCAACTCATAAGAGCTTCATAGTGCATGCTTTGTAATGAGATTCAATTATTTCCAATGGGAATTTTAAGCCTCCTGAAAGACTCATCTTTTGCTTACTGTAAGCAAGACTAATCTTTGCAAGTATAAAAATGACACTCACATTTTTATTGTGTTGTCTTAGAGAAAGGTCAGATCTAATAAAGATCACTCTTCTTGACAAATAATGCTTAATGTTTTTTTTCCTCCAGTTTATATTATATTGCAAAATCTGATTACTGTTGCAATAGCCTAATGGTACTTGACTAATAAAAAATTGGTCCAGTATAAGTATGGTGTTTATATGGAAGATGTTTGTTAAAATATTACTTCACATAACACTTATAGGTGCTGAATCTTTGTCTCCAGACACAGAAAGTGTCAGAATAATACATGAAAAATCACACAAAAACTGGGGGAAAAACTCTTTTCAGCATTGAGAAAGCATACCAAACCCCATCTCCATTGAGACATATTGCCTGCAGTGGCAGATCATCATATGACATATGTCTACCCGAATTCATCTGACATAAAAAGCAATAGAGTCCCTTTTGCCAATGTCACAGGGGTAAGGATGAACTAGTGGCATATCATTTGGGGTATTTTTGTCCTCCATTCTACAATTAATTTCCTATGTGACACTGACTATGTCACTTAAACTTGGATCCACAGAATAGCTTTGATTATGTTAGGCTGGAGAGGATGCTGATACAATTTTTTTAATGAAATTGAATCCAATGAAAGTAAAAAATAAATTAGCTTGCATTAGTCAGTAGTGCAGACCAAAATAAAAGAATTTTTATAGAGCAAAAACTAACATTGAGAAGACATAAAATTGACATAAAAATTGTTTCCAGGAGGGGATGTGTTCAGATTGCCACTAGACTGCTCTCTCTGTGATCTCAACACAAGTAGCATCTGAAGCACTTGTGCTCATATGTGCTCCTAGGTACAGCTTTTAGCCGAGTCTCATCTTAAAAGCATCCAGTGTGTCTGCTCTGAGACCACTCTTTGCTAGGAAGAGAGAAGCATGATAAATAGGAATTCCTGGAAAATTCCTCATCCAAACTAAAATGTTGATATGAATTAATTTAATGTGATATCACTGAAAAAAAAAAAAAAAAGTGAATTGTTGGTAAGAATATATTAATAAGAATGTCAGAGTATAAAAGATAATAACTCTGCTTTCATTTATTTTGATATCCTTGAAAATAAACAAAACAATATTTAATAACAAAATTAAAGGAAATTCAGCTCAAAGATAGTTATCTTGCTTCAGATGGCACTTGAATATTGTGTCAGATGTTGTGGAACAAACCTGAAGATAGACGTAGACAAGAAATAGAGAAGGTAGAGTAAAACTCAGGAAATCAGCAAACATAACCTAAGGGAAAGCACTGAAATGTATTTTCTTTTTCTTGAAAAATAAAGTATAATGTTAGTTCGCCACTGAATAAGGCTTTTCTGTTTAAGAGAGGACTTAATTGTTCTCTGTACTCCAAAGGAGAAATAAATAATAATAATTAATAATTAATAATTATTATTAATAATAAAGCAAACAAACAAAAAACTATTGATTATATTTCTATATATAGAAATTACAGGGAAATTACATTTAAATATAATGGAATTTAAATCATGAAAGAAGGTCCTGAGCTAATAGGCGGTCAGCATTATGACACTGAGGAACTCATTAGAGTTATTGTTGTTGTTGTTTGTTGTTGTTGTTGTTGTTTTGTTTTGTTTTTAAGAATAGATGTGATGTATAGCCTTCAACGAGGATTTTATGTACTTATTCCTACTCAGTAAAAGAGACTGGACTGGTCTCTCTGTGATCTCAACACAAGTAGCATCTGAAGCACTTGTGCTCATGTATGCTCCTAGGTACAGCTTTTAGCTGAGTCTCATCTTAAAAGCATCCTTCCTCCTGGGATTATCTAATCCTATGATATTAAGAAGTTGAAGCTCGAGTTAAGATAATTCAGTTCGAAATTAGTGGACTCTTAAGCAATCCTTCAGGAGCTTTAAATAGTTGTGAGGAATACTAAGATCAATATCAGCAAGCCTGAAAACTAGGCTCTGCATGTCTCAAGCTGCAACCCAAATCAGAAGCAGTTGTTCTGAAGATTTGGTGCAAGTAAATTTCAAAAGTAGAAGCACATAGAAATTTAAGGCCAAAAAGACAAATCTTGATTCCAACTTCTCTTTCCAACTAGTGGATTTTGACTATTATGTTGTTTGTCCTTTATTTTTCTTGCAGATTGAAGTCACATATAGACAATACATCCAGATAGTCTCAAAAATCGTGCACCAGTACCTACACCTTTCACAGGTACTCTCAGCATCAGAGTTGTTGTTCAAGTCACTGCCAGCTCAACCTCCATCCCCATTTAGTAATTTTCTAACCCTAAACTGATTACCTCCACTTACTTAAGATTTCCACTGGATTACTTTTTTATATGTGCATTTATTATTGGCATGGTATATAGATATGTAGTTAAATACAACACAGAACTTTATTGGATTCCTCTGTAAATTCATATAATTTAGTAAATCTCTGCTTTGTTTAACTTTAGAAGTCCTTTTGCCTCCCATTTTTTTCCTTCCTTTCACTAAGCTAATGGTTTATTGAAGAGATTTTTAACATATAGAGTGAGATGTCTACTCAATTTATATTAACTATCAAGGAGGAAATATTTGATAAGTTTCTCAAAACAGAAAGTCAGAAAACTGGCTTTCTCAAAGCTTCCTTATTTTCAGCTGAAGTCTAAATTTGTTAAGATAACAGGTCACTTAACAAAAGTGTCTTCAAGTGTAAAGTAATATTTCCCAAAGCCTATAGAGAGCAGAAGTGTGAAAAGCTGCTCAGGGTGCTAAAAGATGCATGTCCCATGGACATCCTTAAAATTAGCCACTTTAAACACCTGAAGCATGAAGCAACAACTGCATGGCTTGTGATCAAGTTCAAATGGAAAAATTAAAAGGAAACGATATTGTTGTTACACTGGAGGAAGCACAATGTGCAATAAATAGCATACTGATTCCTTTCCCTTTATCTATTCTTTTCTACTTCTGTTCATTTATTGAATCTTTTTATTTACTTATTTCCTATTGAGTTTACAACTCAATCCATTAGTATTGCTCCTTCTGTGGAAAGAACATCGTGAAACCTGACTGCTGCCCTACACATGATAATGTCAGTTGTAAGTGCATACCACTTCTGGGGGCTCTGTACAGATTTCTGTCTACCTGTGGGTAATCCGATCTCTGGCAGCAGGAGAGACAGGGATTTATCTCCATCTGGTCCCACCTGCAGGGAGCAGAGCAGTAAGGAAAAAGACCTCAGCATGTGATCCCTGGTCTGGCCAGTAATGAACTGTGCTAGGAAATGGAAATGTCTATTCGTGGAGTTAGTGACTTGAAGTGCAAGGTGTACGCAAAAGCACTTCTAGCAAGAAATATAATATTAAAGTCTGTGAATAAAATCTGTTGGACTTTATGGGATCTACATAATTCATCAAGTGCTCATGTTAAAGCAGAATTCCACTCTCAGCAAAAACAAAAGTAAATCCATATCTTTGGTAAGTTATCCTTTCACCTGACTTTGCCAGGTGCTGCATTCTTTAAAATTCCCTGTGTTTCAGAAGGAATGGGTGAAGCTTAGCTCTTTATGATATGAGGCCTGTTATTTAGCATATTATAATCAGTACTGAGAACAGGTCATTATAAGGAAGCTTTAATGAGAAGTTTGTTTCGGAAAATACAGTGGGTAGTGCTTCTTTTTCATCTGTTCAAATTTATGACAACACTTACAATAATCTAATTTTTCACCTTTATTTGTATACACAGCCGTACTATTGTCGGAATTATTATTTATATATTGATACAAGATCGTCACCTTATTGCAGTGCAGCTTATGAAACAAGAACTGTAAAAGGCACATCTCTTGTTAATAGATTTAATGCATCTATACCTCCCTGGGAAAATCTATTAGAAAATAATAGGTCAAAAGGTTTATATTAGAACATGAGAACAGGTTTACTAACTCAGACTATAGTTTATATAGGCCTGTGCACTGTCTCTGGCAGTGGTTGAGAAAAAAATGATTAAATGTAATATCAGAACAAACTCACTGGTACTTCTAGTATATTCTCCCAGCAACCTGAATTCTGCATCTTATAGGTTTCTCATGCAAGAAAAGGAGGATATTTTTGTTTTTACAAGTACTTGATTTTTTTTCCATTACTTTTTCAAATTGCTCTTTAAATTGAGAGAAATGTTGGCAGTCTACAACCTCCTACAACATCAGACTTTCCAGCTTAACTCCAGCTGTGTGAAAAGCTCTTCCTTTCATTCCCACTGTATTTTTCATTCTAAAAATTTAATTTAATGTGCCTGGCTGTGTAGTAAAAACAAACAAACAAATAGTGAGTGGTCATTGCCTTTTCACTTTTTTTTCCTTCTTCTTTCTTTTTTGATATCTCTCACTATTACATGAACTTCTGTCGATGGCTCTTCCACCTCACCTTCCCTGAATATTTTGCTATTTCCCGTTTATACTTCTTGGAGGAAAAAGACCACAACCAAACACAGTATTCAAGTTTCTGAGATTACATAGTGACACAATGGCTTTTTTTTTTTTTTTTATGTTTCATTTTCTATTATTTGCTAATTCTTGGCATTTAAAATCTTAATTTTAATTATTTGTTTATTTATTCATTGTTAACTGCTCCTGAACACTGAACTGAAATTTATGGACTTATGGACCATAATTTTACATTCTCATTCCTGAGTGGTAATAGCTAGTCTGTACTCCATTATTGTATATGTATATTAGGATTATTTGTCCACTATCCTTCCTTATATATGGTTATATCAAATTTCATCTGGCATATTATCTCCCAGTCTTTCAGCATGAGATTCATTTGATGATATCTGAGCTTTTAGCCTTTAGCTTCCTTTATAATCAGCGGAAAGAAACTGGCATTTTTAGGGGATGATTTATCCCACTCTGCATTAAGATGAGATGTCACTGCTTCACTCCATAAAAGCACCTATTTCTTTCCACTGATTGTAAAAGGGAGCAGAGGCCTTCACGCACTATAGATGCACAGATTTAGTCAGATAAATGGCATTATCAGTATTGTAAGATTTGTCTGCAGTTTTTCCCAATCAGTTTTTCTGTTTCATTGCTCTAACTGGTTTAGTTTGATCAGCAAGCTTTATCATCTCATTATTAACTTGTGTCCTAAGTAATTTATGAAGATTTCAACCGGTATAAGTTACCAGCACAGAGCACTGTGGGACTATAGTGGTACATCCTTACATCCTCAAATCTATTCCTAGACTTTGTCTTCTATATTTTCACCCATCTATATTAATTTAGAAAACAAATTTCTACTTGTGCTGCACAAGCTTAGCTTCTACAGGAATTGTTATTGGGAGATTTATCAAAAGTTTTTGGCCATCCAAGGAAACAAGCAATGGCAACTGAACTTTTTTTTAGCAACGTTTCTTGGTACCTTCAGAGACCTACAAAAGGTTGTAACACATGCCTTCTGTTGGCATATACTTTGTTTGCTCTTTCCGAATAATGATCAGGTGTCTACTAGCTCTGCTCAGTATTTTACTCTTAACTGATCTGTGCTTCTTTGACATCTTAATTGCATACTTGCTCTACCAGCGAGCAGAAAAATTTCCTGCTTTGGGTATGTGAAAAGAAATAATAAAACAGTCAGAACCACACACATATTTTTTATGCCTTTAGCAAGTTCTTTTTTAGAGTTGCTTTGGTCTGCTTTATATTTTTCCTGTTTTTTATTTATTTGTTTATTTATTTATTTATTTATTTATTCTTCTGTTTCCCTTGGTTGAACAGGAGTATAGGTTTTACAGAACATATTATTTTTAATAATTTTCTTTATCCTTCTGTCCATTTTTTTTTTCCTTTTCTAGTCTTTCTATAGCGTGGTTGTTGCCATACACCTTTCTGACTGTCACACTCTTGTTCTGAGTGCCTGCGATGACGGCTTTAATCTTCATGTCACCTTCAAATATTTAAGCCTTTCAGTTCTTACAGTTTTTGCAACAAAATTATTTCTTTAGTTCCCTAGTCACTCATTCTGAAATTAAGGGCTCTTTTAGTAGATTTTGGTTCTTGATTCACTTAGAGGATTGTTAACTCTAAATATCTCATATCCACTGTAACATAGATCTTCTTTAATAATAAAAGTTTAATAATCAAACTCTTTTCTCTCTGTCCCAGATCAAGTCAAGAGCTGCTTCTCCATTTTGGTTTACCCAGTTTCCAATTCTTTTATTTAGACAATCTTCATAACAAACAAACAAACAAATAAACAAACAAAAAACAAAAACAAAAACAAAAACAAAACAACAACAACAACAACAACAAACCATTGTAGAAACACCAAGATGTTACTATCTCAAGTCTTTCACTGAGAAAGAAGACTTTAGGCATGTGTTTGACTGTTTGAAATATGGAAATAAAATAATTCATATCACTTTTAGTGGGAATTAATTGCAGAATGATCATTCCCCCAAATCTAGACTTCTTCAATAGGAATGTACACAATAAAAGACTTGCATAACCCTAAGGACAGTGATCCTTGCACAAAATGCTTAATTTGTCTTGTGATACATGGGACGGGTGTACTTTAGAATAAGACTCAGAGCAGGGCATTTAGTAACTTGTTGCTTAAAGTCAAAGTACTTGGTTTATAGCTACCTTATGTTAGGGAAACACTAAGAGCATAAATCTTGAACCCAGCTGCCTTCCCCTGGCTTGCAGGGAGATCGTTTTGTCCATCAGAACAAATAGCTTGAGCCATCAGCTATAGGGTATGCACCCATTCTTTTCAAGTGTTTTTTTTTTTTTTTTTCCAGACTCCAGCAACTTCATATCATACTTTCATCTCTTGTATTGGAAGCCAGTGTACATAAAGTAGAGGAAGAGAGAGAAGGATTTCTTGTGTACTTTATTCCAGAGAGGAAAATATTGAAGCAGTTCTGACACTATTTGCATATTATGTAGTGGGATATCCAGATACAACTGATGAAGGTCCTCACAGAGTTTGTGGGGAGAAGATCTCATTTCTGTGCTGCAGTCAGATTTAGGAGAACTTCATGTCTGAGCATTTTGAGCATGCACAGAAGCAGAACTCCGCAAACAAGAAGGAAAGCAGTAATTGAGTTTAGGTGTTTCCATAGTTAAACAACAGCCAATAGAAGCATTTTAATGCCTTTATTAGCTGTTTCTAGATTCATCTTTATTTAAATATTTTTGATGTGCTCATGTACTATTCTCAAAAACATATTTAGCTTATTCAAAACTCAAAGCTATATTTCTTCATGTCACCTAAAGTCTTGATGAGGGACCAATGTACCTGCCCTTCCTAGGCATTGGCCAAAAAAAAAATCCTTACTTTCAGTGTAACTCTCTTCTCTCTTAAAGAACAATTCTGGTTTTGGTGCTCTTTTCAAAAACATTAAATACAAGTTAAAAAAAAAAAAAAAAGTTTCCTTCTGCAACCACAGATTCTTTAGTCCTTTCCAAAGGTAAAAATTTGCACCTGTGGTAAAATATAAATAATTGTTTGATTACACAGAAGGAGATGTAAGTTATCTTTTAAATTACAGACAAAAGACCAAACAAATGCTATGGCTCTGGTTTACTCTCCACTATTATATTGGGCAACTCAACAGGGTTTGTATTATACAGCTGTCAGATACAATCGTCTTACTTCTGCTAATTGTTCTCCTGTGAATTTTCAGCACCTAAGCAGAGTTTTGCCTAAGCCATTACATGCTTTAAGAAAATGATGTATTGCAAAAGGCAAAGCACTGTAGCACCTGAATTTGTCATCCGATGCTGAGCAGACAACAGCTTATTTATAATGGCACCCTGTCATCCTTCAAGTCTCGGTGGAATCCTTGGCAAGTGAACAGTTATTTTAGGAGATATGCCTCATGTTTCTAGTCTGCATAAATCTGAATCTTATTTCTAGCAACATACATGGCATTTTCATGATACCCTCCATCCACATTTCAAAACTTCTTGAAGCCTCCCCATATTCCTATTAGCCAAAACATTTGAGCCTAAGCTATTTACTGTACTGTATATTTAAGGTCAGAGGTAGCTTCTTGGATTGGCAAATCTCACTCAGGTGATGAAATAACATGTATTTCAAACTCAGACCTTTGGTCTACCTTAATTTTAAATGGGTAAGAATACCTATCTGACTACTGATGCTGCCTGGACCACAGTGTGAACATAGCATCACCGTGGCTGTTGTTTTTCCATTTCCATACCTACATAGACAGCAAGCTCTCACGATGTCTCAGGATGTTGAACTAGAACAGTATATCTTCCTACTGGACAGGTGAGAGCAACAAAGAAAGAAATCTTTGCTGAAATTTGTATGCTCAGTGTTTTTTCTGTAGACTAGTCCCTTGTTCTTCTCATCACAGGATGCAATCAAAATCCATATATGCTCCATTGAACCCAGACGTATTTTGGATGAGCCCAGGATGATTTTCCCATGTATTTTATCCAGCTTGATGACTTCAAGAGTAACAAAGGTTCCTCCCTGTCCTCTCAAAATGATGTTATGCAAGCACTGAGCAGGTGCACTGCTGTTAATAATAAACATTTTAGAGTGCATTAAGGACTAATATGTTAAGGAGGCCTCCCAGGACCACTTTGCTATACATTCAAATTTTGATGCTTTAAGAACCCTGTTTCCAAGTATACCTTTATTTTCAGGTGGCTCAGCTGACTAATGAGTAGATATCCTTAATGTTGCAAGTTTTTGTGCATGGTAATTCATTATTAAAAATTAAGAGGCCTCTGTGGAAGTACCCTGCATTATGTTGTTATACAATGAAGGGACACTCTAAGACTGTGTGACCAATACACAGTGAGGATCCTTCTCCTTTTGGCTGCCTCATAGCCTTACTTCATTATGATACCTCATATCAGCACATTAAATAGAAAGCACACATTTATGAGACAAAGCATTTTCTATGAAGGGTAACCAACTGGAGACAATTCACACAAACCAAAATGTTTCTCTTATGCTCTATTATTTTGATATACCATGAGATTAATATATAAAATTATAAATTTTTATCTTCTTAATTTTACTGAACACACTTGTTAATTTTGCATAGCATAAATTACCTCTTTGTGTAAATTTGAGTGTGGGATAAACTTAAACATTTTGCAGGGATTGAGAGAAAGAAAATCTAAGGCAAGTTTGAAGACACTAACCGAAGTGAAGATGCTACTCTGAGACCCAGAAAATCTAATTCTGTTTCTTGGTTTCCATTTCATGACTTTGAACAAGTCACATAATCCCTCTGGGCTACAGTTTTCCACTAGGAAAATGGTAATCACATTTCTTCTGTTGTTTGGCTGACAAGCTGTCTGGTCTGATGAGACTCAGATTTTTGGAGTAGTATCCTGAAATCCTGTTTGAGATTAATGAAAAAGAAAAGTAAATTGTCCTACAGTTTAGACAAACACTAAAATTGATGTCTAATTCTGTTGTGTTAACCAGAAGATTGTGATAGACCCCCTTTAATGGAAATAAAATAATAAAATAGCTGCTTTTCCCCTGAAGTCCATAAAAAGTCAGAGAAACTTTTGAAATTCACATTGTTTTAGAAGCTTTACCACCCACCTGTCACTCACACAAAGCATATAATTTTGACATATTATGAAAAAAAAAGAATTACATTTTAATTTGCTAATCCTTGCTTAGTTAAACTAGTGACATATGCAAATTACCCTCTGAGACCTAAATTACTTCTTTCAAAGGATAAATAAATGTTCTTTAGTATTTTCAAATATTATTAAAATAACTTCTTGATTGACAGATAAGTCAGTTCTTGGATGACATATCACTTTTACAAAAGTGAATTCATGTGCCTAGACATAAATGTCCAAAGCTTCATGACAATGAAAAAAAAATAAAAAAATCCAGAAGTTTAGATCCTTTTCTAAAAACACTTCTGGAACTCAGACAAGAGTCTTATGGATTGGAAATCTTATGACAGCTGACTTCCATATAGGATTGCTTACATTTTTACTTGTTTTCCATCCAGCAATATAGGAACATGGTTATAAATCTGCACCCAGGCATGCCCTTTAAAAGAATTGCTCTCAAATGGATAAGAAGAATCATGGGTATGACCTTTAAAAGATAGCATATGACCAATTAGGGAGAGATTTTCTAATATCCCCAAGAGCAGAAGCAACTGTGCAGAGAGTTGGAATCTGCAGACCCAAAAATAATAATAATGAAAAAAAAAAAAAAGGAATATTTGATAAAGATGGGACAAATTTAGAGTAGTGGCTATTAAGAGACTGATGTGGAGGATAACAGTATTAATGAAATCTAGGAAGAGAGCAGAAAAAATATATTTTTTATTGCTAATAATAGTAATAATGATAATAATCATAAAGCATACCAAAGGATGATATGGTTACTGTTGCCACTACTCAAGATACAACATCCTGAGTGTGAAGACTGACTCATTACTGGATGTTTCTTGTTACTGAAGCAGACGTAAACTGAAGTGTTTTTCTTTCCCTTCTTAGATGCTGACACCATACCTTTAATATATTTTGCTAGGTATATCCCTAAATACATTTTTTTCAGTCAGCTAATCTTACAAAAGCACAGATAGTTATCTTTGGTTTGTTTTCTACTTTAACCTCTAAGTTAGAGAAAATTCTTCTGGCTCTGTATATGGCAGGTCTTAGTACTTATCCTCCTTGCTCCACAAATTGTTTCTAATAATTGTTGGTAATAATTAATGGCAAGGTACTTTCAAAAAGCTCTTGCTGGACTGAGATTTTGGTAACTTTAGGAATCTAAAAAGATGTGTTAAAATATCCCTGACTATGCTAGACAGGGTCTACTACATGTTGAAATTATTTTTGAAAATTTGTAGCTTTTCTCTTCATCTCCAGTTTAGTTGGCGTACTTTAGGATAGGAGCAAAAGCTTGGCCAATTTTTTCCCTTAGTTTTCTACTTACATGTATCCAGACTGAGTGCTGCTAAGAAGACATTTTCCTAAATACATATTTGTTTGTCTGTGTGAGGGTGTCTGGTCTGCTACGTCCTTGTTTTTCAAAAACAGAATTTTATTCAATGTTTCTTCATCATACTTACTAGAGATGGAAGAATATGAGTTGAGGCTGTCAATATAAGCTGTGCCAGAGACAAGAGGAAAGGCTAGATATTGACAGTGTGGGAGTGAAATGGATTTACAGCAGGTGGGAATATCAATTAATACATTTTGTAGACACTTTTGCGATTGACTGTGGTCCCACACACTAATCCTTGCCACCAGCTCCAACTCCAAGGGTGGTTTTTTACCAGCTGGGGATTAGAACATTAATCTAAAAGTATCTCTGAAAATATCTGCCTTTTCCCTTCATTACAGAGAAGCAAAGAATCTTATATAGAGAGACATGTATGTAAGCAACTGCATATGTAAACATGACATTTGTAGGCTGGCTGTTCTGTTCTCTTAGTTAAAGAATGATGGAAGCAGTGGTCTTCAGACAATCATTTCTTCCTGATTTCTTCCTACACTTTTCCCCTCTCTGGACCACCTCAGCCTAAACCATTCCTGATAGGAATTTGGTTATTATTCTGCTCACAGTATTCACTGATAGGCATTCACTGATGGTCTGTATTATACTAAATATAGGTAATTCATTAGTGCAAACAATTAAATATATATATATACTGAAAAAAAAAAAATCCTTATTGAATTTTGACTATTTCTTACACAGTGACACAGTGATGGGTCTACTGAAAATTTCTTCTGATGATAATATGAGATGAATAACAAGTCTTTTACAGTCTATTTGACTCTTTTTTTTTTTTTTTTTAAATTAACAACAACAATTTCCAAAACTTTGAACATCTTATAAAAACAGTATTTTATCTTTGGCAAGAAAGTTTTGTCCATTGTGTTTAAGTGACTATACAAAAACTCAAAATTGAAGTTAAATTTATACAGTTTTGATTATTTGAAATTCACAGCTTAGAGGACATGAAAGCAAATCAATCAAAAAGACACCCCCTGCCAAAAAGTGCAGAAAATAATTTTAAAATGTACTTTAAATACAGGAATAGTATTTGATAATGTTAACAATAAAAACAGAGACCAAGTTCATATCTTTTAAGAGACAGTTCCCTGTACGAAAGTCTCTACAAACTTATGTAGGCATCTAAGTACATTTCATAGGAACAACTAGATGAGGAAATGATAGATTAGATGATTATTCTGGTTTTAAAAATTATTTTCAAAACTGCTGAGTACTGTTTCCACTTCTGTGGAAACTCCTGGGTGCCTGGCATTTTATAAAGCAGATCGCCATAAAGATTTGAACAGTTAAACACATGGGAGTTAGCCTTTATTGATACTGGTGAAAATATAAGCATGCATCATCTCTAATCTTATTACCAGCAGCATGCTTTGCAGTAGCAAATAATTCGGGTTCTTTTCTAAGGAGAGCTAGTCACTGTGGCAAGCTGTGCATGAAAATTAAGCACTGATAACATAATTTTCTGTTCTCTAAGGAGCTTACAGTAGACTAGGTTGTGGGGCTCAATCTCAAGTAAAGTGACACAATAAGAAAGGAAACGTAATACTTCATAAATTAAATCAAATCGAAACAGACAATTATTACTTTGAAAATTTTATCTGATGTAATTTTTTCCTTCTATTGAATTTTTGCTTGCATTAACAAGTATTCTCACCTACAATAAGCAGCTTGACTGCTGTCACATACATCTGTTAAACCTTATGGGTATCCTAACCCTGTTATCAGCATTGCAGTGTAATACACCAGCCTGCAAGTCAGGTGTGGCTGGTGATCTCCTGCACTGTTTGACCCATCAAGTGTTTACTGTTACAGAGCCAGTTTCCAGGACGCTGCCTGAGTTCATACATATTCGTGGTTCATTCATATTATTTCGTGGTGAATGGAGTTAAATCCAGTTGGTGGCCGGTCACTAGTGGAGTCCCCCAGGGCTCAGTCCTAGGGCCAGTTCTCTTTAATATCTTTTTTGATGATCTGGATGAGGGGATCGAGTGCACCCTCAGTAAGTTTGCAGATGACACCAAGTTAGGTGTATGTGTCGATCTGCTTGAGGATAGGAAGGCTCTACAAGATGACCTGGATAGGCTGGACCGATGGGCTGAGGCCAACTGTATGAAGTTCAACAAGGCCAAGTGCCGGGTCCTGCATCTGGGGCACAACAACCCCAAGCAGCGCTACAGGCTGGGAGATGAGTGGTTGGAAAGCTGCCTGGCAGAGAAGGACCTGGGAGTATTGGTTGATAGTCATAGAATCATAGAATATCCTGAGTTGGAAGGGACCCATAAGGATCATCAAGTCCAACTCCTGGCACCGCATGGGTCTGCCCAAAATTTTAGACCAATTTTAGACTAAGTGCACAGTCCAGTCGCTTCTTAAATTCAGACAGGCTTGGTGCAGTGACTACTTCACTGGGGAGCCTGTTCCAGTGTGCGACCACCCTCTCGGTGAAGAACCTCTTCCTGATGTCCAGCCTAAACTTCCCCTGCCTCAGCTTAACATCGTTCCCGTGGGTCCTATCACTGGTGATTACAGAGAATAGGTCATCTGCCTCTCCACTCCCCTTCGCGAGGAAGTTGTAGACTGTGACGAGGTCTCCCCTCAGCCTCCTCTTCTCCAGGCTGAACAGGCCAAGTGACCTCAGCCGCTCCTCACATGTCTTCCCCTCTAGGCCCTTCCACATCTTCGTCACCCTCCTCTGGACACTCTCCAACAGTTTAATGTCCTTTGTGTACTGTGGTGCCCAGCACTGCACACAGTACTCGAGGTGAGGCTGCACCAGCGCGGAGTAGAGTGGGACAATCACTTTCCACGACTGACTAGCAATGCCGTCCTTGATGAACCCCAGGATACGGTTGGCCCTCCTGGCTGCCAGGGCACACTGCTGGCTAATATTCAACTTGCTGTCAACCACAACCCCCAGATCCCTCTCTGAGGGGCTGCTCTCCAGCGTCTCGTCACCCAGTCTGTATGTATAGCCAGGGTTGCCCTTTCCCAGGTGCAGGCTGAATATTAGCCATGTGCTCATGTGGCCAAGAACGCCAACAGCATCCTGGCTTCCATAAGAAACAGTGTGGCCAGCGGGACTAGGGAAGTGATTGTCCCCCTGTACTCAGCTCTGGTGAGGCCGCACCTCAAGTACTGTGTTCAGTTTTGGGCTCCTCGCTACAAGAAGGACATGGAGGTGCTTGAGTGTGTCCAGAGAAGGGCAACAAAGCTGGTGAGGGGTCTGGAGAACAAGTCTTACAAGGAGTGGCTGAGGGAACTGGGGTTGTTTAGCCTGGAGAAGAGGAGGCTCAGGGGCGACCTTATCGCTCTCTACAGGTACCTTAAAGGAGGCTGTAGCGAGGTGGGGGTTGGTCTATTCTCCCACGTGCCCAGTGATAGGATGAGAGGGAATGGGCTAAAGTTGTGCCAGGGGAGGTTTAGGTTGGATATGAGGAAAAACTTTTTTACCGAAATGCTTGTTAGGCATTGGAATGGGTTGCCTAGGGAAGTGGTTGAGTCACTATCCCTGGAAGTCTTTAAAAGACGTTCAGATGTAGAACCTAGTAATATGGTTTAGTGGAGGACCTGTTAGTGTTAGGTCAGAGGTTGGACTAGAGGTTTCTTCCAACCTAGATTATTCTGTGATTCTGTGATTCTCTGATATATTCTAATGATAAGGGTATCAGATTCAAGTCAGTGTTAATGGAATTATAGTATGTGCTTAAATAATTGTTTCATTGTTTTTCAGGATAGAGTCAGGCACAAATATGTATATAAATCAATAAGGATTTGACTTAAGAAGCAATATGTGATTGTGCAGCTATGAGTCATTGCAAAGGCTCTGCAGGACAGCTGAACAGAAAGGGAACCCAGGAGAGAGAAGATTGTTCTATGATATTCTGAATAAGTGCTCAGACAGTTTCAATGTTAACAGATCTCAGCAAGTTCAGCCTAGGAAATCCAGTGAAATCATAGAATCATATAATCACAGAATGGTTTGAGTTGGAAGGGACTTTAAAGATCACCTAGTTCCACCCCCTTTTCTCCCCCAGCCCACCTCTACCATAGTCAGCGATATCTTCTACTATATCAAGTTGCTCAAAGAACATTGCTGTCTTGTGTTCGATTTTATTACCCACTGACACCCCCAAGTCATTCTCTGCAGGGCTGGTCTCTATCCATTCCCCACCCAGCCTGTATTCATGTTTGGGATTGCCCCGACACAGGTGCAGGACCTCGCACTTGGCCTTGTTGAACTTGTTGAGGTTTGTATGAGCCTACCTCTCAAACCTGTAAAGATCCCTCCTGATGGCATCCCTTCCCTCCACTGTGTTGGCTGTACCACACAGCTTGTTGTCGTCAGAAAACTTGCTGAGGGTACACTCAGTTTCACTGTCCATGTCACCAACAAATATGTTAAATAGTCACAGTCCCAATATTGACCCTTGAGGAACACCACTTGTTAATGATCCCCACTTGAACATTGACCACAACTCTTTGAGTACAACCATCCAGCCAATTCCTTACCCACTGAGTGGTCCATCTATCAAATCTATGACTCTCCAATTTAGAGCCGAGGCAAGGATGTTGTGTGGGACAGCGTCACATGCTTTGCACAAGTCCAGGTAAATGAAAGATAGTGATAAATTTGTATGACATCTCTGTGGGTAAAAGGTTAGAGTACATGGAGATGTGCATGTGCAGTTTTCTACCAAGGGAAAATATCAAATAAGGGTGAAAAACATAAAAGAATGGTAATTTGGAGAATGGTGCTAGATCTAGTACTTCTTGTTTTGGTTGCTGGTATAGTGGTGTAGATCCATCTCATCAACCATTAGGCACCTGCATAGGAAAACAGCTGATCCTCTGCAAGTGTGAGAGAGAGAGAAAGGAGACAAGTGTCTTCAGAAGAATGTTCAGCCCACCTCAGATCTTATTATCTGAGTGGTCTGTCTTTAAGCTTCACTGCATTACAAGGGACACCATTCCTAATGTCAGCACTCCAAGCCAAGGGAGATCAATCTGGGCAAATATGTTCAAATCTTCTGCTGAGTCTGCTGCCTCACCGGTTCTGTGAGGATAAAGAATAGTGACAGGAAAAAAAGTATTTTCCTAGAGATTTCTAAAGACGGTCAGGAGAAAATCCACCTGCCATCAGTAAACACTGACTGAACATTGTATTTTTCCATCCTTTGCCACACCCGACGCATCTACACAGCAGATATTTCCAAACTGTTTCATTTATTTCATTTATTTCTGCTCTTACAGAACCATGCTTACATTTTAGAAGGAAATCCTATAGGACTTTACTTCTCTACAGATACGCAAATGTTTTGTATGTATAGCCACTTAGTTGTAAGTTAAGATAACCCAGTGATATTAGAAAATTAAACTAAAATCACCGGTATACCTATAACAGCAGCTAATACTAATTTTAAAATACCTTAAATAATAATAATAAGAAGAAGAAGAAGAAGAAGAAGAAGAAAGTGTAGTAATAATAATAATAATAATAATAATAATAATAATAATACTTCTTCAGCACTAAGAAGTAAGTTTTAACTTTTAAAAATACATTAGATTCCATATTCTTGGAAGACATAAAGCTGGCGATGCCTGCTGACTCATGTCAGCTAATGGGTGACCTGGCATTGATTCTCTTTCAGTCTATTAACCATCTCACTATTTGCATTAGTATCACTGACAGTCACAACATTATAGAAAAGAGCTTTCCCAGACCTTATCATGACCTTTGCATTTCCAATTCAGATGCACTGACACAGATCTTAAAATGAGACAGTTTTGACTTTTTACATTTTTCGTATTGCGTTCTAGAAGTGAACACCTTGTTTGGTGTCTTCATCTGCAGACTTTCATCAAGTTCCAAGGGCTGACCTGGCCAGACAGGTTTGTGCAACCAGTTTCCTGATTTTATTTTTTTTTCTTCTTCTTCTTGTTTTCTTCTTGCAAATAGTGGACATAAATCAAGGACACGGGATTAGCCTAGGATATTATGCTATGTGAGTCAGTATAACTCTGTTTTCTGCAGTGGTCATATATGCAGATCCCCTGTAGAAACATCTCCATCTCCTAATAAAGAGGATACATATTTTCATTGGTTGTGAGTGGTTACAATTGCAGTTTCCTACTGGCCATCATTTTTTACTGTCCAAATAACTTCAGAAATAAACCTTCCAGCTCGCTCGCATGAATTATGAATGTGCCAGCAGTGTTGATTTTAAAATGCGTGTCAACACTTTAACATCTGAACATCTATGTAAATGCAAGCTTTTAGCAGAATTTCAATTTAACAAATTACAGTTTGTGACTCTAATTTATGAGAACTATGTAAATACCTAAGATTTTTATAGCTGCTCTCGCTTAAATTAATCACAAATTACTAATTATGCCTTTTTCAGCTGCAGGATATGCAAATTTAGTTGCATAAAGAAAGGAAACATTCAAGAATAGATTGATTTTAGAAGCATTGTGCAGTATCATTTTTAAACAGTAGAGCGCAGCGTTTTAACCTGCTACAGATCTAATTGGTGGTTCCACATTTGTTTTGTTTGTGCCAAAATCCAAAATATGAAGAAAAAATATGTATATAAAATATAAAGTCTATTAAGAAATAATTGAGATCCCCTTCACTAGCTCTGCACAGCACATGTCTATACACAACTACAAAGACAATGCAAGCCAGAAATCTGAATATATTTTAAAGGATTGGCTAGTTTGTCATCATACTGCAGCTCCAATATACCAAGTGAGGAGGAAGTGTGAGAGACATCTCTCCCACCTGGAGCCAAACCAATCTTCTGATGGCAACAGAAATATTGGCTACAATAGTATTTCTACAGCCAAATGTACTCTGCCTTGCAGGTAAGCAGAACCAGGAAAGGTCTGTTATTGTCTACTATAGCAGTGGTACTCAGGAACTGAGCCAAAAATGTATTTGCAGTGGCTTTTCTTGTATGTTCTTTCTCCTTTCCTAGCTGTCCCAAGATCATAGTGTTGGACTTAAATACTGATTTTTATTTATTTTTTATTATCACTATTTTATTTTATTTTATTTTATTTTATTTATTTTTGTGTTGCTTGCACAAAATTTCATTCCATGTTTCATTCCATGTTTCCTGTAAGGTAGGAAGATGTAGTTTTCTACTGCTGGAGAAGAAACAAAGCTTCAAGCTTCACTTGTTTCTCAAGGACATTTGATTTGCGCTGTTTTTGTGATATTTTGGTGAATAATAGTAGAAAATAAAATTGACCATAAAACATTGTCTTAAAGTTTTAATTTATAACAGTTAGTGAGAAGAGGACTTCTTATTTCTGTGTTACTTCTTTTACTCTGACTGGCTGTACAATTAACTGTGATGAATTCAGCAACAAGATTTGTCCGTTATCTCCTTACAACCTTTGTACCAAGTCAGCAAGCCATGGTGTTGAAGAGTGTTGTTTCACAGTATTGAATTGTGTAAACAGAGACACTGTGAATAGATTAGCTTTTGGAAGGAAGACTAGGCAGTATAAAAGAAAGTGTCCATGTTCCAGTAGCTATTTGTCTTTGATAGCATCTAGAGGCTCCTTGTCTCACAACCTTGTGGTTCAGCAGCACAAGCTCTAAGCATACAGTTGGTAATTGTGCATTTGTCATTCCTACTTGCAAAGACTTTGGCTCCTGCCTTCTAACCTTCAAAAAATTATGTCTAGTCATGGCTTTTTGCATATATATACACATACATATATGCATATATATATATATATATATATATAGGGGGGAGGGGGAGAAGATGGTGGGAAGTACATAACTCTTTAAAATTTCATAAGAGAGCTTGAAGTCATGTTTAAAAAAATCCTGGAACACCAAGGCAGACCTCTTTGGTGCCCACCTCATTGGTGTTACCTTCCCTTATCACTTGACGTGTGCTACTTATTTATACCCAGCAATGACAGAATGGTATCTTACCAAAAGTCTGTCAAAAACGCCAACTTTTTATGCTCAGAGTTCCTTCTGCTCGACACTTACCAGATTACAACTCTAGTATTTTTCTCACTTTTGGACTCCATAGAACAAAACAGACATTAATATCCTGGCAACATCCAGTGAATGACTGCCAAGCTGGCCAGAATATGGAATAAAAGTCTGAGAGCTGAGTTGTTCAGCCTGGAGGGATCTTATTGCTGTCTGCATCTTCCTACTGGGAACATGGAGAGATGATAAAAGACACTTCTCAGAGCTGAACAGGGAAAGAACTGGAAGCAACACGCACACATTGCAGCATTGCAGTAAGGGAGTATCCAATTAAATGTAATGGGAAAAAAAAAAAAAAAAAGTCCCTATTTCAGACCAGACAAATAATATAGTCTAATTTCAGAGTAAGATCCAGTTTTGAAGCTGGCCCTTCTTTCAGCTGCAGGTTGCAGTAAGAAATGACCTTTTCCAAAGGAAGTTAGTCTATCTTACTAAATCCAGTTTTTATTCATTAGCAAGCTCAGCACAGTCTGTCAGCTGACTAGTTAGAAGAAAGTCATTGCCACACACAGAATTAGGAAAGTAATGTTGTATTAGGTCTGATTTTGACTAAGGAATTTTTTGGCTAGTGGCACCAGAGGCAATAAAATTAGAGTCAGCGTGGATGATGGGATCCTAATTTGCAACAGAGCTGCAAAGATTAGCAGAATACTTAGTTGAAACAGACATCCAAAAACAGGAATTTGGGACTACTAGAAATACAGGCAGAGCAGTTTTATTTATTCGTTTACTGAAACAGAATGACACATAGGAAGCATCAGCAGGGAAAGCAGATTTGACAGCATGCTTCAGTATTCTGAAGTAAACAAAGTTCAACCGAACTAAGATGAAAACAAAAATAAAAACCAAACCAAAGCAAAACAAACAAACAACAGCAACAACAACAAAACATCTCCTTTCTGAAGTGCTACATGGGCCAAATTTATTCTGTTGATCACTGCTTGTGGTCATGTCTCAGTCTCCATAGTGTTGGAGATCAAAGAGAACAGGAAGCCTTATGGCTCATGGCTTTATAGTCCAAAGGATCTTGGTGTATATATATACTGCACCACCAGAGTCACCCATATCATATATTGTCCTAAAACTGAGGGGAATTGCTAGATAATGATGTAAAAGCTGCCTTAAACTACTAAATATGTTTTCCATTGATTTGTGCTGTTCTGAAGTGAGGTTCTTCTGTCACCCTGCAAAATCTTAATATTACCCTTTCTCTATAGACCGAGGCAGAATTTCTAGTAAAAGCTACCAGATAGTGGTACCATGTTTTAGGGTGTTTCTTCTTTCTCTCCCTCACTCTCCACTGTGCTTTAGTTTGTAATCGCTGGAATTCTAAGCAAGTGTTGAAATGCTACAGAGTTCATTGCTCATTTTATGCTTCATAAAATATTTAGATCCTTTCGATGCAATCTAACCATGAGTCAGCAGGCTCTTGCTTTAACACATTTCATTGCATCAAGAGTTTATGTCCTCCAATAGTTTAGTGGGAAAGATGGTTGACAGAATTTATTCTTAAAATGCAGAAGACTCAGAGAATTGGGATGCATTCCTGGTCCTGTGTATATCCTCATTTTCTCCTCTTGAGTCTTCTCGTTATATAACCAGTATCTTCAGTGTTTCCTTGATGGAAACTTCCCATTCCTGAGCTGGTGGGCTGTTTTTTCTCTAATTAACTTTGAATGCATAGAGAAAAATGATTTTATTTGTTATGTTATTGTAAAATCCACAGATTTTCTCTTTTCCCAGTTGTGAGGAGTAATGTCCTACCTGGGCTTAAACGGAACAGAAAAATGAGAATTTCAAATATCTGCAGAGCAGAATTTCTGCTAATGTGTTTGCCCAGATGATCTTGCCCTGTTTGCTGGATTTTTGTTTGTTTGTTTGTTTGTTTTTAGGAAACAATTACTAATGTTAACCAAAAGAGCTGTTTCTGTAGTGTCTACTAATTGCAAAGCTACTGAACTAAGTTCATTTGGAGTTCCAGTTTGAGGAAGCTGGTATAGAAAACATGGATATTGGGTACTGTAGGGGAGTCAGTTAAGAGGTGAGTGCATGATGTCTCCCAAGCCTTCTCCCTCTCAAAGGGGTCATCATGTCCCTCAGTGAGATTCCTGCAGCTTCTTGGGATACATCATATTCATATAGATGTGCATAATTCTGGGGAATGTTCTGAGGTCCATTAACCATAAAATGTCTTACAATATGCATATGCACATTCAAATTATTATTTTTAGGTTATTTTTCGCATTTTAAACTTTGGAAGACCACTTAAACAAAACAAAACCAAAAGAGAACATACAAGCAAAGAAAAACCAATACCTTTTAGGTCTTTTTTTCATTATCGTTAAAAAATCATTTACATTTATGTTGAGGTCTGTTTCAGCAGGAAGCAATGCCTGAATATTACATGTATTTATATAGCCTCTGTTGTATCTTAGCAAAGTTGGGGAGCTACTGAAGGGATTCAGGCTCCCCAGCATCTATCAGTTTTGAAAATTTCCTATCTACTGATATCAGGTAGGTCTTGAAGCACTGAGTAGTGCAGTGCTTACCTGTGTTTTCAGTCTTTGAATCTAAGTATCTTCCTCTAGGTCACAGTCTGTACTAGAGATCAGTGATCCTAGATTTGTCACTTCATTGCCTCCCCCATGCTACTGGCCTAACCCTTTTCTCTAAAGCACAGAAGAGTTTTGTTGCTGTTTTTTTTTTTTGTTTGTTTGGTTTTTTTTGGTGGTGGTGGTGTTTGTTTTCCCTGGGCCAGATTGTTTACAACACTGTCTATAGCTTTATCATTTGATTTTCAGGTCAGTAGGCAGATTCTCCACTCAATATTTCATAAATGTTAGCAGTTAGTTAACAAATTCTATCATGCAGTAGCATTGAAATGATCTTTCTGCTTCTTGGCACAGAGTGGTTTAGGTTTCTTTTCTCTGAGAAGGGTCTTAAAGATCTTATTTATATTTTATTGGAAGCAATACAAGCCTCAATTTCCCCATACAAATAGTGCATGAAATATTCATACTAACTAGTGTTTAAAACCATAATTAATAAAATCAAATTTACTTCTATATGTATTTTTTCACTTGGAGCCTGATAAAAAGTGAGTCTCAGCTCCAAAATCCGTGCATAACTTAGTTTCATTAAAATAAGGCTACTTTGCTTTGTGTGCGTGGTTTGGAAAGAGGTTATGCACATGCGCAAATCCCCTGAATATATTTTACTAGGTACCAGAATGGGTGAACTCATCTAATTATTTAAGAGGCAGGTAAATGAGAAAGATTACTGTTAAAGAGCAGAGATGGAATCAGACAAATGTTCCAAGAATGCAAGAGAATTATCCCTGAAAGCTGCTGAAACATTCAGATCTGTAGTAGAGCTTGAGAGGCCCTAATGAGTAAACAATTACTCCCCTCCCCCCCCCAAAAAAAAAAAAAAAAAGGGACTTGGGTATAAGGAACATCATTTGCAGTAAATGCTGTAGTGAAACTCATCAGTTTTCTACCACTGCCATAATGAAATAATCCGTAGATATTATGACAGATTTAAAATAGGGAAAATATCAGGTTAATCTTTTGCAAGACAGTTTTTCCCCATGCCCTGAGAGCATTGTGGAGAAAATACCCAGAAGCATTTGTGAGAGTGATGGAGAAGCAGTTGATCAAGGCTGCTGTCAGTGAAACCAGCTTGTGTAGATTATTCCATAGTTATTGCAATCACATTCTTATTAATATTAATAGAAATATGGATTGGGTTTTATAATGCATATTTAAATAAAAAGTTGATGGGAAGGATACATGAAGCATATCTAGCAACATTAAAATAGAGCTAAATTAAGCTAGTGGTTTGCAGGTGGTCACATTTTCCTCCATGCAAAAGAAGAATACTGCCCAGACAAGTGCTATTGAACTCTGCCCAATGGCAGTATATGGTCAGATCAAGGATAATATACGCTGCTTACTGCCACACTAAAAACCTCCTTTAGGATATCTTGCAACTCAGCAGTTATTGTAAAACATTTTGCATCTAGAGATTTGCAAGTCAAACACCAACAACTAACATAAAAAATATAAGCTGATCTTTCTCTCTCAGAATCCATTAGCAAACTGTATGCAACAAATTTTTGTCATTATAAATTTTAGAGAGTAACTATTTTAAGGTCTTCAGGAAAGCTGTTAATTTTAGTAGTTGGTGTATTTGTCACACAGTGCAATTAACTACTTGATATGTGTGTTATGTTGCATTGAATAATAGACACCTAAGAAAAATGGACATCAGGCAGTTTCCATTAAAATCAGATTAAATTTATATTTAGGGTCAAGCTGTGCATATGCTTTGAGTCTCTGAATATGATATATGTGATATATGCATGCCCAAGATAAGTACAAATTATGAAATATTTTTTCAAATACATGATATTTCACATTCCAAGACTCTGCCAAATTATGAAATAATTTTTCAAATCCAAGATATTCCAGGACTCTGCCAATAGATAAAAAATCAATGAAAATTTCAAACCCAGAAAAGCGTACTTTTACTTTGACCAGATATCTCAGCATTCTGGGAAATGTATGCATGAATTAAAAAGTCTTTAGTGTTTTTGCATATGTGATGGAGCTTATCTGGATGTTGAGAACTTTTCATAGTTCTTTCCACAGTTTGTGTCTTGCAAGCCTATCTTCAAAAGAAATCAGCTTCACTGAAAGCAAGTACAGTTTACCATTTTGTGTGTTTGCAGCCAAGTGGCTCTGGTGCTAGCTTGTTGGCTTTATTTCTCTTTGAAAAAGGTGTATTTTTTTTTTTTTGCCTTTTTTTTTCTGTCATTTTAGTTAGAAAATAAGTGCGCAACATTTATGCAATTTGCAGGCTCTTCTTGGTTTTCCTCATATTTTGCACTTGTCTTTCTCTGTTGAAAATTTTATAGCAGTCTTCTGTATAAGCACATGGAAGCAGTATCATTTCTGCTGAGTTTAGATATGGAATACTACACAGTCTAAAACATACACAAAAAGCCAAAGTGTAAAGATGGCAAATCATTCAACTTCTTAATTTGGAGACTCAGAAAACTGCTGTTAGTAGTACTTTATTTCTTTTAGGTGAATCCTCCTTAATGTTCATATAAAACACAATTTCATATGTTTGACCACAAACTGATTTCAGAATAAAAAATCAAAACCTGAATTCTTCTCTGACCTTCCACTTAAATTCAGGCTGAAATCTCCTATGGACTCTAGCTTCATAAAGTTGGTTACAAATGGATTATCACAAGTTATGTGACATTTTCAGATTTCAAACACAAGATGGCACCATTACTAATGCTTTTCCCATATTATCTCCTACTATACACAACTTTTAACACTACAAAGTTGCAATAGCGATGTATATTCCTTGCATATGTTGCATGCATGTTTAATGTGTAGAAAGTTGGGGTATGCCTAATGGCCTTTGTGGCATCTCTTCCTTTTAGTAAAATGATGTATATTTTACAAATACTGTTATTTTTGAAAAGCTAAGCCTTTAAAAGCTCAGGTGAGTGAGAAATAAATTACTAAAATAAAATGCAGATTTGCTCAAGGGGCTTCAGAGGCTGGAATTACCCCTGTGCCCAGCATAATACATATTCAGGGTCATGCACTGCAAGAACACTTGCTCCTGCTTTTCTTGACATCCGTCCGATAGGTGTGTGCACAACCTTGTACATATTTATTTTAGCTTTTCTGCTTGCACGCATACAACTAGATCGTGCTCAGTCTCCACTGAGCAAGCTGCTGTGTTTTCTGTTTGTCTATTTGTTTGTTTTTTTTTGACACAAAGTGTATGGCAAATATAACTAACTTAAAAAAAAAAAGTGAAAGCAAATAACTTGAACACAAGTCAATTTACTTTTCTCAAATGCCTTCCTCAGTCCTTGAAGTTCAAATATTTTTTCCCTAAATAATTTTTGATAAATTCTTTTATTTTGGTCATGTTGCATGTTTACTTAGGATAAAAAAAAAAAAAAAAAAGGGCCTATGGAAGATGTTATGAGCTTCCAAGTGCCAGGTAGAGGTGAGGTGTCTGCAGCTCTGTTCCGAGCTGAACATATAAGTTCACACACATATACTTTTTATAAGCACACACACACAGACACACATATATTCAATACATAAATGCATATGCATGTACCTGGCCAGACTTACCAATACAAAAAGAAGATACAACACACAAAGCCAACCACCTCCAGAAGCCTGCTCCTGCTACCCCTCTGGCTCATCAGGATGAAGCTTTGTTAGTGGGAAATATACACACATATGTGCAGTGTGGATGCCCCCAGCAGCTGAGCTCAGATGCTCCATCTGCCCAGTAGCTGCTCCTAGATCCCAGTCTCCCCAGTTGTTGCCAGATGGACATAGGAGATCTTGAGGCTGCAGCCCTACTCCAAATACTGGTACAGACCTCTTCACTCACATACACTCATGTTATGAATCTTTCCAGCAGCTGGTTCAGCCCTATAACCTTGCCTGTATCCAACCTCCTTAAGTCCACAATCTCTCCAGTCACTGGCTTGAACACCTGGTCCTTCCAGCAGCCAACTGGGAGCCTCCTCGGTCTCTCCTGTATCCAAACCTAGCTTGCAATCACTCTGATACCTGGCTCCCAAGCATCCAGTTCTACTCACCAGCCAGTCCATCTTGATGTTTTGTAGTGATGAACCAAGGGCATGCACATGGATGATGTTAATGAGCTTGTGTGTCTCCAGTATGAGCTCTGGTGCCACCCCATTTGCTGGCACTCAGAGACCCAATATACACACATGCCTACAAAATAGAGAAAACCTCAACTAAGAAAATAGCTATAAATGGAGTTCAATGAGAAGACAGGACAGTGTGTACCCATTAGGTGCAGGACATGGTCACTGTTTACATGTAACTGTCTCTTTTTATGCCCTTATCTTTATTTTTGCCCCCATTTCTTTTACCTTGATATCTTTTTTTCTTAACATCCTATACATAGTTTTGTGCAGTCCCCAAATCTTCTTCCCCTGCATCCCACAGCTCTCAGAGGCAGTGATCCCCAGACTGTAGTATGCTCTCCTGATGACCCACCGTACTGAATGTCACATTCAGCCCATGGGGCTGGGCGTCCCCTGGGACAGTCCTGGGAGGGACTGGGGTGGGGTAGAGGGGAAACTTGTGTCTCTGATGGGGCTTTTGGGGGCTACCCCTATGCCTGTCCCTGTTCTTCTGTGCTATTTTGTGTTTATGGAGGAAAACCTAACAGGAAATTTTAGCCCAAATGCATAAAATTAGGAAAAAAAAAATCTAATCCTTGAAAATTGCTTCTCCTCGTAAATATGTGCATATTGACACCAGTTTGCACTGTGGATTAAGCAAATGTTTGAAAAGGCACAACTGTCAAATAAATATTTTGCCCTAAAAACAGATTTTAGTTTATCTATATGAAGCAATATGTAGTTAAATTCTAACTTAGCCAAACCTCTTATACACACATTAAAATTAAATACAGGCTTGAGTTCTTTGCTGATTTGGAGTCTTGGTTTTAACTGTACTCAGCCCTGCACAGCAGAGTGTAAACATATCAAGAAGTTAAGGACAGCAAGAAACCAGTTGTTCTCTGGATACCCAGTACCCTGAGCTGGTGGAAGGGGATGGGGAACAGGATGTGGCCCTCACAATCCACGAGGAAATGGTTGGCGACCTGCTACAGCACTTGGATGTACACAAGTCGATGGGGCTGGATGGGATCCACCCGAGGGTGCTGAGAGAACTGGCGGAGGAGCTGGCCAAGCCGCTTTCCATTATTTATCAGCAGTCCTGGCTATCAGGGGAGGTCCCAGTCGACTGGCGGCTAGCAATTGTGATGCCCATCTACAATAAGGGCTGGAAGGTAGACCCAGGAAACTGTAGGCCTGTTAGTTTGACGTCAGTGCCAGGGAAGCTCATGGAGCAGATTATCTTGAGTGTCATCACGCGGCACTTGCAGGGCAACCAGGCGATCAGGCCCAGTCAGCATGGGTTTATGAAAGGCAGGTCCTGCTTGACGTACCTGATCCCCTTCTATGACAAAGTGACACGCTTAGTGGATGAGGGAAAGGCTGTGGATGTGGTCTACCTTGACTTTAGTAAGGCTTTTGACACCGTTTCCCACAGCATTCTCCTCAAGAAACTGGCTGCTCGTGGCTTGGACTGGCGTATGTTTCGTTGGGTTAAAAACTGGCTGGATAGCCGGGCCCAAAGAGTTGTGGTGAATGGAGTCAAATCCAGTTGGAGGCCGGTCACTAGTGGAGTCCCCCAGGGCTCAGTACTGGGGCCAGTCCTCTTTAATATCTTTACTGATGATCTGGATGAGGGGATCAAGTGCACCCTCAGTAAGTTTGCAGATGACACCAAGTTAGGTGCATGTGTCGATCTGCTCAAGGGTAGGAAGGCTCTGCAAGATGACCTGGACAGGCTGGACTGATGGGCTGAGGCCAACTGTATGAAGTACAACAAGGTCAAGTGCCGGGTCCTGCATCTGGGGCATGACAACCCCAAGCAGCGCTACAGGCTGGGAGATAAGTGGTTAGAAAGCTGCCTGGCAGAGAAGGACCTGGGAGTATTGGTTGATAGTTGATTCTGTGATTCTGTGATTAAACTGAAGTACAATATTGGAATAGGAACAAATGTATATAAATGGGTAATGGAAAAAAATAAATAAATTAAAAAAAAAAAATTAAGGTGACTTCTCTTGATTAGAATCCTTGAATTCTGGAGCACTTATTGTAGCAATAGTCTGGAAAACTGACCTTAAAATGCTCATCTTGTTCAGAAAATAAAGATAGAGGATGGAAACTAATAAAAATCCCATTGGTTAAGAAATTACTTAGTTTTTCCTATCTTCTTTGAGCAGTCAATTTTTAGAAGACACTGCATTAATCGTGATCCTTTTTTATCACAGAAAATACAAAGCTGGAAAAAATAACTATGGAAACTGTCTTCACACACAAACCTAAATCCAGCGCTTGTCTATGGAGCGTACCTAAAACAAGGTCTGTTGTGTTTCTGGAGTTTGTCTAATGATAGGGGACACTAAACAGTCCTTCCCTTGTGTCAACATTTGAGGGGTAGATCTAGTGCTAGGCAAATAATGAATATTCCATTCAGTGAATTTCTCTACTATTTGCAGGTTTTCCCAGAGCACTTTGCAGTTCCTCCAAAGCCTTATTATTCTGCAAATAACTCCTTTGAAAAAGTCCTGGTCTTTAGATTGCATTTCATCTCCTTGCAAAAGCTGGTTGCTTAAAATTCAAACTCTTGTATTTAGGCACCTGCCATGTGAAGTGTTTTTGTTCCCTGGTGAATTAGTGGAAGTCTTAAAAATCGCATTTCTGGTGTTGAAAGAATCATGACTGTTCGAATGAAGTTCAGTGTTTTAGAGTAGAACACAAAATAATACAAAGTGCTGGCACAAGGCCAATTATACTGGCTCTATCACAGGTAGGCCATCAGTATTTTTTGGAAAACCTCTCACTTTAGCAATTCCATTCTAATAGAAACAGCAATTTATTTTTAAACACAGTACTATCCATCCCTTGAATTATACTAATGGAAAAGAACATAGACTAAAAAGTTACCAGACTCCATTGTCCTATCTACTAGCTATGACTTTATGATGGTTTTGTTAACTTTTATAGATAACAAAATTTGTACGAGACTGTTCCTTATTTGCTTTTATCATACCAAAACACATGAAATTTAGAACTAATGTGAACTCATTTTCTTTTTCTTTTTTTTTTCCCTTTTTTTAAGATCCATTTTTATGTATTTTAAACTCCACAGAATGAACAGATGCTTCAGAATTGAAAGAACTGCTAGTCATGTGCTGACAGATCTTAGAAAGGAAGTCCTTTAAAATATCCTTTGTCTTCTAAATTTCATACCGATGTCTCTATGATTCACAAAATATTTCTGTCCTGCTGAAAAACTACACACTATCTCAAAATATGCCTCATGACTTACTAGATATCCATCTCAGAGAGGTATCTACTGGATGGCTCCATTGCGCAGTAGATATTTTGCAACATAGCTAAAAGCATCTGGACCTCCTAGCCTCAAAAGGACAATGAATGCATCAAGAGCTTACTTAACACCTCAGCACACTGGGTCCTGAATAAAGTGACTACTACAAAATAAAACAGATGGTTGTGGGAAAACAATACTTGTAGGAAGAATACTAACAATAGGGTATCCACTTCACAAGAGCTAATGCAGTTTTAGAAGGGATATATTACTTTGAACTTGAAGGCTTTTGACCATTTACAAGGGATACAAATGGCGAATGGTTCTTTAGGTTCTTTGTTGCTGTTAGAAGAATAGCAGGAAATCTCGCAATGTAGTAGCTACTAGAGCATGCCTGCTTCTCTCTTTGTAAGTCTTAGAAAAAGACTATAAGCTTCCACCAAAAATTCTAGGTTTTGCTTGTGGAGGTGAGCCTGACAAAAGCGTTCCATGTTCCCATTCTCCCTTCATCTGTCATTCAGTCTTGATTAGTGTCTCTGAGATGATGGCATTGTTCAAATGTCCTCATCTGAGACAATGATGCTAAGGCAGAGCATTAAGGCAGATGCTAAGGCTAAATAGAGGTGTGGTAGAAAAGACTATGTAGACAGACCACGGAGCTGCCAAATACTCTTGTGCACTGAGGTAAACAAGGGCACCATTACCAAATTTCATGTTAACCTTCAGGTTGATCTTTTTTTACTCAATTTTTGGTCAATACTTCTCAAAAATGATATTGAGTAAGAAGATCTCAGCTTGCAGGGGTGAACTGAATTAAGCTGTTGCTTCTGTAGGTTATTCAAATGAACTGTCATGATGGTATGAGCCTTGAGCTGTGTTGATCAGTTTAATTCCCTGAAGGCAACATGTTAGAAATTCAAGATAAAATTCTTCATGAATTCTGAAGCTCAGCAAAGGCACCAATATCCAGCCCTTCACATTCTTATTGGGAGGAATTAAAGGGTAGTGATCCATTATCATTCTTGGTCTGAAAAGATTTTTATCTGCCCGCAGAGGGCCTATCCCAAAATCACAAGTGGTTATGGCATTCTCTGTAGTCCTTATGGGTCTAGTCACAGCCAGAATGGAAAGCAAGATTTGTCAGTCCTGAAGAAGTGAGGGAATCTGGAATCTGGCTTAAATTCATTCCCTTGAGAAGAGCCTTGGTTCCATTGTCTTCTTCCCAAGCTATTTGATCTGATGAGACTTTCAAGTATGTACAAATGTACATTCCACATCAAAGAACAGAAATGCAAAGATTTTCTTAGTTTAAAATCCTAAATTTCTCAGATCTGTTCACTGGACAAGGGACACAGCTTCATTGTTGATCTCGTTCCTCAAAGTCGACTTCCATTCATTATGAACTATTGGAATGAACCCCAGATCCTTCAAGTACATTCCACCATATAAAAATATTGAATAGGAAAAAATATATATATATTTTACAATGTTTTTTTAGCTGTGGAATCACATGTTAAATATCTTACAGTTTGTAGGAGCCCCCAAAAGCCATATCTGCTCTTGAAACCTCAAGGGAATCCTGCAGACAGGCCTATTATTCCAGAAGGCTTATGTTAAGCTCTCTGTGGAGGAGAAAGCTGCTGATCTCAGCACTATAATTAATAAATCATTAAAGACATGATGCAATATTGGGAACAACTATTAAAGTGTCTAATTGGCTAATGAACTAGGCATTACTTTTCATGAAGTGTCTAATATATCCGAATTGCATTTATATGTTGGGCAAATCCATATGGTTGAGTTTTGAATTAAAGTTTTTTCTTATTCTTATAAAAAGTAGTAATAGTGCTGCAACTGTACTGTGGACATTTTTCCCAGTAATGATCTAATGGCAAATTCAGTGGAAAACACTGTCATCAAAAGCTAATTCTCAACAAAATAAAATCAACTACATGTTTTAAATCTGTTTAACTGCTCCTATCTTTTAAAACTGTCATAAAATTTTCAAATATACTTGATGGATATAGAAATATGCTTACCTCTGTCAGTAAAGGAAGTGAGACATTTGAAGCGATAAGAATTAAGCTTCACAAAAATCACAGAATCATAGAATCATCTAGGTTGGAAGAGACCTCCAAGATCATCTAGTCCAACCTCTGACCTAACACTAACCAGTCCTCCACTAAACCATATCACAAAGCTCTACATCTAAACATCTTTTAAAGACCTCCAGGGATGGCTACTCAACCACTTCCCTGGGCAACCTATTCCAATATCTAACAACCCTTTCGGTAAAGACGTTTTTCCCTATATCCAATTAAACCTCCCCTGGTGCAACTTTAGCCCATTCCCTCTCATCCTGTCACCAGGCATGTGGGAGAATAGACCAATCCCCACCTCGCTACAGCCTCCTTTAAGGTACCTATAGAGAGCGATAAGGTTGCCCCTGAGCCTCCTCCTCTCCAGGCTGAGAATCCCAGCTCCCTCAGCCACTCCTTGTAAGACTTGTTCTCCAGACCCCTCACCAGCTTCATTGCCCTTCTCTGGACTTGCTCGACACCTTGATGTCTCTCTTGTAGTGAGGGGTCCAAAACTGAACACAGTACTTGAGGTGCAGCCTCACCAGAGCTGAGTACAGGGGGACAATCACTTCCCTAGTCCTGCTGGCCACGCTGTTTCTTATGGAAGTCAGGATGCTGTTGGCCTTCTTGGCCACGTGAGCACACTGCTGGCTCATATTCAGTCAACTATCAACCAATACTCCCAGGTCCTTCTCTGCCAGGCAGCTTTCTAACCACTCATCTGCCAGCCTATAGCACTGCTTGGGGTTGTCGTGCCCCAGATGCAGAACCCGGCACTTGGCCTTGTTTGAACTTCATACAGTTGGCCTCAGCCCATCAGTCCAGCCTGTCCAGATCCTCCTGCAGAGCCTTTGTACCCTTGAGCAGATCGACGTGCACCTAACTCGGTGGATTTTTTTTCTAAACACAGTGTTATACAGTGAGAGGACTTGCTCTAAGTTACCTGAGACATCCATGAATGTCAGGTAGATATGACATGGAATCCACATGTCCCTTCTAAAACAGAGGCTGAAAGAGAAAAAAGATATTTTAGGATGTTTCAAAGTGTCCTGAAGATACATATATGAATTGGGACCCAGAACTGAAATACTAAACACCACTGAGGATCTGACTTTTTCCATCCTAATCTTTGAAAAGCATCTTCATTCTAAGTGTCATGATGCCTTCTTTTCTGGTATCTACTGTAAATGAAAGGTCAAGAGTATCTGTGCTTCCAGTCTTTCCAATGTTTCTTTTTAATGGATGAAAATGAAAAGCAGAGGTTGATATTGAGATGCTGATTCTGGAAACACTTATGCGTGTGCTTAATTGTGGCTGAACATGAAGTGCATGTGACAACCAAACCAACATGCAATGAAGCTTTTGTTAACTGCTAGAGGTCCTAAAGTGCAAAAAAATAATCAATGCAAATGGCACTTGGGTAATGGAAACCCACAGGGGAGAGGGATTAGAAGTTTAGTGGGGCAGTAAGAAAATATTGGAATTTAGAACAGTTTTTCAGTAAACATGCATCCCTCGATGCAAACCAGGATAGAAAAATCCACTTAAGAGTAAATTAATGTGTAGTTAATTGTACTTATCGGCAGGGAGAGTGATGTTGAGATAAACTTAATGTAAGAACTATGAAGCAAAACTAATAGATTCTGGCATCCAACATGCAAATGCGATTTTCATGTTAAGATGTACCATAACCATATGTATTAATTTATTATAAACCATTATAAACCATTGGGGGTTTTGTGTGCTCAGAAATGGGTACAGCTGGTGTATTAATTAAGTTTAATTTGAGAAGAGCTATTAAACTTTATTAAGCAATGTAGAAAAAATACAATAGTCTGAAAAAATACAAATATTTTAGAAACTTTTTTTTTTTACGTCTAACTGTTAGGAAATGAAATTGGTTAGCTTAAAATATATGTTTAATTATTAAAAAGAGAGTTGGGTGTACATCTGAAACTTCTTCCTTTTAGGCATAATTCTACCACTACCACATCTTCTGTGATCGTGTTATGCTGGAAAATCATCCCACTTAAGCTGCAGCATGCTAGAATAGTCACAGGTGAAGAGGCTCAAGGATACAGGAAGGGAAGCCTAACAGCCCACGTCCAGTATGGAAGCAGCCTGGAATTCCCTTTCTCTATACTGATAAAGAAAAAATGAAAACAAACAACCACCACTAACAACAAAACATGGGACTTCCTCTACAAGTATGCAAATGATATCGATCCTACACATTTTCATTGCCTGTAGTTTACAAAGCAGTGAAAAAAAAAATGAACATATCAGTAGCAGGAATTAATGACTTATTTATTTATTTATTTTCCCTTCCCTGATTATTTGCAACCTTTTCTGTTTTTAAAAGGAGACATCAGTATGTGACAGCAACTGAACAGTTCCTTTAGCTTCAGAGGAAAGCACTGATGAGGCTCATGGTCTTGAGTTAAACCAACACCATGAAAAGATCTCTTGGAGGGTGATATTAGATTTTAAGGAAAGGACATTTTGTCTATAACTTTGTTCCAAGTCAGAGGTAGTTTGTGTTTTTACTGTGTCTGTTCTTTCTCATGTGGTACATCTCAGCCGTATGTTACTGACATCACTACTCCAGTGGATACTTTGAAAAAATCATTGATGTTCAAAATCCTTTTTAGAAGAGGTTCCACAAATATCTCTCCCTTGTCTTGTGGAGAATACAATGGAGTCTGTACGTTGTGTCACACCAGCAGTGACCAGTTGCAACCCTATTATAAATGGCTTCTGTTTTTAGTTGTTGCTGTATAAGAGAGACATAGACATAACAGAGGGAGTCCAAAGAAGGGCCATGAAGATGATGAAGAACATCTGGCATAGAAGGAGAGTCTGAGAGAGCTCGGACTGATCAGCCTGGAGAAGAAAATGTTCGGGGTGGATCTCATCAATGTGGATAAATACCTAACAGCAGGTAGTAAAGAAGCTGGAAGCAGGAAAAACCTTTCATTTAGCAGGATATGTAAAGACAAAGAAAGTCTGAAAGGCAGCCTGTCACCACCTAGTGAGTCACCATGTCACAGAGTAGTGTCTCAGTCATATGGGCAGAAGAATGATTATGAAATTTTCTCCCTTGAACAAGACAAAGGGAGCTCCATGGGAGAACTGCAGACAACATTATCAACACCTATATTTTCTTTTATTTTCTTTTTTATTTTCTTTCATTTTTTTAACAGCTAATTTATTACTTTTCATATGTAAAAAATATGAGCTATTACAAAAGACATCTGTAAAGGGGCTTCCGCATTTAATCTGATGCAAAGTAATTTTATCTGCTTGTTTCATATCTCCACTTTATTAAAATATATATAAATAGTTGGCCAGCAAAGATTTCTCTCTTCAAAAGTTAAAAGAAAAGGATTAATAAATTGTACAGATTAAAATCAGTGTAAACAATAACTCATTTAAAATTGTCATTTTGCTAACAATAGCAAAAAGTGTTATTTTGTTTGAATTCAAACAATTGGAATATTATGCATAGTGGTATTTGGCCCAGAAAAAATCAAAAAGGGGGAAAGGAGGAGGAGGGCAGTTGCAGAAACAGTCAGCAACGGTTGACAAGGAAGCTGAAATAATGAGAGGGAATCCAGCCACAGAAGGACTTGGAACATTTAAAAAGGCTAATAGATGAGAAAGGCAGTTCTGTGCAGATAAATGTAGTGTAATGATGACTTTGATGAGTCTTTGTTTCACAGCTCTTTGTGCAACATGAAATAAGGGGAGTGGAGGAGAAAAAATTGAAAACAGTCAAAGCCTTGTCTGCGAGTGTCATTAATGAGTGATGAGGGCTAGAAAGACAAAAGACAAATCTCTGTGAATTTGATGGGCCTTTATCCCATACATCTGCGTAAATTACAAAACCTGAGGCGTGACTGAGAGTGGGAGACCAAGAGAGGAAGAGTTGAGGGGATATGTCAAAGAAAAACAGTGCTCTAAAACTTGGTTTGGTTATTATAATTCTAGCTGTAACTTTAATTACAACATATGTGCAATCCAGTGAGAGCACCATAAAAATAAATAAATAAATAAAATAATAATAATAATAATAATAATAATAATAATAATAATAATTTAGGGTTGCACTTCTCATCTGTGTGCATTGAGTCTTCACCGTCACTGGGGCCTGAATGCAGATCAGCTACTTCTGCAGTTCTGTGGATGAAAAAAAACATGGAATATTAGACCCATTTTTAACTTATTTACTTAATTGTCACGCAAGCCGAGTTGCAAGCAAATCCTGGAATAAATTTCAATGCAAACAAATAAAATAGCCTTAATCACAAATAAAACCTTCCATTTATGATTAACTTTTATTATATCTGTTTTGAGACAGCTGGTGGTCAGTTTACACAGCTAATAACATACTCTTATGACTGTATGTTTAACACCTTTGTAATATACCTACTCCATGTGAATGCATGCTGTGCATAAATTCATTATTACTTTGCTTACTAGTAAAGCGTAGCTAGATTTGGGCAGCTGTTTAATAGAGCAGTTTGCAACAATTTAGGACAGAAACTGAAAAAAAGAACCCACATCCCATTAATTCTTCAGGGAGAATTCTAGGTAGGTTGGAGGTAATTAGAATTTGGCCAGTACTCCAAAGAAAACAGTCTTATTCTTGCATAAAAAACAATGGGATTTTTATCGACCCCATTAGGTTTGTGGAAATAGTTCATAGGAGTTTTGGAGGAGCTGGTGTCCATATAATTTTGAAATTCTTGTTAACTTTGGTTGCTTGTATTTTACAGTTTCTCTTTCAGACTTTTAACTCTTGGGATACCTGAGAAATAATAAATGATAAGGAAATAACACAGGTATAAATAGAAAGATCTCTGATTGCTCTGGGTAGGAGCTGAAACCATTAGTCCTGCCATAAGAGTTATCATTATGTTGCCACAGCTACTGTGTCTGAAGCTGTCTGAAAATTAAACTGCAGTGATGTTCTGCATTTACTGTGAAGCTGAGATCTCTGACCAAATGCTTTGCAGTGAAGATAAGAAAATCACATCCATACAAATATGTCACAGATTTATTAGTTGCTAGAAGTTATTTGAACACATCTTAGCATTTCCTTTCAGGATGTGGACATAAATCACAAATTGGTATTAACAACATTTGTATTTATGTGAAGTTAGGTATAATGTCAGTGGCTGGAGGTTTTCAGAAGTCAGAGCAGGAGGGTATGTGGTTATGCTGAAGAGGAGGGTTTTGAACTTTTAGGGACAAAACACTCTCCAAAGAAGAGAAAGTTTTGGTGCAGATACAATTCTCTCAGGCAGTCTTGTGGGCTGGTCCAAATGATATGCTGTTATAGAAAAATTATTTGCACTGTCATAAGTAAAACCTTTGTATCAAAAAGAACTTTTATCTTTCCCCTCCCTACAACATGTTTGGATGGAAACATGCAATTAATTCTTTTAGGGACTTCAGAAAGTATCACCTATTGGACTTACAAACTAGCCAAATTGCTTTCATTTGAATACAATTTGGAATTGGCTCAACTAATCACGGTTTGTTAATTGCATTTTGGAGGAAAAAGGGAACCTGAATGAAGTGGCTGCTTCTCATTAAAGCTGTGCGAACTGCAGAGTGTTTGATGTCTGCTATTGTACCTGATAATTGTAGCAACAAGTGGCATTTATTTTTACAAGTAGCAGTAATTAAATCTGCTGCGGTATTTAAAAATAATGCACCCATATTTTATTACATACAAGTGATAGTGTGTTATACTGGAGACTAAACAAACATCATCCCTAATCTCTCTTCTTTTACACAAAAACACATAAACATTGCTATGGGGTAAAACATAACTTGTGTGCTTTTGCTGTAGCAATATTCTAGCAGGATTGTATAAAGGATGGTGATAGAGAAGGAGCAGAAGGAAAAAAAAATAATCTAGCATCACATCCTATAGGCATTGCCCCTGGGGAAGGAATGGGAGAAAAGTAACTTCAGCATCTTGCCTGGAGAGGAGAGCAACTGATCTGCATTAATTTCAACAGTCAGATTTTCTCATCAGGGCAGAATGACAAGGATGAAGATGCAACAGAATGGGCAAAAATGTTCTGACAAATGTTTTCCATTGGAAAAATGCCGATTTGTCAAAGTGAAACATTCCTCAGGAACGTGTCAATTCCAAGAGGAGATAAGCTGACAGAAAACCTGCCTGGTTCCCTGCCAGATCACCCACCAATCTGTTTTGCAATAAACTTTCTTTCTTACTCAAAATGTCTCCAGATACTGGTACGTATCTGCAGAATATCAGCAAGCAGATTGCAGATGAGCTGAGGGCCAAACCCTCCAGGAACCCAGACTGGAAACATACTCACCTGATCAGGGCTGCCAGGAACATATTTTGGGATACAAAATGTTGTTCTCAGGAACATCAAGGCATATTGCTGAATTTTATTTCTAATTTTATTTCTATATATATAGCAATTTTATTTATTTATTTATTTATTGTGTGTGTGTGTTTGTAGTTTTTGTTGTTTTGTTTTGTGTTCTTTTCCCATTACTGTCCCCTCAACTATCATTTTTCACAAGAAGCAAATTCTGTTTCCTGGTTAGATCCTCCACTAGAGCTGGTGGGACTCTCATGAAGTTCAGAGATCACTCAATGTGTATCTTTGACAGTTTGGTAAATTTTCTGCTAACACATCTTACTTTCAGAGGGCAAAAACATCTAGCTTAGACCACTGGAGAAGTCTGTAGGATTCCAAGATGAGAAAGATAAGGACGGTGCCGTGGTTAAGACATAGTCTTGGCATGATGGGGCTCAGAATGCAGCACAGTGATACGAAATAGGCATTTTGCACTGCTTTATACAAGCCATTTAGTCTCTCTATATCTTTTATTTTATTTTATTTTAATTTGTGAAATAAAATGGGCAAAATGACAATATGTTTAAAAGTTATTTAAGACAGGATTCTTTTACTGTGCTTATGCTAAATGGGAACCAGCATATTGCTAGTAACAGAAACACTCAACATTTCTTGCACACTACAAATGTGTGAACTGGCAAAATAAAATCTAGCCCTAGCTCTTTCTTTTTACACACAAAAAAATTATCGATGCAGCTTGTAACATCATGGTTTTCATAGCTTGAAAGCAGCATGATAATTTTCTTTGCGAGTGACTTTTTACCCTCACTTTTCTTTAGAAAGAATAAATCCTCTCTTTCTTGCTGCTTGTGGTTTCCTCTGGTTTTCAGTCTGATGTGAATCGGTTCAGCTGGAATATAGCTCTCAATATCCAGTACTGTGCTGCTGATTAGTTTTCTGAAAGAGGACAGAGTGAAGAGGAACGGCAGGTATATTGATTTACTTCTAATGATCTGTTTCTGAACCAGAGCTGGGCAAAGTGTTCTCCCAAAGGCACATACAGCTGTGCTTATGGCTCATCTCTGCATCACTATCAGCATTAAAAGCCAGCAATGGATTCTGTCATGTTGCTGTAGCTCTCTGCATTTTCTTTTCAAGGTGCATATGGGCTAGCTGCTGAGGACAGACATGACTTTTCCTTGCCATCTGTTGAACAGTCTGGTCAGAATAGCCTGGAGAAGCACACCCATACTATGTTAGAAAAGAAGCACATCAAAATAGCTTTGCACGGTTGGGGGTGCTTAGGGGGAAAGTATTATGTGTAATGTATGCTTGTATTTTGCCAGGGTATTTCTCCTCTATGCTGAGTTACTCTGGGGTCTGTGAAGCCATTAAAATAGCACGAGTGAGTGCAGGGTGCAGAACACACCTTGCAGTACTTTTAGGACCCAGCATGTCTCTGATGGTCTGAGAAGTTTTTTTCCTTATATACCTAGTCCTGTAACAGGAGTATAACTTGCGGGGCAGTTGATAAATGATGCTGAAGAATATCTGTGTTGGACTATAATAATTGATTCTTGTGTATTGTTTTTTTGTTTTGGTTTGGTTTGGTTTTGTTTTTGTTTTCCTCTTTTTCTTCTCCGTAATTTTCCCTTCAACATACTGTCTGCTTTCAGTTCTGCCCCTCATGTTAGCTCTGTGATTTGGCATTAGAATATATCGCCCATTTGAGACTAGAAAAATGTATAGGAAAGGGAAGCCCATGTATAGGAAAGTCCACACATAGGAAAGGAAGTTCTGAAAAGCCTGAAAATCATAAACTACAACAGAAATTCATTGGTGTCTAATTACTGTGTTTTCTTTATATGATTTTTATTTATTTATTTGGGATTTTGTTTGCTTGTTTGTTTTTTAACTCTTGTGATTGGAAATTGCTACAGACATCAGCTACTCTGGAAGTACTTCAAAGCTTACTCTGTTTTGAACAGGGTATTAAATGATATGGTTTCCAGAGGTCATTTCCATATGAACTGATTTGCAATTCTATAAATTTAAATATTCTTACATCCTCAGAGGAATGATAGGTAAACTGGAAGTGATTCCAAATTATAAACCTAAACTTGCAACCAGCACCAGCTCAAGGCTCCAAGAGGGAGGCAGATTCCTGGAGGGCAGGAGGACGTTGCTGGGGGTGTATGATTCTCCGCCTGTGGTCGTCTTTTCTTATTCTCCTCTGCCAACCACATGGACCAATGGATTAAGTCAACTTCTTCTCTGACCTATACTGCTTGTCACCAAGCTTCTTTAATTTTATCTTTCTGGAGTTAAACACTCTAGACTATCAAAAATAAGTGTTATCTGTGGGCATCGAAGACATGTAAGGAAATAAATAAATAATGATGATAATATTAATACATAATTAAAAAAATGAGCAATTTTATTAATATCAAAAGCTTTGATATTAACTTTCAGTAAGACCAACGTTTTCCAGTTCAACTAGTCATTTAGAAGATACTTTTAGGAGCATGTTTCATGGGAGAATGAGGGAGCAATGTGCTGCAAAGTGTTTGAAAACCCCAAGCATTCTCCAGCTATATTTACTACATCATTCAAAGGCAGAATGGAGCTGGCTTTGCATTCTGAAAAACTGATATTAACCAGCTCTGACTCTTAAAATTAGAGGCATAGATAGGGTGACATGGAGTTTGGAATAGCAAAAACTACAGTTATAGAGTTACCATTTCAGAGCAGGCATGTGGCCAGCCAAACATGGGTGCCACTCAACACCAAATTGTCTCCAGGTTTTCAATAACAACTTCAAATGTTTTTGCAGTTTGTTAAGAAAGTTGAGATTTTTGTGACTGACATGACCCTATATACTATAATAATACTGCTTGGCTTCACACAGCTATGGGCACAGATTTTAATTTTTTCTCCAAAACAAAATGATTTGGTGAAAAAAACTACATTGAATACCTTCTGGCAGTTGTCACAGTAATGCTAACTAGGTTTTCCTTGCATTATTTTTCATATGGTGCATAAGGAAAATATTGCACAATGGGGTATAGAATAAGGATACTTAATATCAATCAAATAAAGGGTTGTCCCCACAGGAATGTTTATACACATTCTTATTTTCATTGCAGTTTATTGATGGGTTGGTGCTACTGCAGTACAGAAAGAATGATGAGTGCTCTGCTAGGAATAAATAACTACACAGACACACACACACACCAGTACTTTGTTCTCTCTCTCTCTGTTAATGTAGAATTGAAAATGCAGAAAACCAGGCATCATCTGGGCTAACAACTTGCAAGGCTTGGCTATTCTGCCCATGCTGAGCACAGTGTCCTTCTCTTCTTTCTCTTTCCTGTATGAAAAACAAACAAACAAACAAACAATTAAAAATAACTTGCAAGAAATACCCCAAGATAATAATTCGCCTTCTTGTTGTAAACTCTCTGTGAGTCCATCAGACTCAGGTATGCTCCTCATTCTTTGCCCATGATTCGGAGAGTTTTCCCAGTTGTCACTGGTCTCCAGAGAAACTCTTTTCTCTGATTTCTGTGGCACCAGATCTCAAACTTTTTCTGTGCAACCCTTCTGTGGTGGCCCATTCTTTACACCCTTGTGATACAGGCTGAGCAGCTGGACAGTTGCCAAAGTAACTATTTCTATTATTTTATGACTCAACAGATCTGGAATTGTGTGTGTCAGGTCGGTCAAGGACATTTTCCTTCCTGGAGAAGATTTAGGGCTAAATTAATATGTTTACTTCAAAACAGATTTAAAATTCAGGGCATTAGGAAAATAAATAAATTAATTAATTAAAGATAGATAGACTAGATAGACTGATAAAGCAAATAATTAAGTTCTGTTAACATTATTAATGCTATGTTTGATTTGTTATCATTTAATAATTATTTATCAAGTTTATGTTTAGTAATAAAGATGCTTTTTGCCTCCTTCAACGTCAGCTCTTTTTGTGTGTGTCTTTTTCTTTCAGTAAATTGAACTCTTAATCTCTTTTCATGTAAAATACTTTGTTTGAATAATATGAATGTTACTGCCCTCCCTGACCTCCAGCTCTATGCTCTTCTTATTTTCAAGGGCTGTAGAAGGATGTTTGGGAAGGACTCTTGCTGACCCTAAGTCATTTCTTGTTCCTGTGACTGGGGTTTCTGGCACTGTGATGGAAGGATGAAAATTTCACCTTTCTTTGTCATCCCCTGGGTTCTTTCACCAGTGTATGTTTGGGTAATCTTAATTATATATTTCTCATTTCAGTTTTCTTGTTCTTATTACATCTTTCAGAAGACATAAAGATTCATACACAGTTTTATGAGACACTGTATCATGCAGTATTACATTTGGTTTGACTAGGTGATCTTAAGGGCTTTTTCCAACTTAAATGATTCTATGATTTATAAACAATAATATTCTTTTAGCAAAGTATGAAGATCAAATGTCATTCCACAGCTGCTGAAATTAAGAACTGTGTGCCTTAAAACATATTTACTTCTGCTTACAAATTCTTGCTGTTTTGAGATTTCTTGTGGAATATTTCTTGGCACTCCTTTCAAGTAATAAAATCCTCTCTTTGTAGTATCAATAAGGTTAGGGTCTGGTTTACAAAGCAACACACAAAGTCTCCTGAGCAAAGGTCTTCTGTTTATGTGAGCTCTGTCTTGGCATATGGACCCTGAAACTGCCTTCTGCCTGAAGCTTTCCCAGGGTACCTTGTCTGAGAAGAAAGTGAGTTTTGTTTGTGTGACTACACTTCTGCATGTCATTGTACGTGTGCACTGTACCCATGCTCACCTCACAGCCAGCACTTGGATTTGCAGGGTTGCTTTATTATGTGAGTCAATAGAAGATGACTCCAAGTTATCCATGAGAAAGATCCTATAAGGGATCTTTGGGCTGAATAAAATTACAGAAGCCATTCTGCACACTAGCCTGCAGCAGCTCATCTTTAAGGATATGTTAAAACTGTCCAACCATTTTATGCTAATATTATCAAGCTGTATTTCTGTATTTTTATTTGATGCATTATTAAAGCAATTGCGGGAGTAATGAAAACTTCCAGTAAGTTACGAAGTTGAAGTTTTTCTTCTCCTCTGCTTTTTGGCACTACACCAATTCTTGTCACCTCATTCCCTGAGTAACAGTATATTAAGCGATGTGACAGACTTGAGTCACGTGTGGTCTCTTTCTTTTTAGTTGTTCACTTTATGTCACTTTCAATCCTCAGGTGGTGTAAATTAGAGCAGCACCATAGACTGATGATGGCTTATACCAGGGGAAAAATCTTTCTCTTAAACCTTAGCAATAAAATGTCTTCTGAAACAAATTTGAAAAAACTCCTCCCTTGGCTTTTTATTTTATTTTAGAACAAAAGCCTTGAAATAACTGTTTGCAGCACTCCTTCAAATGCTAAGTAGCTCTTTTACATTTCTTCCTAAGCATGTGCGCACACACAAATTTCAGAACTAAAATAGAAAGATGAAAAAGAAAGTGTGAGTAGTCTTGAACAATTCAATAAACTGTGAAAGGCTATGAATTATGGAAAAGCAGAATGAAATTATTAGAGACCTAAAAGCCAAGAAGATGACACCCACCTTTTAATGTCAAAACTAAATGGACCCATTTATAATCCGAGATTACCTTTGATTTTTCTCATGCTTGGTATTTTCACGAACTGAGAGTTTAAATGTACATACAGATATGTTGAGCCGTTATCTCTTTCCCCTGATTTTCACACACATTTAATGTGGGTCTAACCCCATTGCTTTTGATAGCCTATTGACTTCATTGGCTTCCTGCTGATTTGAGCTGGTAGCAAGATGGGAATCAGGTCCTGCTTCGCAGTGGTGTCTCTCTTGATGAAATTTCAAATGCAAACCTCTTCCTATTGTAGCAATGCCATTCAGTCATCTCAGATGGCATTCTGTTGAGCAATTCTCCCTCCTTCAAGCAGCTGAGTGCACTGTGAAATCAGAGGGGATGAAATTGGGTCTGGAAACAATCTAATTTACTTTCCTTAAAGCCCAGGTTGTTGCCAGCAGGAGCAACCTCTGGTGAAAATGCTCCTAATCAGCAAGCCTGGCACAAAGTTTTCCCACAACCAAACCAAAGATCATTTTGGTATAATTTTGGATACATTATACATATCTTTTCTCCCTCTCCACTGCCTTCTTGTTTTTATTAATTTGTCTGTCGCATGCATGAAGGCTTTTGAGGCATATACTGGGGGGTCCCAGGTATTTGCCAATGGTCATTTCATCCTGTAGGTAATGTTGCAAGGTCAAGTTCTTAGTCATTAATATGTAGTGAAAAGGTAGTCCTTGTTTCCAGATATTTAAGAACTCTCTTCTCAATTTACATGATACTCAGGTAGGCAACTGCTGCAGCTTCCCTGAAGTACTTTACCTTGCATCTCTGAACACCAAAGAGAGCTGCGGTCACCTACCACACACCATTCACACAGAACTTGGCCATGCTGGGGTTGCACTGGGGGCTTTGATGCACTCCAGGACACAAAGAGAGGTTCAATGTACTCTGGGGAACAGACATAGAGAAGCCCTGGCATGAATGACTTTTAAAGACCACAGCTGGTCAAAGCACAGAGGATATATTCCAGAGATCCCCATTGCTTGCAGCATATAACGAGTATTTGCTAGAGAGCCAGGACTACAGCGAGAGAATGGAAGTCTGATGTAAAAAATGCATACACTCTAGAGTCTTGCACTAGTTCTGATAAATAATTTCTTTGCAGCTTGCAGCTCTATTAACATAATTTAAACGGGGCTTTTTATGCAGTAACTCTACTCAGATTGTCTCAGAGGGGCTGCTAATGTACTGTTCCCCTTTTCAAAGCTATTTAGTCTGGAAATGCCCAGAGGGCTGTAAGGAGCCTTGAACTGGGGCCTGGCAGTAAGTAGTGTTGCTTGCTTATGGCTTCAATTCCAGGAATGTGTCAATGTGCCATTATTGCTTTGTTGTGACTTAGGCTTTGTATTCAACCATTGTAACACAGAAAAACAACAATAAAAAATTTCGCCATGGGAGGTAAAAATGAATTCCAGTCTAGTTTGTTTCTTCCTGTCAAGTTTATCTCTTCCCTGTAGCAAGACAACCATTCATTTATACGATTAAAAAAAGCAATTATACCCTTTTCTAGTCTATCCAGTTTATGCTGTTTGTTCATTATTTTAATTGGCAGCAAAAGTTAGGCATTTATGTATACGTTGGCAGAAAAAAAAAAAAAAAAAAAGAGACCTCTTCAATAAAATGTTCACTCTGGCTCTACCTCCATAAAGGACAACTAACAGTGTTGGAAAGTGCCATTGAAACGGTGATTATAGATGGATCAGAAAATATGTTGATTTGATGGTGTTAGACAGATTCTAGAGCAGGGTCTTCCCGATAGGATATTGTTATTCATAGAACTTGGTAGAATTTATCCGTAAAACTTGAATAATACATACTTGGGAAAGAACAGCCAGTTCTGGCTAAAATGATATCTGTTTCCATGATAAATGACAATTCACAAGAAAAAAAAAAAAGTGTGTGTTGTTTTGTTTTAGATTTTTATTTCTTTTTTAATAGAAATCTTGTATTTTCCACTGAATGGAATTGCAAGATATTGAAGTAAGAGCCTATAAAGGTGTCTCTTCCTTACCAGCTTCATTAGGTATGGTAGTAAAGAGTTCAAATGGAAAATATGTATTAAAGATCTACAAGTTCTGACATTTACAAAAACAAATGGCTGAAGTAGACATGTAGTGATTTTGATCATCAGGTATTTGGGGAAGGTAAGTTTAAGTCTAGGCTAGGAGAATTTGACTGGCCTGGTTTTCTAGAAGCTGGCCCCAATAATAATAATTTTAAAAGCTAATTTACTATACAATGAAAAAAATACCCCTTTGTCCACTCTAGGCTCCTTTTAGAGTCAAGGCCATGTTTGAAAAATGGTTGTTAGCTCAGATATTAGAAACTCACACCTGTGGTTGTGAAGATCTCTGGATACATAGCTGGGTCAATGTTGTACAACAGCAGCTTTTTGGCAAAAATGGTTGAAGGCTTAAACAATAGCAAAGCCATGAAATTATTGAGACCCTGGGTAGCTTCCAGTAGCTTGAACCCAGATCTACTAAAGAAAATATTTAAACTTTATATTGTATCAATAGCACAGTATAATTACCCTGCTGTATTGCATAAACACAATTGCTCCGGACAATCCCATTGAGTGGGCAGAATTAACTTGGCAAAGAAAATACTCTTAACTGAGCGGTCCTGGACCTTTGCTTCATAAAACATAGAGTGAGAGCCAGGTTGGCTGAGGTGCCTCTCTACATTCAGGCACAGAAGGCAAACAACAACAACAAAAGTATTTCTGGTTGTAGAATACATAGATGTATATATTTATACAATATTTACAATGTATAGAAATATTTATTAAAATGTATGTGTATAAATATATGGATATTCTATGCAATCACTACACTTGTATGCTTAGATCTAGAGCTGGAGACAAATTTTCAAATTTAATTGAAAAATTAGACTTTGTTGATTGTTAAAATATTTTGATTTTCCTGGTTGTTTTATTTCAATTCTATTTTATTGATAAAGATAGAGAAGGAATAAAGTAAAAAAAAAAAAAATAGATAGAAGTGGACATCTCTATTTTTATACTTGATTTATTTTTTGTTTTGGTCTAGAATGTCTATTTTTCAGTGTGTTTTCTTTATTTTTTATTTTTTTATTATTTTTTTCCTTCTTCTCCCTTAAATTTCAGACTGATTAAAATCAATATTTCTCAGGTCATACAGACATTGTGTTTATCGAAAAAATGTATTGACATTTTTGAGGTGCTTTATTTTTAAATTTGGTGTTTGGTAAAATATGTATATCAGTTAACCACATGTTTATGTTACTGAAATCATTTTATTCTTACTTGCTCCAAATTGTCAGTAAGCTGAAAAATCATGTATTCACACAGCAATCTTTAAAACAGCAGTCTGGCTATTTGTCTTGAGCTACCAACTGGAAAAGGAAAACTAATAGCCTCTATATAGCAGTTAATGTGCACTTGTATTTAATTGGTATCAGCACACTGTTAAAAACAAAATTAAGTAAGTAGCCATTTAAGCAAGCAGAAATCTTCATTGTTGTTAAGTTGAGATTGTTGTTATGCAGGACTCATAAGCTAGGAATACTTCTAGTACCAAAACCCAATATAAATCAGTTTGTGAAAGCAATATTGTTCAACACCATCTTGCTTTTTGGCTTTCATTTTAAATCTACTGGAGCTTGGATACAAATAGATCATTTATATTCACACATTTATTTTTAAATAGTTTCATAATGAAAACTTCGTTCCCTTCCATTGGTGTGTGCATGCCTTGCTATTATAAACCAGAATGTGTGGAAGATTAGTTGTTCCTACTTGTAATGTAAATTGCATAGTGTACCGAAAGCATTGCTTATCCTCTGTAAATATTTTATTTGAATTTAATACTCTTGTAAAACTGTATTAACAGTCTTTCCCCTATTGTTATTGTTTGTTTTCTTTTTCTTTTCTATTCTCACCCTTTTCAAGGTTTGGGGGGAAAATGTTAATTCACATTAAAATTTCTATAAATATTTAAAATGTTTACATTTGGTGTTAGTGGGACTGTTGAATCCAAAAGTCTTGGATAAAGATACATTAATAAACTATTATACAGGTATAATATACTATATATATATATACTGTATGTATATGTATATGTAATATACTGTAATATACTGTATATATACTGTAATATACTGTAATATACTATATGTATATACCATTATACAGGTATAATATACTGTATGTATATACTGTATATACTGTATGTATATACAGATATATACAGGTATACTTCAAGCTTATGCATATAAGATAAATGTGGATGAAGAGTACTAAAAAACGTTTACTGCTTGTCAGTACAGTCACAAGAAATGATGAAATCATTTTAATCTATTGTTTTCAAATAGTGCTAAAATTCAGACTGCTTTCAGGTGTGCAAATTAAAGTCTAAAACTGTCCATCTTTAGGCTTTGCCCAAGTAGTTATCAGTTTTTGAAAAAGATAGTTTTGAAAAGAAATAGAATTCCTTTGTCGTCTATTTTGATGCAGTATTATCACTGTAAGGTCTAGACAAGAACAGCTGGGAAAGCCCTGAACCATTGCATTACGAATGAATTGGAATAAATATTTGTGTTTTTTTTTTTTTTTCTATTCTTGTCCAGACTCAGAGAGAGGGAGAGAGTGGGAGAGAGAGAGAGATTTTTTTTAAGACTACTTTCACAGGTGGTATAACACAAAGTGTAGGTCAAATCAGAGTAAATATCAGAATGACTTTATTTTGCTCAATTTTCAATTGAATAAATAGTTACAGCTAAGACCTCTAGAACTTAATATATATATTAAAAAAAAAAAAAGTTTAAAAAATATATACATTTTTTGTTTGTTTAAAATTGCTGAGTAGGGAGAGTAGAATCATTCTACATTGCTCACACCAAAAGTCAAATTAGACACAAATAAACTTGAGAAATTAAATATACCAAGAACATAGGTTACTGGTGTTCAATTTGCATACTGAGCACTTACAGAATATTTAACAGCTGCAAATGGTATCCTCATCTCTGTCAATTAAACTATAATAATTCTGTTTTGAACAGCAGAGTCAAAACTGAAAAAGTGAGTGATGGATCTGAATGCGAATTCTGGAAACTGTAAATGGGCTCACATTGAGGGGAATTGCTCTGAGGGTTAAAGTGAACAGTACTCAAAAGTGGCTTTCTTTTCTGAAGACTAAGTACATAACACTTTTAAGGAAGGAAAGTGATGATATAAAAAGTAATAACAATATTATTAAAAAAAAAAAAAAACTGTTTTAAAGCTATTTTTTTTCACACAATTTCAGAAGATTAGTCACCAAAAAATGTTTTTTCTAAGACAGTGCCTCTTGCTCTGTACTATATGCCACATAAAACGTCTAACTTTATCATTTTGACTGTGCTATTTCCTTTTTATTATTTTTTTTTCTCCTCTACCTTTTAAATAACTTTATAAATTTCTTCTGGTCCATAACAGTGAAAAAGGGATCTTTTTCAGAATTGGGTTTTGCTGGTGAAAATGCTTCCTGCAGAAGCATTGCCTTTGACTGATACTCTCAATGATCCTTCCTCAGTCTGTTGAGGTTTCTTATGGGGTTTCACTGGTCTTGCTGATGGTGTGATTACAGTAAATAGATGAGTCTGGAAATACATATAACTCTTCACTGCCTTATTAACTAAATAGTGTGCACGTACAGAGAGAAGGTGGGTCTTCTGTCAAAACTGATAACAAGTTGGGGTTCAAAGTTGCTCAAACTTACACTGTAATCCATTACAAGGCAGTCAACAGAGAACACCTCCACTTAAGTGGTAAACACTCTTTTCAGAACTGTAACCCCTGGAGATTTTCTGTTATTAAATAATATCAAATGTGCCCAGAAAAATGAAACCTCAATGTTTTTCCAACTGCTTTGGCACTTTCCATTCTGCCATCAGATATTTTGTGGAATGAATGGTCTCTTTTCAGCAGTGTATGCCACTAAGCTTCAGCACTGATTTTGGGAAAACATTTGTACCTGAGAATACAGTTATAACCAAGAGAGAACTTCATAAATGTTTACAGATTTGGATCTTCAATACAGACTCTAACTTGGGAAATTGTCAATGCATGATAATATTTGTAGGTTAATTAGTTAGGGATCACTTGCATCTCAGAGGCTTAAATTTGACTCTGAATTGCTTCATCAGGCAGTCCAATTGATTTCAGTGGAATTACAGAAAGTCTAAAAGTCAAATTTGCCCTAAAAACAGATTAAACATTCAAGAGAGATTCTGTGCAACACAGATTATAGCTCACTAGCTTATTACAGAAAGCTCCCTCAACTTTATTGGCCTCAAGGGTACGCAAGGAAGACCCTATTAAGAAAGGTCCCTCCTGCAGCTAAGGAATAAGGTAGCATTAGTGCACTTCAGGTTACACAATTTCACAGCTTGTTGCTAATGTGACAAAGTTTGTTTTCTGACTGTATGAAGACCTGGTTTCTTTGGGAGGTTTAAGAGGTATAAATATTTTCTTCTCTCACCCACAGTGGAATAGAAGTGTCCAAACCATCCAAATGTTGTATCTTTTCTTTCTCCTATGGGAAAGAGATGTAGCCATCCAGAGGTACCTACAAATACATGGATGAAAACACCAACCTTGACTTTCATGCATGGCCTAACATTTTGTTGGTGTTCTATTCCCTGTTTCCTTAGGGATGTGATGAGCACAAATATGAAAAGAATTGTTCGTGAGAAAATAAGTAAAGTTAGGGAGAAATGAGGATGAGGACAGAAATAGTTCTTAATAGTGCTTTCTCAAAAGGAACCCCAATTCTGATGGGTTCTGATGGGGTGATGCATTGCAGAACAGGCACCTCTAAAGACTGAACAGGCAGTATGTGGAAAAATGGCCATGGGTTAACTTCCGCTCACACTTCTAGGAAAAGGGGAAAAGCCATTTGTCGGGAGAGTATAGCAAATAAGGCCCTCTCTTTTTAATCCATCCCTACAAATAAACTGATTTGTTAAAGTCATGGAAGATGCATTTATACAACATATCAGAAAACACTTTGCAAGGAGGAGCATTTTCACACTTCAGATGGCTTCCCAAGGGATTGAAGGCTGGATAACAGTAGCCAAACAGTTTTAATGAAACAACTGTTGATTATAAGGATTTATGTATGCAATCACATTATTCTGCAAATAATACAGAAAGAAAAACAAAGCATCAAAACACTTTGATCAAATATCCTGCAAAGGCAAGAGAAACATTATGAGTGGTTGGAAAAGAATGGTGTTGCTTTATTACATCTATTCCTCTGTTTCCAGGTCCTTTGTGCTGGAAAATGTGACGGCCACTTAGATTGGGGTCACAGGAGCTCAGCTTGGTAGTCTGGTGGTCACTCTATCTCCCATGAGACAAAAGCACCCACAGTTCCTAGAAAGCTTGAATTTTTGTTCTGTTCAAAAAGAATTCAGCTTGAATATTGCAGACTTTTTGTCTCCAGGAGTCAGTGTCTAGGATACTGATAAGCTGCTTGAAAGAGGAGGTGATATTCTAAGTGCATTTGACACACTGGAGTAAACTGAGTCTTTAAAGTTAAGATAAGGCCTTTTATTTTAAGGGGAGCAAGTGATTTATCAAATCATGTTGAAGGCTCAGGCATTCTGCCAAACATAACATTAACTCTTTTCCAATTCATACTTGGGAAGTTAACTGGTAGGTCCCACATCTCTGCAACAGGCAATTCGTGTTCTAAAATGCACTTGTTTTGTGTGGACTTCTAGCTGCTTCTACAGCACCCACTTTTCTTGGGCTTGCAGTTGCTGTGATTTTTTACAAAAGGAGGTCATTGTTTGCTTTGTTATGGGGGAGTGTAAGAAACAAGGGGGAGCTTTTCCATTCCTGAAAATAGAGTTTGTGTTTGTTCCCCCCCCCCCATCCCCCCCTCCCATCCCCCCCCCCCCCCCCCAAAATAAAAAAAAAAAAATAATAAAAAAATCTGTTACTTTACCAGCAGGAAGAGCTTTCCTGGCTCTCAGATGGGAAAAGCAAACAAACAAGCAGAGAAATAATAATGAGAGGATCATCATAGAGTTACAGACTGGTTTGGGTTGGAAGGGATCTTAAAAATCACCTAATTCTAACCCCCCGCCATGGGCCAGGACACCTCTCCCCATCCCAGGCTTCCCAAAGCCCCATCCAGCCTGGCCTTAGGCACTGCCAGGGAGGGGGCATCCACAACTTCTCTGGGCAACTTGTTGCAGTGCTTCGCCACCCTCTGAGTAAAGATTTTCTTCCTAATATCTAATCTAAATCTCCCCTCTTTTAGTCTAAATCCATTGCCCTTTGTATTATTGTGACACTCCCAGATAAAGAGTTTCTCCCCATCTTTCTTGTAGGTTCCCTTTAGGTACTTAGTCAACAATAAGTTCAACTCAGAGACCCTTTTGTGGCTTCTAAAATTAGCTGCTAAAATTGGCTTTGCTGTTCCACCCATCCCTTTTCCTTTCGTATTCAGATGGAAAAAAATATATAAAAAAAAAAATCCTCCCCCCCCGCCTTTTTTTACCCCTCTCAGTACTGCCTAATCACCTATTACACATATCAGGGATGATGTGCACAAGGACACAAGCAGCGATGTCTGTGATATAGTACTATACATTTATCTACTCATGTTAATAGCAGATATTTTGACCTTTGTAGTAGTTTTCTGTCATTGATTTTGAGCCCTATTGAAAGCTGCTGTGCAGCATCAGCCTCATGCTTTTTGTTTCTGAGTGCTGCATGCGGGAGGTAGGAGGATGGTACAAGGCAGAACTATGAGGACACATGGCTCAATTGTGTGCAAACATTTCAGAGTCCTGAGAGCAGCCCACAAGTGCATAGGTACTAAGAAATAGGTTTATTATAATGTCTTTGGTGCTGCCTGCTGCTGAACTTTTCATGAAGCTTTTAACTTACATTGGACCATAAGTAGATCAGGATTTTGTCCTTCATAATCACTGGGTGTCAACCTTGCACAGAAGGCAAGGGCCTGGTGCATGACAGCAAACGATTCATTTCCACTCCAAGGAGTACTACAAGGGAAAGTGTCCTTTTTAATCAGACAGATTAAATAGGAGCTGTTTCATGCTAAATCAGTGACTTCAGCAGTTATAAAAGAAACTCGGCATGGACACGGAGCCTTCTCCAATTAGTTTCCATTATGGAGTTTTTTGGAGTACCTTGTGAAATCAGTAAACAAATGAAACTAGGAACATTACCAGCATTTTTCCTTTTTTTTCCTTTTTTTTTTTTTTTTTAATAGCTTACTTTGTTGGAGAACCTTAAAATCAACTTTTTGAATGAATTCAAATGTTCAAGTCTTGTTACCTGCTCCTTTTATTAAAATATATATATATATATATATTTCACATTTCCTTAACAAATATCATTGCATTAGATTGAAGCAAGGTATCAAAGGACACAATTTAGGACTTGTTAACTGCCATTATGTTCATGAATAGTTTTATATCAATTACATACTGTATGTCTGATGAAAAAAAAAAAAAAAAAAAAGGACATGGCTTTCAAAATGGTGCTTGTACTAGAATAGCTTTAATTATGCTCCAGAGTGTTACCTTGGTTCTTCAGCTCTGTACAACTTTTCTTCGTTGGTTCCTCTCCTTAACTGACTGGCATCAAGCATTTGTGGTCTACTATGAAATTAATAAGTACTAAAAACTTTTAGCAGTCAAGCAGTTTTGAAACCAGCTTAGCATAATGTGATCCCTACCACATATTTTAGGTATCTCTGTGACCTTCCTGGGCACTTAAAGGGGTTAAGAAGAACAGAATTTCTAGTGGGGCTACAGCTGCCTGTCTGTAGCATGAAGGGTTGCTTAAGATTTCGTCACTACAGACCTGCCGCAATTTGTCATGAACACTGTAGGCATACAGAAGAAGAAAAAAAAAAAAAAAAAAAAAAAAGAACCTTTTCAAGGGAATATATTTTGTAGTCCTAAACTGTTTACTTTCCATGTCTCTCTTGAACTGTTAAACTGAATGTATGAAAGACTACTCTCAGTCACTTAGGCCAGTTGGCAATGCACAGCACTTGTACATAAGGTTAAATTTCTTCAAACTGCCCAGTGAGAATGCTTCCTTGTGGAGTTATGTGGTAACATAACATCATCTGCTCATCTGCTCCTGTACAAAGGAGCACAGAGACCCAATGAGAGGTTGAGGAACCCAGATAACACCCTTCCTAGCTCCCAGGTCCATTGCAGGTCCATCAGATGCCCATCTCCACAAGCACAGAGAAACACAGGAGCACAATTGCAAATGGGAACACAAATTAAGGAGTCAGGGGAAGGGACTCTCTCTCTGGGCCCCTGCCAGGGCTTTCCTCAGCCCCAGTATCCAGGTGTGACACCCATCAGGACAAGTGCTGGAGCAGTTTTGGGAAAAGGGTTGTCACTGTCAAGGGTTATGGGACACATTATGAGATGCAGGTGAGAGCATTTTGGAATTGCACAGAATTCATGGGAAGTTTAGGGAAGGAACCAAGGGTGGGAAAGAAGATGGATCTAAGTGAGTTGCAGAAGAGCAAATGTGGAAGAACAGAGGGAGAAGGGGATAAAAAGGACTACTCTCATGTAAACTGTTGGCTGGTCAGTACTCTTGTCTGGCTATGCCCTGGGCCTGATCAGTGCTGTCTGTTCTGTCTTCTTAATTAATTACTTTCTACCTCTTTTCTTGGATGAGGTTCATGTGTGTGTATATGGCACACAAATGGGGACAGAACTGAAGTTAGACCAGGGGCCACAGTCTGTCTGTGGTGCCACCAACTGGACAGACCAGAGTGAATGGACGTCAAGACCAGCGATGGATCTGGGACCTTGGGTCAAAGTAGCTACTGTGTCCCTAGTGCCATCAACTGGAGCACTTGTGGATGTTGGCTCATTAGTCAAGATCAAGGTGGACTAGCTGGTGAGTAGGTGAAGTTGCCTGGGAGCCAGGAGTGTGTCTCTAGGCATGACTTCACAGCAGGAGCTGGCTACCAAAAGGAGTAGGGGAGCAAGGACAGCTCCCAGGGGACTGTAGGGTCTGGACATCATCTGAGACTTGCTTATTTGTGGGAGTGTGTGTGTATGCATGTAAATGTCTTTAAGAGTGAGGCACCTGGGCTAAATGAAGATGCAGATCCAGCACTGGATGGACTGTGCCCAAGGCCAGCTTCAGAGGGAGCAGAACTATGTGTGAGGGCCTCTATCATAGTTGGGTTGTTGAATTCAACATTTTGAATATCTCTGGCCTAGGCCAACCTCAGACCCTCCCCAGACAGATGTACAGATTTATAGATGTATAGATTTATATATTTATAGATGTATAGCTGTATAGATTTATCTACCAAGGCCCCAGATTGGGCACACCTGGGTACCCATATCCATAACAATCTCACCAGGCAGCCTTTTCCTAATAACTTTGACCTTTCAGTCTTGGAGTAGAGCTGAAAATATCATTGGCTTTTCTGTAATAAAAAATGGATTTCTCTTTATTCTTGGTGTTGGCCTTTCCCGTGTCTTTAGACATGTGAACAAATTCTGCATCTCTTCCTTCCTGGTTATCTTATGTCTCTGTATGCTTCCTGTAACAGCAATACTTTCTGCTAATGAAAAAGTTTCAGTCACCCTTACTGTAATATTCACGTTCTCTCAATTTAAACTAAACTCCTGCTCCTAACACAAGCTTCAAGATGCTACCTTACTGCCACCACTTTATTGTTCAGAGGGCACTCCTGGGCCAGTGAAGGACCCTAAAATTGCTCCTTCTGCTAAATTTCCTGCTGGCTCAAAAGCTCTCCTTTTACAATAAGCTTTCGTTCTTGTTATTGTTGATTCAGTTTTGGCTATGCCACACTGAAAAGACAATATCTGTTGGTAAAATTATTTGGAGAACTAAATAGTTGTTTGTGTTTCCTATTGTATTTTGCCAACTGCTTTATTGAGGGAACAAAAAAAAAAAAAAAAAGCTGCATATCCTTTCTTCATTTATAAATATTAAGAGATTTTTTTTTGCTCTATGATTAAACATTTGGGTGAAAGAGGGTTCTTTGTTTGTTTGTTTGTTTCCAAACCTGTTTTTTTTCAATATACAAAAAACACAACTGCAGAAAGAATGTTATAAGGTACAATAATGTTTCCTTTTCCAGATCTCTAAACCTCATTCATGTCATAGTTCATTTTGATAACTCCCCCAGGTGAGATGATAGGCAAAGTTTTCATTAGGGGAAATGCTCTGCTTGGACTCAGCACAAATCTACCCTGACCCAAACCCTGGACAGGTCAAAATATTCTTCTCTGTGTACACAATCCTCTTCCTCACCCTTCACTCCTAACACTTTTCTTTCCTCTCACAATGCTGTGACTATTTAGTTTCCTATATTTCCTGCACCAGCCCAGGCAAAGGATGCTATCCTTGATGTAAAATGTAAATATATATATGTATATATATATATATATGTATATATATATATTTGGGGGGGGGGGCAGAGGATGATAGTAAAATAAAATTCAGAAATTTCTGGAGGTGCTTTCATGTTCATTATGTATGAAGTAATTATATTTAAGTATCTCACTTGAATATTAACTTCTATATGTTTGGAAAGACCTTGCAAAAACTGAAGGTTTGTCACAGTGTCTTTAATGGAAAAAAAAAAAAAAAGAAAGGAAATGTAGACATTTTCAGCCCTTTGATTTGTTCACTGTGCTCCTCTGCAGCACCAGACACAAGTTATGATATTTTTTTCTGAATGTTGCTCTATTTGTAATTCAGATACAATATTAATTTAGCAAACTAGTATTATTGCAATTTAATTTTAAGACACAAACCCCCACCCCATTTCAGAGATCATCCTTGCTATTTCAGACTGACATGGGCTACAATTTGGCAGGCCGCAGATCAATATTGGATAATTCTCTTTTTATTTGGAGGAGTCTATTATGATGGGGTAGAGTTAACAAATATGGAAATTGCTGGTAACCAAAGACCTCTCCAGTGGAGTTGCAAAACTGGTAATTCTATTCAGGAACTGTTTGTTGTAGTTCGATCTGCATAGCATAAAATATACCAAGCCAAGCATCTGCTAGCAAGAATGTGCAGAATAAAAATGAAGAGAGCCTTCCCTCTGCCTGCAGAGCTCTAGCAGCTGCACCATCCTGCCCTCACATTTTGGCAGGAAAGGATCAAAACTGGGAGGAAAAGAAATAAAGTGGCTGTATCCTTTCTGTGCCTCACAGCCCTCTACATTGCAATAAACTTGGCAATGTAATCAAGACTTTTCCCCTGTACCTCTGAATTCAGAAAGCTGAACAAAATTATCAGCATAGCTCTAAAATATAATAACATCTTGACTGGCAACTTTGAGTATAGTAATGAATAATATATAAAGGAAACTATTAGTAGAGAATTACAGCTAAGAAAGTTCTCTGCAAGAGTGGGCAGAGCTTATAATACAGAGCTTCTGTATGCCTGTATGAAAGTTTTTCTTTTCCTCATTTTGCTAAATTTTGAATGAATGTGTTGTGGGTACCTTCCCTCAGCAGTTGAACAGTTTGCATTCTTGACACATGGCATCTGTATTGAACAAAAAATGTGGGACTGCAAATCAAAGTGAACCTATATGTGTTTTGTTTGATTTGATGTTGCTGGATAAACCCTAACATCTGTTTTGCAGAATGTTATGAAAGAATTCAGCCTTTACCAATGCATGTGTTGGGCATTTTTCTTTCTGTGTTATGTCTTTTTTATTCTAAAGAAAGAGTAGTTAGAGATAGTCAGTGCTCATTTTATCACCATTTTAATCTGAAAAGACTTAGGGAGAATTGTCCCAAGTTTGTCAGTGAGGGCCAGCTTATTAACACTCACATGTGCTGCATAAATGTTTATAAAAATAGTATTTAATTGTTGTTTATTCTTGTCTAAGGGATCTCAGACCTTGCAACAGGAATATAGGATATAGGAGGGATATAGTACTGTGGTGGTTTTATTCGGGTGGGCTGCTGAGCTCCACCACAACCGCTCTCTCACTCCCCCTCCTGAAAGAGGAACGGGGAGAAAATACAATGTAAAGGGCTCAAGGGTTGAGATAAGGACAGGGAGATTGCGCAGTAATTATGGTGACGGGCAAAACAGACTCAGCATAGGGAGATAGTAAGATTTATTGCTAATTACTAACAAGCTAGAGAAGTGAGAAACAAAGGAAAGAAACCAAAAGCACCTTCCCCCCCCATCCACCCTCTTCCACCTCCTCCCCCGCAAGCGGCGCAGGGGAATGGGGGAATGGGGGTTATGGTCAGTCTATAGCGCTTCTTCACCGCCGCCGCTCCTTCTCAATCACTCTCGTCCCCTGTGCTGTGGGGTCCCTCCCACAGGATGCAGTCCTTGCTGAACTGGTCAGGCGTGGGCTTCCCACAGGCAGCAGCTCTTCAAGAACTGCTCCAGGTATGGGTCCATACCACGGGGTCCATCCCTCAGGAGCAAACTGCTCCAACCTGGATCCCCCACGGGCAGCAGCTCCTGTCAGGTCACCTGCTCCTGCGTGGTTTCCTCTCCACGGGCTACAGGTCCGACCCGGAATCTGCTCTGGCAGGGGTCTTCCACAGGCCGCAGCCTCCGTTGGTGCAGGTCCACCTGCTCCACCGTGGTCTCCTCCATGGGCTGCAGTGTGGAACCCTGCTTCACCATGGTACTCCATGAGCTGCAGGGGGACAGCCTGCTTCACCATGGTCCTCACCACAGGTCGCAGGGGACTTCTGCTCCGGTGCCTGGAGCACCTCTCCCCCTCTTTCTTCACTGACCTTGGTGCCTGCAAGGCTGTTCCTCACTCCTCTCACTCTCCCAGCTGCTGTGTGTAGCGCAGCATTTTTTTTTCTCCCCTGTCTTAAATATGCTCTCACTGAGGTGCAAAACAACATCACTTACTGGCTCAGCTCTGGTCAGCAGTGGGGCCCTTACCTAACACGGGGCAGCTTCTAGATTCTTCTCACAGAAGCTGTGGCCCCCTGCTACCAAAACCTTGGCACGTAAACCCACTACAAGCACTAGCTAGGCTTTCAGAAAAATGCTAAATACTAAACACTAAAGCCTTGTACAGATACCTAATCTGTAATAGAACAAACAGAATTAGCTAGTGTCACAAGTCCATTCAGTATTTGGGGCCAGTTGATCTTTCTAGTGAGGTACCATTACTGCCCTAAACACATGTATTGCTAACTGATATTTGCTTCCATTGCATGCTGCAAAGATTTTATTTTCGCATTTGCCTCTAAATGTTGATGGCTCTGGGGTTAATTGAATGAAAGATATGCAAGAGAACTGCCAGAGAATGAATTGCTGACAATCAGCTGTGTAACTAGTTTTGAAAATGTATGCATGTACTTCTGCCTCAGCATAGTAACGAAGAAAGTGCATAGACGCTATAGTGTTATAGCCTTTTCTACATCTTGTCAGCAAATTTTTTAATATAGTAGTGGTGCATGTGTTTCTGAATTGTGCAGATAATGCATACTATGAATAAATATTTTGGCAATAAGATTGCTTTCTTCTGAGTCTTAATTTGCACTGTTTTTCTGCAAAAGCCATCAGTGTGCATACCTTGTATACATTTTACTTATTTATTTATTTTCTGACAGTATTATTGTCATTATTACTGACTTCTTAGCAATACTTAGCCAGTCATATCACTCAAACAACTGGCAGGTGGCTTGTTCTACAGATGGATAAACACAAGCACATGTTAAACTGCAAATATCTAGAAGTTGTGTTTCATGACATGTTTGTTGACCATTCAGCCATCTGCTAGATTTTCTTTAAAGTATGGTCCATTGTGGTTTGACAGAGGGTGAAAGTGGTGTAGTATTGGTATTAAGATTCTTAATTATCCTTGTAGCATCCCAGTGAAACCTTATTCACTGAAATCTAAATTAGATGGGCAGATGTATAGATTGGGAAGTGTTCCAGATACTCCTTAACTATCAAAAGGTTCAACAGCAACTACACTAAGAATGTAATCACTGACATCATATCAAGTACTACCAAGGAGGTGCTTTGCATAACATAGTGTTAAGGAATTCAGACACTTGTGGAAAAGGAAAAATTGTCAGTTCTCTGCAGGCAGAGTCCTGTTCCTGTCTTCAAGGTACTGAAATTTCTTTTCAGCATGGTACAACACTCAGATATCTACAGCAGTGTTGGCAAGCTTATGTAGTACTCATACATCAGGAGCATGAAATTCTAAAGATTATATAAAATTTAACTCACTTAGAGGAAAAAAAAAGAAAAAAAAAAGAAAAAAAAAGAAAAAGAAAAAGACCCAGGACTATTAAACAGAAAACACCACCTGTGGCTCAGGAAATTCTTGATACACGGAAGACTGTGTATAGACAAGTATCATTGCATAGCTGCACCAGTTTGGACTGTTCTCTAGTATATGCCTTCTATTACATATCTCAGTGGGGTGTATGCCTTTTGATCTGACCTGGTACTTTTTTTTTTTTTTTTTTTTGTCTCTGATTCCTCAGCTGAGTTACTACATGACAACAAACACAGTATAATGTATTATTGCTTTTATTTCTCCTTCTGTCTGGAGTATACAGTTTCTAGGTCAGGAAGTATCTCCAGCTGTGCATTTGTTCAGTGCCTGCTAGAATAGGGCTGCAAACTCAAAGGATGTTTAGGATATAAATGAAGTATAAATGTTAGTTTATACCCCTTAGGTAAATCCATATAGAGCTGCCTGGGAATTCCTAGGTCAGTTATGAGGAGAAAACAAGATAGCTAAGCCGTCTTTAGGAAATTCAGATCTTTTCTGTCTTATTTGACTCCCAGGGGAATATTTTTCTTATGACATAGCCCATTCCAGTAAACCCAGGAGGAGGAGCTGGAGAAGGGAAAATCAGTTGTCAGGTGATAACATTGTCTATCAACTTTTTTGTACATCTTTCCTTCATTTTTTATCCTTCATTTTGGCTAAAGAAATATTTCTCAAATAGAAAGAACAGGTTCAGTATATAACGTTGTATTGAATATGCAGTTCTTATGAAGGTGCCTAAATACAAATTTGAATGGTGTCTCTAAAAATACACAGTCACACCAGAACTTTGGAAGCTGATGCAGAAACCAAGTCATCTGAAACCCAGTTTCTGTCTCCTTATCTTTCTCCAGCAAAACTATGCTAGAAGTCAGTCAAAATACATGCCAGTCAAAACTACACCTAAAGCAGCCAGTCATACATATGTGTACTTGATAAAGCTGTGACGAACAGTATCTGTAGAGGTTTTTATTTTCCCTGGTTACTTATTTTATAAATAAAAACACATTGTATAAATGGTGAGAAAAAAAAAAGAAAGAAAATAAATAAATAAATAAATAAACAAACAAACAAACAGCGAATCTAAATTTCTGGTCATCCAGTTTTGTTTTAGTGGCTTAACCAACTTCACTGAAAGTGCTCAAAACTATGGTAGTGGGCAGAGAACCATGTTCACTTTGCAAAACCATAGTACAGCTCTATTATGCCTATATCCTTTTCATGCTTATTCCATTAAAAATTTTGATTCCTCATATGATGACTTTGAGGTCCATTTCTCTGCAGTACTCCTGCACTGTACTGAACAGAAGTCAAAGGAGCATCAGCAGCTTCAGAAAAGGAGATGTTTCATATATTTAAATTTGAATTCTGATGTTGAACACATAGCTTTTGCTGTGTGCCACACTAAGGGTGTATTTCACGCACCCTTTGTAGAACTGCAGTTCTTTAAATCAGATTTCACCCTACCCTTGCTCTTAGAGCTCCTTTGTCATCAGAGGTGACCATGCAATCACACCTGAAAATGCTGATAATGTAAAACAGCTAGTCAGCTCTACACTTCATAACTTCTTTTTATTGTTTTGTGCAAGCTTCTGCAACTTTTAGCTTCTACATAGATCACGTCAGTAAGATTCCGAGTTGTAAGGAAAATATATGCATTTAATAATTAATGAAGAAAAACAAGGTTTCAATTAAATTAATAAGAAACATTACAGAGCAGGCTAAAGTTTAAAACTGTTATTTAAATTGCTGTCTTAGGTCATTAAGTATATTTTTCTGTGTTCAGAAACTCAGAAGCTATTAAACATGTTTGTGGAAGCAAGAAATTGGACCATTAAAACCTATCCTTTCCCACAAAATAAAAAAGTGATTTCAAGGGTTGGAGAGTTTTTGATAAGACTTTTGAGCAGCTCAAACAAATATGGGGTCTCTGACATCACTTTAATACTTGGATGGCTCTCTGTACATGCAGATTTTTTAATTTGAACTCAAGAATATTGTTAACTATGCACAGGAATGATTGGCAAACTGATGGGTTTGTTGAACAAGAGCTGAATTACATCTGAGGTTCTTTGAACACAGCACCTGGCTTGTTCCGCAACTGTTCCATCTCTCTCTTTCCTTGCCCCTTTTCCATTCCAAACTGTACTGATCCCACCTGGCGAGAACTGAAAGCATCTGATGTAAAATCTGAGAATTTTCTCACTCATACTCTTAAATTTCCTTGCTATTACTGATGAAGTGGGTCTGTCCAGACCAAGGAGATAACTCAAATTACAATCCCACTAAAGTCATTGAAAGAAAACAAGAAAACCAAATCAAGGTTCAGTTCTAATCTTTATCTAGAGGTGTATCATTGCTTACATAATTATGAAACTAATCTCAATATTTGTACATGCAAGAAGCATAGGTTTCTCCTAACTGAGAATTACTCTAATAATTGGAACAGGCAGCAAATTGGAACTGGCATCATACTTTCATAACCTGTTCCAAAAGCTAAGAAAAGTTGGTAGTAATTACCTTTTTCACTTTTCACTTTATTATCTCTATCAGAGCTGGGGAAATTGGCACCTTAGAATGTTCTACAAGGTTGGCAATCCTGAAAGATGAAGCTCATAGAAAACCTTTGTGAAAAGATTGGTTTTGTCTCAGGTAGTTTCTTAGGTGCTCAAAGGCTACAGTTATCAACAGGATCAGTCACAAATGTTAATTTTGCATGAGATTTTAAGGGAATAGGAAAGTCTGATTCTACCATTTGGTGACTAATTTTAACAATGATATTACTTTGTTGTTTTGTGCTGGTCTTGAATGTGTGCTTATGTTGGACCGATGATTCCAAGTATGTGTATTGTCATGAGGGAAACTGAATATCTTAAGATAATTAGTTCTTTTAGTGACAAGATTTTGAAAAATAACACAACACTAAGAAGTACGTCCACCTTTCAACCATGTCCTCATGGGATATCCTCATGTACCTTGAAAGCTGGTAATGATTTCAAGCTTTGTGAATTTTATTTGATTTCAGAAGGACAGCAACAGGCTCAGTCAAAAGATTATAATCTGACAAAATTTATCCATACTATTGTGATTATGTATTTTGTACTAGAATATAAATTTTACAGAATAAAAGAAACAAAATGTTCATTTCCAAATGTGCTTTTCAACATTTTTATTGCTATTTTCTTTGAAATTCAGTTTTGCTTTCTAATAGAAATAGAGCTTTGGTGGAATTTAGAAATAATAATTAATAATAATAATAATAATAATAATACAAAAATCTTGACTTCAAGATTAGTTATCTTCACAACCATTTTTTTCTTTTCTGCCTTTTATTCGTCTCTGGGCAAAACAAACAAACAAAAACATCATCCATAGGAACAAAAACCTTTCTATTCAAGCTTTTTTTTTTTTTTTTTTTTTTTAACCCTTATAGTCAAAGCAGTACAATTACCTATTTGTGAATATAACAAGGGCACGTTTCTTTTTTTGCCTAGGACACTGCACAGTGCCGTGCATAAAGTAGTTCAGTTTCATCTACCTAATTTATTTTTTTATAGTACACTTCGATGAAAGAGCTTTCTAAAAAACAAAAAGTTAAGAATGTTAAGCATGGGTGTCATTTTTCATATCTCCATTCAGTCACCAAAACTTAGATGACTTCCCTAACCTTATCTTTTAGGTTCCCTTTGCTGTAGACTGTTTATGTCAATTAAAAAATCGTAAGTATGGATGGTCCTCTGGAGGTACCTATCTGTTCCCATCAAGGAACTTAATCTAGATGCTTATATTTGTAGTCAGAATATTTCTTTTGTGAAACACCAAAGGGAAATTTAGGCCTTTATAATCACTGCAATCAATTTCCTTAAAGAATACCCATTGCTAGATTTCTCAATGAAAAACAATCAATGGTGAGAGCCCTGCTAATGGCAATGGCTTTTGCAACATGCTCTGTTAGAGTTTTTATTCGTGTAAGGGTCATCATCATCATTTATGGCATTTGTACTTTTGTCATGATCAATAAAATAAACTCATCTATTTTAACTTACTTTCAGTCAATTTCACTACATGAATCTTGTGTGTTAACAGGTTCTAGAAGCAAATGTATTCAATTATGCTATGGCAATTGCTGTATATAAAAAAAAAGGACAATGTTATTTTAAAAATGTACTTATGGGCACTACATTGACTTTTCTATCCATCAATCAGCCACACTGTGATCATCTGCAGAGCGCATTTTTCTGCTTCCTCTGACAGCAGGACAGAATACTCTACTATAAATATCCGTATCACTCCTTGTAGGTTACCTAATAAAAATGCATTCCATTTCCCTGTTTTCTGTACAACATCTATGAAACCATTATATAAATATTTAATACCCATAAAGTATTAAATACTTTACAAGAACTTGACTAAGACAATGTCCAATCACTTTAATGGATTCAAATCTCATATGTCCAAGGTTGGGTCTGCATTCATGGAAGAAAGAAGTGCCAAGATGTGTTCCTGCACACAGGCTAGCCTGGTCCATGCATTCACAAGATTAATTGCAGCCCTCTGAACCTGCTATGTTTTCTTAATATTCAACATCGCTGTTATTTTCTTTCAGTCTGAAATATGTGGCTTGCTCTTGCATACTTTAGCAGCAGTCTTCTCTGTGGGTGGCACTGTTTTAGTAGTTGTAAATGCCTGTGAATTACCAAAGTGAGTGATATGAAGTACAGCAGTTTGTTTGGAGTTATTTTGATGATTACAGAAAGAAGGAAAATAAGCTTTTTTTCCAAAATGTCAAAAGAAGAAACACCAGTCATGTAATTTCCAGAATAGTACAAACCAGTTTTCCTAGTTTATATTTTCTATGTGTCCTCTTTATTCAGTGGTGAATGACACAATGTGTAGATTCTACTTATTGGTGTTGTTCAAATGCACTTCGCTATTCATTTTGTTAGCCTCAAATAAAGCTCTGAATTAATCTCTTATTTTATTAAAAAAAAAAAAAAAAGAAAGACATATTTAATAGAAAAATACACTACAAAACTTAACCAATGTAGTTGGGAGTATTCCAAACCTGTACAGTGATAAAAATACCTGTACCAAAAACAAAACAAAACAAAACAAAAAATACCCTTACGTGAAATGCATCCACCTTTATTAACCTACGAAAAAAGAAGGAATGCAAGTGTTCATGAAAAAAAGTAGCTTTACTTTTTATAATAAAATATACCTGTTGAAGCTGCTGAAACTATATATGGGAATAAAACCCCATAATATCTATACAATCATAGCAGAGAGCCAGGTATCCACAGGAAGCCAGAAAGCCAAACAATGATATAAATCACTCTGGAAACATGGGAAAAAACATACTTAATTTTGCAAAAGAGATCTTATTTATTCATTGGACTTGATGAGTGTTTCATGAACCCCAGGATAATGTAGGTTCAACTTTTCAAGGCAAAAATGATTCAGCCCCCGGGTTTCTAATATTTTGTTCTGTACTTTTGTTCCCAATCTCATTTTGTTTTTAATCCTGTGATGCAGTATATCTCACTGTCTTGAAAAATAGCATATATATTATGTGATGTAATTGTGTGCACAATACAAATTATCAGTTCACAAACTTTGTAGAGTACGGCAGTGTACCATAAAAGAAACTGAGACTGAAAGAATTTCAAAGCAGAACATGATCTGAGGCTGGACTAGATGACCTCTAGAGGTACCCTGAGAAAATTCCCTCTGAAATGTTCTATGTATGATTTGATAATCCTGGGATTGCAGGCTTTGTCTAAGAATCTTAAATGTCCCTAGGTCAAGACATTAAAAGCAGTGAAGATTTGAAAATACCAACTAATCATACAACAGAATACAAGGCGATCCATATCCCCAGGATTGTTCTGGAAATCCAAGAAGTACTTTGCTTATACATGTCATGAGTGCTGAGTTCTTGCCAAATCTTAATTGCACAGTGATTTGAAGTGTAATTAGAGTGCCTTGTGGTTTGGGATCAGTAGAAGTTAAAGCTTCATTTTTAGCACTGTTTGTAAATTTTCTGACAAACTAATTTTCCATTGAAGAAAATCAATCTCCACTAAAACAAATTCCTCTACTGAAATATGTCAATTCTAAGAAAACTTTTAACTTGGAACTTCAGTCCAAAACTGAATTTCCATGTATGTGTGTAAGAGACAGATGAAGTGCTGAATTTCAGCCTAGAATATTTTAAAAGCTCACTGTTGGAACACGTAACTTAAATGTCAAAGACCAATGTTGAAACGTAAGATGTGAATTAAAAATAAGAGAATTTCAGTCTCCCATATCAATTTAACCATTGCAGACTTCTATTCCTTTTCTTTTCTCTTCTCTTTTCTTTTTTTTTTCTTTTTTCTTTTCTTTTCTTTTCTTTTCTTTTCTTTTCTTTTCTTTTCTTTTCTTTTCTTTTCTTTTCTTTTCTTTTCTTTTCTTTTCTTTTCTTTTCCTTTTCTTTTCTTCTTTTCTTTTCTTTTCTTTTCTTTTCTTTTCTTTTCTTTTCTTTTCTTTTCTTTTCTTTTTCCTTTTCTTTTTCCTTTTCTTTTTCCTTTCCTTTCCTTTCCTTTCCTTTCCTTTCCTTTCCTTTCCTTTCCTTTCCTTTCCTTTCCTTTCCTTTCCTTTCCTTTCCTTTCCTTTCCTTTCCTTTCCTTTCCTTTCCTTTCCTTTCCTTTCCTTTCCTTTCCTTTCCTTTCCTTTCCTTTCCTTTCCTTTCCTTTCCTTTCCTTTCCTTTCCTTTCCTTTCTTTTTTTTCCCCTCCCCTCCCCTCCCCTCCTCTCCTCTCCTCTCCTCTCCTCTCCTCTCCTCTCCTCTCCTCTCCTCTCCTCTCCTCTCCTCTCCTCTCCTCTCTCCTCTCTCCTCTCTTCTCTCTTCCTCTTCTTTACTCTTTTTTCTTTTTTTTTCTTGCCCTGCCTTGCCTTTTTTCTTTTCTTTTTTTTTGTTTTCTTTGTTTTCATTTCTTTTTTCTCCCCTTTTCTTTTGTCTTTTCTCTGCTTTTTTCTTTGCTTTGCTTTGCTTTTCTTCTCCTGACTCATACTACTTTTTTTACTTTACTAAAAATGTGTGTTTATACATTTAATTTAATGTATATTTAATGTTTGTTTAATTCTGTATATTCCATCAATTTCTCACCTACCTCTGTTTTCTGTCTGTTGATATTAGAAATTAGAAAATATTTTTTATACTACCCTGGCATGAGAATAATTTTGACTTTATATCAACATAACACTTGTTGCTTAGTCAATAAAACTTCAAGATACTTGACCTCAAAGATATGACATGACATGTAAAAATATATTTTAGATAATTAGAGATGTTAGAAATTGTTAATTGAATTATTCCTCTTCCACTAGCTCTTCTAAAAATAAATTAATTGTAATTTAATGTCAAGGCTAATCTTAAACTTTGAATATATTTTACCCATATTACAATATTATTTTGTCTTTCCACTTCCTCGGTCTATAGGTCATGCCAAAATGAAAAACTAATATATGCATTCTAGGTGCCTGTGTAGAGATGGTAGATGAACATAATGTTCTGGATTCCAATTTTGGCTATTCTGTGCTATTGTTGTCTGGACATGACAGATTTCTTTTTCATATGATTTATAACTTGTCATTACAGGACACTGTAGTCCTCCAGACAACATTAATCTATTGATGACTCTGAAGTGAAGACGTGATTGATGCAGTTACAGACCTTGTTGTCATAGGTAAGCTCTTTTCTTTTCAAACTTTTTCTTGCTGAAATGTATAGCTGTACCTAGAGTTGGAAAACAACAATATTCTAACTTCTAAGGAATGGGACACAAAGTTCATTGAGACACCTGTTTATTTTAATTAAATTTCTTTCTATATTCTTCAGGTAAATGTTCCCTACTTACTTATTATTTAATACTTTTTAAATAAACAAAAATTACCAGTTTGAAAATTTTTCGCAAGTAAGTTTTAACAAATGTTTCATTGTTAACTCTAATCCATCCTGGGATGATATTTTTTTTTTTTTATTTCTTACTGAAATAGATATAAATCCTGCAGTGTCTGTTCTTCCAGTTTTCTTGTGGATTTTGTACTGAATTCTCTTTTGCTGTTACAAAGAATTTTCAGAAAGGTACCAATGAAGTGATTCTCTTATCTTGTTCTAAATAAAGCCAGAAGTGGTAATGACACTTACATGTTCTAAGATGCAAATAAGATTCAGATTTGAAATTCTTAGGTATTATGTGTCTACCTCTAAGACGCTGTTGTACTCAATAACAAATTTCTACACTGTTCCCACAGAAAAATATCCTCTGTATCCTCTACTTTAATATTGAAGTAATTGGGGCATGCAGATAAATATTTCTTAACTGATTTCTAGGGGGGGTGGGGGAAGAAGTATTCTCAAGACTGAAGAGATGCATTTAGTCTACAGTTGCCGTTCCGTAATCTGCATTTCAAGACCCTTCACAGAGACTAAATCAAAATTTCAAAGGGATATTTCTTAGCTGATTAGACTGTTTTGAGATTTTAACTTACAATGCAATGCAATACTAGAAAGACAATGTAGTTTAGGAAAACAAACAACCAACACCACCAACAGAAAACACTAACATTTTTTCCTTGGTCAAAACGTAACCTCATTGACACTGACAGCATGGGGACATACCTCTGTAAGCAATACAGATGGAGTCATCTCTAAAAATGTGAGCCTAGCACAAACAGAAAAGATATGGAATAGGAAAATCTTGAAATGGAAAGCTCCTTTCAGGAGGGTGAAGTTTTAGAAGATGAGCTGTAACTATGTACAAATTCACCCCACTAAGGAAAATACTATAAAACAAGTCCCAGAAGCTAAAGCAAAATATTTTAACTGAATATTGATCTTATTTTCCTTTATACTGCCTTGTTGGGATCCAAACCTGTCATATTATTGTGTGGCTCTGGTTATGTTGTTACTGCTTCTTGTAGAATAGTTTAGATTATATTGAATGTACTGCTGTATTCAGCTTGTGTCTGTTGTTTGCAGAAATGTTGTCAGCCTAAAAGTTGCTACTGTATATCACTAGCTCTCAAAAGTGATCTAGAAAAAATAATAATAATAATAATAATAAAGTCAAAAAACAACAACAACAAAAAACACCCTTCTACCAAAAGAAAAGTGAAACCCTCTGAAAGTGGAGACATGCCTGTCTGCATAGTCACTGCAGACATATGTTTAGAGAATTCTGAATGACGTCTTTCAGTGATATTCCCCAAAAGTAATGAGGCCAGACTCCCGTAAGACCTGCTCTAATCGGTGGATGGAGGCAGGTTCCTCTGAGAAATGGGGAAAGTTTCACAACAGAAGCCTAATTTGAGCATTATATTTTGGAGATGGTGATCTTACTCTATTTCTTTCACAACAAAGAAATTCAGAACTGTTTAGCCTACCTGAGCTAAACAAAATCTTTTTGGCCATGTTTTCCTCTCACCTTTCTGTCTGGTGGGGATGTTCTCTGTCTACTAATTTCCATGTATTAGACATGCAAATAAAAATCAGGCACAGAGTACATGTACTGTAATGATGACTTTTGCACTGCAAATTGTGTCTATACAATGTAGCAAGAGCTAGAAGCCTGTAACTGCAGTTTCAGACCCCTTGATGTATCAGTATCCTTTCAGGAAGGAATCTGTTAATCTTGTATATAAGCATTCCGGCATAATGCAGATTGATGCAGTCTTGCTATGTAAAGCCCTCCTGGCAGATGTGGTGTCACCATTAGCAATCCTTGAAGGATGATGGACCTAGCATTTTCAGAAGAATTGTGTAGTAGATATTTGGTAAAGTTTTTTTGCTTTTGAGTGAATATGTTATTCTCTGGTCTTTGGAGAGGAAACATTATCAAAAGTGACTGGCTTCTCACAGACTGTGCAGAATAATCCCTATCATCAAAAAGTATTAAAAGGTGTAAAATTGTGTGTTTGACCTGCTAAGATCTTGGCTTTTGATTAATATATTTTTTCTTGGTACAAATATAATCTTTGATTGAGCTATGCTCTTGTTTGGATGATGGTGTGTATCCTCTGTATACTCTTGAATATATCTTTGTTTTGTAAATCATAGAATCATAGAATGGTTTGTGTTGGAACAGACAAGAGATCATCTAATTCCAACCCCCACCTTCTACTAAAACAGGTTGCTCAAAGCCCCATTCAACCTGGCCTTGGGCACTTTCAGGGATGGGGCATCCACAGCTTCTATGGGCAACCTGTTCCAGTGCCTCATCACCCTCTGAGTGAAGAATTTCTTCCTTATATCTAATCTAAATCTGCCCTTTTTTTTTTTTTTTTTTAAGTTTAAAACCATCATTCCTTCTCCTATCCCTACACTCCCTGACAGAGACCTTCGCCAGCTTTCCTGTAGTCCCCTTTTAGGTATTGGAAGGCTGCTATAAGGTCTCCCCGGAGTCTTCTCTTCTTTAGGCTGAACAACCCCAACTCCCTCAGCCTGTCTGTACAGCAGGGGTGCTCCAGGCCTTTGATTGTCCTTATGGTCCTCCTCTGGACTTGCTCCAAAAGGTCCATGTACTTCTTCTATTAAGGGTACTGTACCCAGAGCTGAATGAAGTAGTACAGGTGGGGTCTCACAAGAACAGAGAGGGAGAATCCCCTCCCTTGCCCTGCTGGCCATACTGCTTTTGATGAAGCCCAGGATACAGAAAGCTGGCTTTCTGGGCTGCAAATGCACATTGCCGGCTCATGTTGAGCTTCTTATCAACTGACACCCTCATGTCTTTCTCACCAGGGCTGCTTTTGATCCATTCTCTGCCCAGTCTGTATTTGTGCTTGGGATTGCCCTGACCCAGGCGCAAGACCTTGCACTTGGCCTTGTTGAACCTCATGAGGTTCGCACAGGCCCACCTCTCAGGCCTGTCTAGTTCCCTCCTGATGGCATCTCTTGACTTCAGCATACTGACTGCACCACACAGCTTGGTGTCATTGGCAAACTTGCTGAGGGTGCACTCAGTCTCACTGTCCATGTCACTGTAAATGTTAAACAGTGCCAGTCCCAATACTGACCCCTGAGGAACACCACTCATTACTGATCTCCACCTGGACATTGAGATGTTTACCACAATACTCTGAGTGCAACTTTCCTTACCCACCGAGTGGTCCATCTGTCAAATCCACACCTCTCCAATTTTGAGACAAGGATATCATGGGGGACAGTGTCAAATGCTTTGCTTTAGTCCAGGTAGCTGATATCTGTCGTTCTTCCCCTATCCACCAATGCTATCACCCTGTCGTAGAAGGCCACCAGACTTTTCAGGCACGATCAGCCCTTAGTGAAGCCATGTTGGCTGAAGACTAGGTATTGGGAGAACCACCTGTCCACTTGATGGAAAGTCAGAGGCAATAGGTGTGGTGGAGTTACAGCATTCAAAAGATTTCTACTCTGACCAATGTGGGAAGATAGAAAGATACAGTATTCAGTTAACATTCTTACTTTTTTTTTTTTTTCAAATTCTCTTTCTCTCTGAATGTGGAATCCTCCATTTTGTTTTCAGAGAAAGTAAAACTATACTGGTGTAGAAAAGTGTAATCATCTTCCAAGATTTAGACCAAGATGATAAACATGATTCAAAGAGAGTTATCTAACTCGCATTGCGATTTTCTACTTAATATTTAAATTTAAATTATTTTTTATTCTGCTCATGAAGCTATCTAAATAATTGTAATTCAACATAAATAGTAGGCAATATTTTAATTACTTTCAGGTTATTATCTCAGATTCATAAATATATATCTTCTGGTATCGCCTTGTGGGTTAGATCATTTTTTCATTGGCGTGAGAATTTTGCTTAATCCATCAGATTTTTTTTCCCTGTAAAGATATGATGCAAACGTACCAGAATTACTTGAAAATGTAAAATCCATTCTGTTCTATGACCAAGTTAGTTGTGAAATCAAAATGATCTAGTGTGTTTTTAGAAATAATATTCCTTGTTTTTTTCACATTCAAAAACAAAACAAAAAAATCCTAAAAGTAGGCACAAATGAGTTACTTGACTCCATTCCATCGTGAATATAGAAAATGAGCAATGAGATAAGCACCTGAGATGAACTTGAATGATTAAATATAAAATGTGCAAAATAATTGTTTAGTCTTCAAATTAGCTCATGTCTCTTCAAAAGACAAGCAGAATTTTATTTATTTATTTATTTATTTATTTTAGTAGGAAACTTGACATTTTGACAGTCAGAGAAGCCAGTCATTGCTAATGAAGCCACTGATCCATCTTTTTCCTGCTTTTAATACTTTAATGCTTTCATCTGTAGTTAAAGAAAGTACTTCTAACTAGAAAACTTAATGGACAAGAACTGTTTATCCTAATATGATATATGACAATACCTTACAACCTATCTCGGTTAAAAAAAAAAAAATCTAACTGGGAGATAATTTATGAAGCAAAAGATGTCAGATAAATTGGTTCTTCCTTTGTAATACAAGAAAAATGACTACTTGTTAAAATCGTTACTACTTCCTATGCCTGTAGTGTCCAGCAATTCCTAGATAAATCGTTTGCACAGTGCGTGTCATCTTCTTAAAAGTAGTTTGATATTTTTCTTAGTTGTGCCCAAGAGACTGTTCTTAGGAGCAGCACCTGTGCTGGAAGCAAGATCCAGAGTACTGTGGGTTCTCATAAGCTCAGTATTGATCATCTTTTCTTCTTTTAAGCCATTCACATTGGAGTTGTCAATTTATTTATAAAGATTATAACCTTCTTTGTGGACCATGGATAGAGAAAAAGGTGCTACTATAGCCAGGAGCTTGGATTTGAGGTTAACAGCATATTGGGATTCTGTCTTGTTTGATAAAAAGGACTTTTTGGCTGTAGTAATAATTAAATACCCATCCCAAAATGCATTGTGTGGACTTCCAAATAGTTTCTCGTATGGATGAAGGGAAATATATTCTTAGTTGTAAATGGAAGGAAAACTAATTAGTACAAATTTGTGTACTGCGTGTTGATGCAGTCAAACACTTTTAATACCAATTAAATGTATTAAAACAAAGTCACATTCTAAAGATTTGCTTATTGAAAAGCAAACAAACAAACACACACACAAACAATTTTTTATCTCAGACCCTGATTGACCTTTTGGGATTACTTTAAGTCATTGCTACTTTTAACTGGTTTTGTAATTATAAAGCATAGTCTATAACAATTATAAAGTTGTAACAAAAGACTACAGAAGAATTTTCAAACTAAAACAACAGACTTGCATGCCATCTTCACCACAGATTAACAAAATGAGAGTAAATAAAAAGTGCCATACAGTCAAAGTATCCAGATTATCCAGAAGGGCAAGAAGCCCTTTTTTTTAATAGATGTTCCCTCAGGAGAAAAGGAGAGTCTGACTGAGTGATTACACTTAATATATTAAGGTTAGATTACTGCAATCACTAAATAAATGACCATAGTTAGAGATACAGTGAGAATACAGGGCTGAAAAGAAGGAGCTGGAATAGTGAGAAATAAAACTAAGTGATGTGATTGTTCTCTTTTACCTAAAAGAGAACAATACAATAAGCATGCTTGAAAAGGGGTAGCTGCCTTTGACATGACTTGTGATTGTGGATGCTTTCCATTTCTAGAAACTCAATGAAATTACCTAATTGACCCCCATTTTCACCAAATGGGTGTTTCACACTTCCCCTGAAACAACAGCTGAACTTGAATGCGATAAATCAGATGCAAGTTTCTATTGAAATCTGTTTTATTATGTGCAATATTTGTGAAGGAGGTTAATGTCCAATTTCCTGTAGCTTAATATTTTAGAACATCTTTGCATTGGTGCTTTTCACACCTTATACATCAACTTTTAAATGGATATTGAAATGAGCAAAAGGCTAATAAATAGAAATATTTGCAGAAGCCAGCATTTACTTAAATGAAATTGGTGTTAATTGGGAGGTCTGGAACTAATTCAGAGCTGAAGAGAAGCAAAATTTCATTACCATCCTTTTTTTTTTTTTAATTTCCTTGTTTTAGAAAAAAAAAAAAGGAAGGTAACTTGTGAATACAGTTAAGGTGAACATTGATGAGGCACATTAGGTGAACACTAGCATATGTAGCAGACATAACTGTATTTGAATGCTCTACCCTTTGACTTCACCTTTCTACTAAAAATTCTGGTACAAGGTCATTGTGCTGTCATTGGTGATGAGGGTGTCCCAAAGGGAGAAAAATGTCAGGCATTGGACAAACTGTAATGTTTTTTTACACCTTCACTACTATGATGCAAGTCAGGAACAATATTCAATCCAATGTCATCGCTCTGTTTTATGCTCTGCAATTTCACCCCTTACAATGTCACCACTGTTGGTTTATGTTTCTTGAATTTGTCAAAGATGAGGAAACAGCTACTGAAGCAAAGCTGAAACTGCATCTCTCTCCAGTGCACATAATCTCCTCTGCTGCTGGGAGAAAAAAAAATAAATCTCTTACACTGGAGATCTTTATTTGGTATTTTGTGCTTGATGGCTTTTTTGTTGTTGTTGTTGGTTTTTTTGTTTGTTTGTTTTTGCTCTGTGCACTTTCCACATCTCATCTAAAGTTGTGGTCATGTTTTTATGTCTTTAATCCTTTCTTCTTCCATAGAAAGATATTGATCCCCCCTGCCTCTCCCCCAACAGGGACTTGCTTACTTTATATAACGAGAAAGAAGCCTTACACTACATAAGAACAACACTTCTGAATATGTGGAATTACTATAATCCTCTAATTTCACCTCTGCATTCTAAGATCAAAGACATTACTGAGGGAATCTGATGCATATCAGAGTCATAGGGTCATATGTCCAAAAGGAGACATAGGGGAAAGCAACAGGGAGACAGGATAATATGAAAATCGATTCAAATTTATCTTTCTTCATACAGATTGCATGGGGCCAAGGAAATAAGGGTAGAAAGAAATCTGTTGATTCCTTTGTGTTGCTCCTGCTCCAGGGACACAGGGATTTCCAGTGCAGAATATCTGAATTTAAGGTGCTGAAGGACACCATGGAAGTACTGTGGCCCAGTGGGGAATAGTATAGATGTCTACAGGTTGATGCTTTCACTGGGGAGAGGAATGATATTTTTCTACTTTGCACTGACAATTCAGAAATAGTCCAATGAACCCTTTAGGTGATACAAAGGATATTACTTAAATAAATAAATTTATTTCCATTTCACTGTTGAATCCACAATTATTATTTTTTTTCCATCTGATCTACATACAAATTCCTTGCAGTCAGTCACCAAAGCAAAGGGAAATCTGAGAAGAGACCACAAAATCCCTCTGCTGTCTTCTCCTTCTAACCAATAAGTTTTCTTTCTTTTCAATATACAACACTCATTCTATATTGCTTAAATTGCCAACTACTCTTCTAGTAGGGAGACAGTTCTATACAGCATTGTTCTGAGCTCAGAGCCTCTCAAAAAGCTTTAGAAAATAATGAGGTTAAATGGTGACCATGATGTGATCGTGAGTACAATGAAGAGCCATTATGCATGCAGCAACAGAAGACACATACTTGTCTTTAAAATTGGTGACTTAGTTTAAATTCTCTGCTGAATGGTCAAAGCATTACAGTATTTGTGCTTGAAGAAAAGACAGACTTGACCTTTGTAGACAGTATTGCCCTTTTGTAAAATGATCAGAAAAGCATGAACTTCTGTACTGGGAAAAGACAGTAAAAAATTACCCTGTTATTGGAATCTCTGCTGGTAGACTAGTTGAAGTTAGAATGATTAATAATAGAAGGCTGAGTGACTAGATGGGAGGTGTGTCCATGTAGATGGGAGGTGTGTCTTTTTTTTTATTATTTTTTTTTTATTTTATTGTATTGCCCAAAATATTGTGGGCAGAATCATTGACTTTGGTTAATCTCAGAGAGCCAAAAAACACATCTGTTGCTGTTTAATTTGTTCATTCTTTAAACAGTCATGTGAAACAGCATGGGAGGAGTCTTGGAAGGAATGTATGTACCCCATTTTGCTCAAGACATTTAATGCTGTAACAAATTATCTAAACCTTCCTCCCTAATGGTCTTACAAAAGAGGCTGCAGAGTTGTGATGAGCTTGCAAAATGATAGTACAGTTTGTGTTTGTGTAGGGGTGTTCAAAATAAATAGATTTCTTTTTCTTCTCTGATAATTTTGTGTTTAAATATGTCAAATCTAATATGAAATTCTGATCTATGTGACACTAGCCTAAACTTGAGGTTCTTCCACAGAAACCATTAAGCTTTATGTAGTGTCATCTGAGAATGTAATTTGGTTTGTCTTCAGGGTTTTTTGTTTGTTTGTTTCTTTCTTTCTTTCTTTTTTACTTCAAAATTCTTGCAAAGAAATTTCATTGACTTACGCAAGATATCTTGGAATTTTTCCTTCAGCATAAAATAGATACTTAGGGGTATTTTTATTGGAATGCTGGTATGAGAAGGCAAGCTTTTAATCAGTTGCTTATGGCCTCCATACCAGATGAAGTTTACTAGAAAAGATCTGAATGGGAGAGTTGCCAAAACCCTTCATGTAATCTGAGCTATACTGCTTTAACAGCCAAATATCATACTATCTACATATTCTCTAAACAATTTATTTTATTTTATTTTATTTTTTTTCAGCAACTGCTTGCAATCACTGAAAGTAAATTTAGATCTGTACAGCAAGTTGTGGTGATGTCAACCACAAAATCAGCTACAGTAAACTCACAGATAAATCATGAGCATGCACTAGATCCAATGCCAGGTGTGCAGGGTAATGTTCAAGGATAAATTAGCACTAGATGACCTGGGCAATAAGTCCAACATTAGACTTACTTATTCATGTATTTATATGTGCTTGCATGATTTCCCTCCCAGTGATTTTAATATTTAAAATCTGGCAACCATGCTGAGCAGTTTCATTTACTGATTCTTCCACGTTTCCATTTGGAAGAGACTCAGGGGGTAAACAAGATGAAAAAGGCCAACTATTGGAAAGTGGAAAAAAATTGATGATAATTTTCTATCCAGAAAAAAAATGTGTTAAGAATTTATTTTCACTTTGGTTTTGCTATCAGACCAAATACATTTGTGCTTTTGATTTTTATCATAGCAATAAAAATGAAGACATATAAAAAGAAGTTGAAGTTTTGTATTGTTTCTAGCACATTTAATATCTTGTTCAAAAATGACAGGAGACTTACTGTGCAGAAAAAAAAAAATTAATTTGGTTAATATTCCTTTTCCCATATTTTGCAACAGAAATAGTATGGCATTTTAAGTAGGAACAGAAACAACATCGGTCCTTCTAATTCCCAATGGGATTGAATGGGTCTGTCTCTCTGTCTGTTCTTGTTCTCTTTTTACTCTATCTCCTTCCACTCTTTTCTTTTGTAATTTTATGTCTCGAAAAAGAAAAGAAAAAAGAAAAAGATGATGAAGAAAAAGAACCTTTTCCCCCTTCTTTTGTAATAGTCCTACTAATATTTAGCAAGATGAAAAAAATAAAGTAAAAATAAAAATAAATCTTGTTGGTTTGTCTGTAGACCTGTTTTTTTTTTTTTATTTGGCCCAGAGGCCAAACTCCTTTTTATACCTTGAGTTTGCAAATGGAAAAACCCATCTTCACTGAAAACAATTACTTATCTTGGTTAATGTACAAAAATGTAGATGAAAATCAGAAAATATAACAATCCTTACTATATTATATAATGTTTAACCTGCTAATATATTTCTTAGCATTATTTTTGTTTATCTCTAGTTATTTAGTCTCTTCATAGGGACAGTATGAATCCAACTGACCAATAAAACTTCATTTTTTCCTTGAACTCCTATTCCTGTCTCTTGCCATCTGTTTGTTTACTGGTTTTATCTCTGAATAAGCATTCAAATCTTTCATTTGTTTAGCATTATTTACATAGTTTTTCCTAGCAGATCAAATAAAGAAGACAGGTGGCGGTCTCTCCAGAGTTTACACTTGTTTTTCAGCCATTCCTGCTGTTCTTGTGATAACAGATTTGTGGATAATACAAAATTAGGGAATCAGTTACTCACAGTGTGGAAAGCGAAGAAAAAAATAGAAAAGCCTGTACATAAAGTTTGTAACATAATAGCACCAAGATTTCAGTGTACACCCATTACCATAGTCATGAATGCCATGAAATCTCTATTAGCATCACAATTTGCCTTACAATTATAAGTTAAAATCATGCAATAGTCTATATGACAGGAAAATATGAGAGAAAAATCATGTTTCTGCTTTCTTTTTGAACATAAATTTAATATTTTAAAACTCAAATTACTTGAAGCAGGTGGTTGACTTTTTTGATACTATCATTTGATTTTATTATTATTTTGGGCAATATGTTTTCATCCAACATGCTTCACAAGTATGTTAGCAATATCATGATCACTGAAGTCTACTAGGGATGCAGATCAGCTCTAGAATTGATTGTATAAAGGTTTGTAGATGGGCTGACAGGTATTAAAGAGGTTGACAAAGCTTTTAAAAGTCTGTTTTCATTTATGAGCAAACTTTAAGTAGTGGGACTGCTTTTCTCTTTTGAAAAAATACATTGAACAATAACAGGATAGATAGTGATACAGACAATTTCTGTTCAAGTGGTTTATCAGTCTTCTGGAAAGGGGTTTGAAACACAAAATAATTCTACTTTTGCAAATAAAAACTACCTGAAAAATAAAAGCAACATTTGAAATCCAGAGTTACTATTGATAACTCCTGTGAATATCTGATATTCGATATTTGAAATTTGTAGCTCCTTAGTGTTAAGGAGCTGCTTACAGTGAGACCAAATATATTACTTTGAATGGGATATACATTTCTAAAAGCCCTACTATAGATCAGATTATTTCCCATATTCACTGGTGAATTTCCACCATAATATATTTGGGCCAAAACTGGCTAAATAGACCCCATTGAATAAGTTTATTCTACTATAAATAAAATAGCAACCATCTCTTATCTTTCGCTGGGGCTAAATGTAAACAAGTGGCTGCATTATACAGTTAGATCAGCAACTTGTAGATAACATAACACTCATACCTATATCTCCACTGTAACTCGTGTGGGGTCATAAAAGATCATTCTGTTGTTGAGCTTTTCATCAACCAACACCCCCAAGTCCTTCTCCTCAGGGCTGCTCCCAATCCATTCTCCGCCCAGCCTGGATTTGTGTTTAGGATTGCCCCAGCAGAGTTGGAGGACATTGCACTTCAACCTGTTGAACTTCATGAGGTTCACACAGGCCCACCTCTCAGGCCTCTCCATTCTTCCAGTCCTTGCCTTTGTCTACTGTGTCTTGGGCTATGTGGCTGGAGCTCTTGCCTGGTGAAGATTGAGGCAATAAAGTCATTGAATAAATGATTAGTCTTCTCCATATCCCTGGTGACCAGGTCTCCTCTTTCTTTCCAGAGAGGGCCAACAATTTCCCTTGTCTTCCTTTTTTTTTTTTTTTTTTTTTTTTTTTTCCGTTGAAGTACCTATAGAAGTCTTTCTTGTTGCCTTTGATGGCCAAATTTAATTCCAACAGGGCTTTGTTAATTCCAATAGGGTTTTGGCTTTCCTAACCTGATCCCTGTCTGCTCAAATGATTTCTTTGTTATATTCCATGGAGCATTAATCCAGATCCTTTGCTGATGCTTGAAAATGCAGCCTGTTGATATATCATTGCAGAGCAGGAGGTGGTGGTGACATACAAACCTGAGCTCTTATTCACACAAATTTGTTGGCATTTTCCTCAAAGTAAACCCTTCATTGAATTATTCCCCAGATAGTGTCTTGAATACATCTACCTGGAGAATTTAAGGCACAGCCTGAATGCAATATCACATTTAAATTTCAGAAAATTAAAGAAAACTTTAGTTAACCTTTCGAACACTTTTATTTGGCAGTGTACTATATCCTTTGAAATAAGTTTCACCTGGCCACAGGCTTGGATATGTAACACTAGATCAGGTTTTTCGTTTATGTTCCATTCCACCCCCCACCCCCCCCACCCCCCCAGTGCATTCATTGCATTGTATTGTATTGTACTTTTACAAAATCAAATATAATGAAAGTCTGGTTTCCTGGAAAACCATCAGAATAAATGTCTAGCAAGTTCTTGGTTCTGAAATTTCTGGGTTTTGCTTCTGTCATGGGCTAAAAAAAAAAACAAAAAACACTTTTAGTCTTTCTCCTAGGACCATGTTGACCATTGCTTTTCTTCCCACCTGCTGGCTTTTTATTGTTTGCAAGTGTGATCTGTTTGCAGTGCACAGATGCAACCAAACAAAGAACCACTTCTTGTCAAGGTGTAGGGAGGCAGATGGTGTGACTTGTGCTTGGGCTTTGCCTTCCTACCCTGCTTCTTGGGATCAGGCTTCTGTTGTTTCACTTATTACAGAACAAAAGGGTGTGTAATTACTGGCACTTTTAACTGCATAAAAACTTAAAATAAGATTATGAACTGAGAAGAACACACCGATATAAAGTTGCTTCTTTAAAGGGCCTGATTATGTAATTTGAAAATACTCAGTAAGCATATGGACTCACAGCAGTCCCAAAGGCTCATTAGTTATTGTTTAATGGAATGCAGGAAATGGAGAATGTGTCTGTGGTCAGAATTTCTGTCTATTCTTCACCTGGAAGTGAAGAAATATCTGTTCAGAGGCACTGTTCCCCCTCACATTTCTAAATCAAAAACTATTTGAGCCTGATTTTGAAGATTTTGGAACTGCTGCAGGTTATCAAACAGGAAGAGATATCACAAAAACATTATTTGTGTTTATCTGCCCACTCTCCTACCTTATTTGGGACTTGGGTTCCATATATTTTCCTCATTTTTACTTTTGAGATATTATTTTTTTCTTAAAAACACTAATTTTCTAGAATAAAAGGGGTCACATCATATTTCAAAGCCTCTTCCGTGACATTAGACCTTTGAACTACTGTTAAAGAAATTATTTCACTAAGGTTGTAAGTCTGAAAGGTTATTAAAAAATTAATTTTAAAGATGGCATCCAGGCAAATATATATATATATAATATATGTATATAAACACCACTTAAAACTTTAGTTACCTAATCTTATAAATCTTATTGCTGCTGTTTTTTAAATAAAGTAGAAATTCCTATTAAAATAAAAGGAAGATTAATTTTCATAGCAGCATTTCAGAAGAAGTATAAAAATGCTAGTTCCTCTATCTTTTATGTTGGTAGAAAGTTTGTTATATTTCTGACTACTACATGGAGTGAGTTTTAAAATTCAGGTCTTTTAAAATAGTTGTAAAGAAAGTGTATTTCACCCTTAGGGCATAAACCCTCTTAGAACATGAGTGGAAGTAGCTGAATAACATTAGTTATGCATTTTTTTAGATAACCCCAAATCTAATTTGATTATGACACTCATGTTAGGGGTATAGTCTCCCTTGGGTTGCCTCCAGATGGCAACTTTTCAATCATTCTCTTGAAGGACTTTCCTGTTTTTCCTAACTTGAAGAAAGCCTAAAATAGGCTCCTAACTTCTAGGCCACTAACTTCTGCAACCTAATAGAGCATTTCAAGTACGTGTGATGAATATCTCTCATCTATAAGCGTACTACCATACTGCAAGGTTTATGCAGTAATGTTCTTAATCATATCCTTAATGTCTCCTCTGATTTCAGCCATTTATTTTTATGGACGTCTCCTTTGTTTTATGGCATGTGGTTTAGTGTGGATCAGTCAGGACATTTTCTTTCTTGTCTCTGCTGTCATTTTAAAATCTTGTGCTTTATTTTGTTTTGGTGCATTATTCCCGAAGCCCTTCTCCACTCCAGAGTCATCCTTGCTCCGGTTCATTTCTTAATGTACCAGTTATGAGTTGCCTTTCCCCCAGCCTCCCCACCCTGAAAAGCAGTGTCCTTCACCAACAGCAATGTTCTCAGACATACTGGATATGAAGTATTTCTCTTCACTTCTCTCTTTCTTCCTACTCATATTCTTCTATAGTAGTATTAAGAGTGTGCTACACTGTGTGCTGACAGGTTGCATATTCTTTTAATGCCATAAAGTTATCGCCAGAGAGTACAGACAAGTCTCAAGTGTTCTGGCTCTGGACTGTGGCTCTGTGGGGTAGATGTGCCTTTGTGTCTCTCCAAAAGGCAGCTGGAGATGATGTTGTCCAGATAATTTTTGAGGGTGCACCAAACTTTCTGAGAGGGCTTGTGGTCTTACTCCTGTCTTTGGTAACAATATGAATGACGAAAAAGACTCCACCAAGCTGGGGGTGTAACAGGACAGAGAACTGCCTTTTGCCTCCACTGTCACCTGGTGCACCAGGAGTTACAGAACTGAAGGTGCTTCAGAAGCCTGAAGGTTAATATATGAACATTTTAGAAGCTGTACTTGTATAATTTAGGTACAAAGAAATGAAGTTTTTATTTTGCTGCTTAATGTTTGACAAGTTCATGATAAACCTCTATAACTTCATGAAACCATTCCCTACTTTTAATTACTGGTACACTGAATTTCCCTTCGTATGTCTGCAGTAAATCAAGAAATCTTGTATCAAGAATCTTGTAACCTAAATTATGATTTCCAATGTGATTTTGACAATTCCGAGAGGAAGCACCACTAGAATAAATTAATGAATGAACAAGAATAAATTAATTAATACATTAATAAGAATAAAAGGATAATTTAATGAATTAAGATGCCAAAACAGCAAAGCACACACACAAATGTATGCATGTGCTACAATAGTATTCCCAATGACATCACATATATGTGTGCAATTCTGCCCCAGTATTCTTTTTCTTGTTTGAAATTGGAATTGAAAGTCCAATGGTGAAACCAATTTTATATAATTTTATATTATAAATCATAATTTAATGCATTCTAAAATATATTATTCGTTCCAAATTTAATATTCTCCCCTTCTAAAATCATTTTATTGTGACTGAATGAAAATGTATATGATTTGATGCTTAGTGTGGCATTTTGTGTATGTTTAGACATTTTCTCTGTCTGTAATAGAGTTTGCATAATTACTGGTCCAGCAAATTATCAGGTTTCATGAAAAGAGACTGTAATTTTTTAGGTTTATATGTCATATGTTTAAACTATTTTATGTGCATGAAAATAAGCAAGGCAAATTTTTATAAACAATTGCCAACGATAGAAATACATTTCCATTTCTCTAGGACTTCATGGTTGTTCTGAATATTCTTAAGAAAGGGCAGGACTGATTTTTTTCATTGTTCATTAAATAAATTTGATGTGTTGTTGGTATCTGAATGCTCTGTGAAAAGGACCAAATTTGGATCATGGCCATGTTCCATTAAAGCAGTTGTCTGGAATCATACTTAGGACTTTTTCTTATTTTTGTGTGTTTCCATGAGTTTTTTGTTTTGTTTTGTTTTGTTTTGTTTTTACCTGAACTACATAGTTTATTTAGGGAAACCTCGTAAAAGCTTACTATATTTCTCAACTAAATTGCTTTGGATAACTTTGCTAGTTGATGATAATGGCAGAGAGCTGTACAATGTGTGTGACGTAAATGGTAAGTTATGGTAACTTCATCTTTTACGGGTGCTTGATATGCTGTTTGAAATGAATTCTCTCATTATCCTTAAGAATGGCAACATGTCACAATAAAAAGGCCAGCTATGAAATTGTGTGAGAACATGACTGACATAATTTTACTTCTGTGGCTTTGCCAATTAGTCTGTGTAAATATCACCTTCTTGAGAGACTAGAAGAATGAGAGACAAACTGGTGGATCTATCATTCACGAAACACAAAAACCTTGCATAAATAACCACCTATTTCGGAATATAGAAAGAGTCCCTGAGAGTAATGATTCTTTATGCATTTTGAAATGTTGTCATTTCAATTCTTAAATTACTTTTATGAACTGATATCATGATTGAGGCTGTGTAGATTCTACTTCATGTTGTAAAATTATGCTCCAAAATGTTTCTTTAAAACACTTTTCTGCACTGAAAGTGGATGAAATTATCTTAATAACAATGAACAACAATAACTCTAGGATCAGCTTCTTGATGCTCAAGACAGGAATGAAAAAATGACTTTGGAGGTAATTAAATTATTTTCTGGAATAATGTCCCCACAGGAGAAAATTCAAAAACTGACCTCACAATTGTTGGGAGTCATCACATTTTCATGCAATGAATAGTTTCTTTCTGAAACATTTGTCTGAAGTCCTCTTGTCTTTACCCCATTTGTCTCTGCATCACTTAGGTTAATTCATCCGACTCTAGGGGTTGCATGTATTTACAGAGCAGACCTCTGCAGCTGGGGTAGATGCTTCATCCTTCCTAAATTATTTTTTTCCTTCCTGAATCTTTTTACAATGTTTACCCTTCTTTTTCAAGTGTACATAGCAGAATTTAACAGATTATGTACCAGGGTCTTCAATTCTTTTTGAAGTCTAATGACTTTTTGAAGTCTAATGACTTTTTGATATCACTTGATTTGAGGATGCTGGTATATGGCTTAGCTGCAGAATGTGTTTAAGATTAATTGCTCATAAATGACCATTTTTTCATTTGCCTCAAAAAGGCACTATGTTGAAAAAGCCCTACTTGATGACTTTTAATTGCTTGTTCCCCTACAATTTTTTACTATTTTTTTTTAATATGTTATTGCACATTATTTCTAAATTTAACGAGTAATACTAAACCGAGAAAAACCTTTGAGATATCCCACTTAAAGCACTCTCACTGGATTATGGTTCTCCATTCTAAATGACATTCTGAAACATAATGATGTGTTCTACTCAATTTTATATTTGTATCTTATATTATTATATTTTGTATTATGTTTTATTTGAGTGTCCTTTGGGATTCTACCAATTGTTTCTCTCTACTTTTGATCTCATAAAAACAAATAATGACAGGTTGTAACATCCATAAAACCATTTTCGCAGCTTTGATTTCATTATCAATATGAACTCTCATGGTTGTCATCATGCTTTGTGTTATGTGATTGAGTTAAAGATTTGATTAAAATTGAATGGCCTAATTAATCCTTATTTATCTTTAATCTTTAATCCTTATTTATCTTTTCATCTATTTATTAAGTATACTTTCCTAGGTACTGGTGTAGTACGAGTTTATTTTTGTCCTCTCATATCTTTCAGTATTGTTCTACTACCTGTTACAAATCATCAGTACAGATTCAGATAGTTCCCTCTGTCACAAATTGTATAATTGTTAAATTTAACTGTTTGGATTGGTTAATTTAAAAAAATATATATATTTAGCAATTTCAGTTTAATACTTACCATGATTACTAATGGAGAAGAAATATTTCTTTTTCAAAGAAACAAATATATTCTACTCATCTGTTTAAGGCTGCATTTAAAAATCATGTTGACAGGTATGTTTTTTCCTTCAACATTTTTGTATTACTCACTCTGAAATTTGTGTGCAGGTTTGAACATTTGCAGTAGGAAGAATAAATGAAAGTCTGAATCATTCCCTACTTGTGGTACCTGTTTTAATTAATGCCATTCAGATCAAAATGATTAAAAGACTAGAATTCAATCACAAACACCAATTTGATATTTAGAAAGGCCAATAGAAATTCTTGTGCTGACTTTTGTGGAGTTCAGAAAACAACTATATGTGTATATATATATATATGGCATAGGTGGGATTACAGTCTGTGAAATGATTAAAATTAGTTTGAGGCATAGCAACAGGTGAAGAGCTTGAAATAATGTGCAAAGCAGTAGAGCTGTAATTTCTGAGAAACAAGTCTAATTATGTGGAATTTTAATATCCTGTGAAATCGTGTTTGATGAGAGGGGAAAATACCTGCAATGCGTCATCTGCAGCTGAATATGCTGCCTTATTCTTTATTTGGACATCTAGAACAGGTAAAGGATAAAAGATAGGTGACACTTGAAATTAATGTCTATGAGCCAAATAGTTTCCCTAACTTTTTTTTTTTTTTCTAATCTGTAATCTGTGTTTTTAGTAGAAATGAAATGTCTTCATGCAATTAGCAGGACAGAGAAAGATATAATGTATTTCATTAACTGAAGCACTACAGTTATTGAGATCTTAATCTTTTTTTCTTTTTTTTTTTTCTTTCTCTCTCTTTCCTTTTTAATTATAGTTAATGATTACTTTTATGCCAGTTTTGGCATCCTAGGCCCTACACAATACATATATGCTATTTTTGTGTCTGGAGACTCACCTGACCTCATGCTGACTGGGACTTGTTCATCTTTTTTTTTTTTAATATTTCCTTTTTTTTTTTCCCTATTCTTAAGTAGAATTTTGCCCAACCCAAACACCTGTTCTTTGCATACACTGTAGGCATCAACGCCCCCCAAAGAAATATTTTAAACAAAACAATGAATATTTATGGATACTTTTCAAGAATTTTTCAAAGAGTATTATCTAGCCTCATTTAAAACAGTTTCTTATCCATTCATCTTCCATTATTATATTTAAATTCCAGCTCCACTGAGGTCCTGCAAAACTAGTTAATGTATGTTCAAACTCTTCAGGATCCCATGATGGAAAGTATTGTATATCAAAGCAACACTGTCTATTAGACACAGTTTAAGAGATGTTAAACTGAATAAAGAAAAATATAATTGGAATACCAGGTGACTTGTACATACCAGGAAAATTATTAGCCTGTGAAATATACTTTCCAGGGAATTCTCATTATCAAAAAATATTTCAACCTAGACTAAATGAAAATATTATTGTAGTGTTTGAAACAATTCCTTGCTGGAAATGGGATGATTTATACAACTAAAAGCATTGTTAGCAACTGAGACTGGGAAGTGGCACCTCCTAACAGATCTGTCTCTGGGTTAAACTAGAAGACACGATTGAAGTTTCACTACTGACTCACCATGTTTCCAATATAAACCACTATGAGAAGATCATAGGCATGTCCACAACCTCAATTTTAAAATGCCTGGAGCTCTGCAGCTACAGCCAGAGTACAGACAAGAGAAAGTTTATATTAGCAAATTTTAGCGCTATAGTGACACAATAATGACATCAAGGTGTCTAGATTTAATCCTGTAAGAACTGTAGTTTTATGGATTATTTTTTCATGCATACATAAAAGCTTCTTTAAGATGGTGTTGATTTCCTACAGGGGAAGAAAATTTGCCTATGAAACACAGATGTCTTGTTACCTCCACATTAAGATTGACATCCATCAATTTATATCCCTATAAATCCAGAGATTATACTTGGAAGTTTGTGACATTTGATCCTTGTACTGTTTTTCAGGGGGAAAAACAAACAAACAAAAAAAAATAAAGTTTTCAATGTAGATTGTGATCTGATTCATGTTTCTTTCTTTTTCTGTTCTTTTTCCCTTTCTCCCACTTATTCTCCTAAAGTAGATTAAATGACTGTAGCAGAGCTGGGTTTAAACAGTGTAGCAACAAAACAACCTCAAGTAAGGTGAGAATTTAGAGATGGAAATAAATAGAATTCCAAGATCGAAACATCTCAGATTCCAAGAAGTTCAAAAAGGAGCACAGATGGCAACATTAAGAGCTTCCCAATGCTCCTTTCAAAACCCTCTCTTTGTCATTAAGCTAATATGGTTCGGTTTTCACATTAGCGATATTAACTGTGTGAATTGTTCTTGCTTCTGGATAGAGGAAAGGGAAAAAAAAAAGTTTGTATCAATGAATCAAACAGATTATTTAAATGTGAAATTGCAGAAGAAACCATACAGTAGAAGAAACTGGGTTAACTTTCAATCTTCCTACCACAAATATGAGAAATTTGATGATGGCCAAGTTTCAGATTAACTCCTGAAACAAACCTACATTTCTCCATCCTTTCTATGACCACTGAAAATTTGTCAAAGATAAATTGTGATCAAAACCCTTAGGTAAGTGCACTAAAAAATGTATGGAAAAATATTCTTCCCTAACGATGTATATTTAGACACACTGTTGTGTTGCCTATATTAAAGCTCCTTGTTAAGTAGGCAGAAGCAATCAGACTCTTGAGAGACCTGGTTGATTAAGAGTTTTATCATTTATATACCATAATTATATGGAAGATATCATGTCAGGGTTTACCTTGAACGTTGAAGAAGGATCATGATTTTGTAAATGGGTAATAAGGCAATAAGCCCTGTAATGTGTTGATTTGTTAGATTAGAAATGTGCATGGAGTGCCTAATAAGGTTGTTTTAGCATCAAGTATTCTTATAAGACAGCTATGAAATCAAGCTGTGCTGACACCAACCATTTTTAGATAGTTGCAAGGCCAAGTTCTCATAATGATACTTTGGTGACCTTTAAACCCTTGTTAATGTTGAAATTACGTAAATGTAATGCTTAACCAGTAGAATATGATATCCTAACATATTCTGTATATATATCCATAAATGAATATGGATGTTTTGAAATTATTTTCCTAACAACTTGTTTCTGCCAACCCAAGAGATTTTGAGCTTAAGAAATTGTTCAAGGTTTAGCTTTGCTCAGGGAATACTTTCCTGACTTTAGCAAAATGAAGGGTGAAATTTACCTTATTTATGATTACTATGCAGTTATACAGCATCTTGTATAATACCTATCAAAAATTCCTAGTGGTGTTTAGAGAGGCAGATCCAAGAAAAGTGTTTTACAATTGTATGTTTATTAAAAGCTGATTTAGGACATTTCTGTTTCTTATTAAAATTTGGTTTTAGACCCTTGTTTGCAAATGTTACCTTTAATTTTGCACGCTCTTTTCTATACTTCATTGCTGCATCAATTCTTTTTCAATCTGGAAGAGTTTGTCACTGTTGCCACTTCTAGATGTAAACATTTGATTCTTTAATTTCCTTCTGAATGTTACTAATTTAAGATTCATATTTCTAGACTTTTATTCCACCCCCACCTCCCTCCAGCAATCAGACCAGAGTTCTTTTTTGTTTCTTATTTTGAATGTAATGAGATTATCTAGTAACCACTTCCTTCTAGAAACTGCAGATATTAAAATGCTCCAGACAACATGAAACTCAATGTGACAGTGAAAACTAATAGCTCTTACTTTTTTGAGCTACTGTTTTGCCCTTTCTCCAAACATATATATATATTTTTTCCCTCTGTCAACACTTTTACATTATGTTTGAGATCTGGTGTTCCATCTGCATTTTCATGTTTTGAGCCTAGACAGTCTGCTTGAGATCCAGCCTTTAGGACATTCCTATGTCTTTTCATTAAGTGCATTATACCCTAGATGCAAAAGGTATAATGAACCCTATATCTATATCATCTATATCTATCTATATCTATCTATATCTATCTATATCTATATCTATATCTATATCTCTATTTCTATATATAATCTATATCATCTATATCTATATTGTCTACATCTATATATCTATCACTATGTATATCTATCTATAGCAATGTCTGCATCTACATATCTATGTATAAATGTATCTATCTATATGAATATTGATACACATAAAAATCCCCAGGACTCTTAGATATTTGGCATTAGCCTTTTCAGAAGGGAGCAACGTGCTATGTTCTGTCTTTGCTCTAAATGTGTTTGTCATTTGACTTTTAGCTTTTGTTCATTTGCATTGAGTTCCTGCCACAAGCAACACGTTATCAAGTCTCAGGGTTAGGACAGTTCTATTTGGACTCTAAATTGACCAACCTGTGTCTTTCTGTTTGCTTTTTAATGGAGTGCCTTTTTATTATTTTTAAATGACAGTTCTTTTTGTTAGTTTTTAAACTTTTGTTGTTCCTTAAGTTTGTAGCAGACAATACATAATGATTTTCTTTCATCCATCATCTTCTCTCAGCCATTGTTCATCTTGAATTAGGCATGAAGGGTACCCAGAAAAAGTTTGATGCTCAAGCAGAAGTAGTCCAACCATCTAGAGAAAGAAAGCATGTTAATAAATTGCAATACCAGTAGTAAAAATCTGTTGGTTTTGTTGCTGTTGTTGTTGTATTGTGTTTGTTTGTTTGTTTGTTTCAGTAGTTCAAGGACATCTGCCTCTACTTCTTGGCCCTGACCATGTTTATATGCAGCAAACACAAGTTCCAGTTGCTTCTTTGCCTACAACATTTGCCTCTCACAGGGAATGTTAGCTTATTTCCTACCTTAGCAGGCAGCTTTGCTATTTATTTTTGGAATAATGGAACCAAAACAACATCTCTCACAGCTGTCATAATTGATTTTTCTTCCATCACCAAACAATCATTCATTAGCACTAAATAATAGCATTCCAGATGATCCATTACTATTTCTGTCATTTTGAAAAATAGCTGACATACTGTTGGTCCAGTTGGGCTTGTCCACCAACCACATTGCAGTGTTTGCTGATAAAACATTTGATTTCATTGATCAAGCTCAGTACAACTTTAACAAGGTCCAGGCTGGTCACTCTGAGTAGGTCTTATCATGCCATAACATTAAAATACCATTTGTCTTCATTTATTTATTCACTATTGACCATGTTAACAACACATCTGTCTCAAATGCTGCAAACTCTTGAGACTCAGAAAGCTTTGGGCTAGAGCAGCTGGCATTACATTTCCAAATATAATGGCATTTAGATTTTCAGGCACTTTTCAGGAAGAGATTTGTGCAAAATAGATTTGAGTTTGTTAGATACCCTATAAAGCAACCTACATTAATCTGACATAACTTTTAGTAAATTATCTGAAAGAAATTGGATGACAGATCTGTAAATATAATCTAGCTTGGTAGTTCCACGAGCAATTTCATTTGCCAGAAGCTGGCAAACATTTGAGTAATTAGGCAGTGTATTGTTCTGGGAAACTGAGCCTAGTTAAATACACACAAACACATGCAGATTTAGCTAATTTTAGTCCAGGTTGGTTCAACAACCTATTTTACCATATGCCGACCTGAGTACTTGTGTTTGTATGAGGGAAGAAACAAGTGCAGTGGTAAAAAGAGACACCAGAACCAAGGGGAAAGCAGAACTCCCGCTCTTCCTGACACCAGAACTGCCTGCTGACAGTTTATAGCTTTTATGTAAGTTTAGTGTTTTAAAGAACTTCACGGAAGTTTTATTTTCAGAGATATGTACTAAATCTCTTATTCAAGCTCTATTTTGATCAATTATCTGCTTCAAGATTTCTGTCAGGAAGTACTTTCTTTAAAAAACACAGTCTGTTCTGATTCTTATTTCCTAACATTTGCTTAGAAATAGAAAGAACTAGTGAATGAGAAATTGCCATTGGCCTCAATGGAAGTCTGATTTACCAAGAAGAAAGAAAATTTGTGAATTATAGTTCAGTCCTTGAAGTGCTTTTATTTTTAATTATTTTTAAACGGAATTATTTTGTGGATTGCTATGATTGCTGAAGTGAGATTTAGCTGAATATGAATGCTTTCAACCTATAGGAGCCACACAAATTTAATCCCATACATTGTTTGAGGCTGCAATCTTCCATATGTAGCTTTTCAGCATTTAAGAAATTCTCTAGTTTTAAAAACAGTTGTTTGAAATGTAACATTTTTAACATGGATACCTATAGAGATATATAGAATATTTTCTATATAAACAATTCAAATAATTATCACTTCTTTGTTAATAACTGTAGTTACCAATGAATAGCTATGGAATGATAAAAAAAAAAATTAAAGTTATAAACACAAGTGCATGAAATTGTTGAACATTATTTGCTTTTTCAATTAGACCTGGCTGACCATACTGGAGGTGAAAGGTAAACACTGGATTTGCTTGCAAACACAGAATTGATTTCCAGCAATATTTAATAATTTTGTAAAGCTTTGGAGGAATGAACCCTGGAGACAGGAAACATACAGGTGATATTTTAAATCAGTACTGCCCCTTTAGAACCAAAAACCACTAAAGTGTGACATCATGTAGCATTATAATACCATTTTTATTATTTATAAATTTGAATTCTAATAATGGAAAAATATATATATATATATTTACCTGTAGTGCTAAAGTGTCTTTCATAGACAGACCCTGACAATATAGCTGTTGTAGTACCCTGGAGTGGGGCAGGACTGAGAGCAAAAGCACTATAACATGAGTCCAGATAGTTTAAAGCTGCTTCCCCCCACATTTTCTTTTCTTGGACAGAATCTTCACTGTGAATCTTAAGATATGTAGAAATAAATCCTAATAAAATAAAAAAGCATAAAGTAGGATTTGAATATGGGTAGTTCTTTCATTAAATTTCCATGAGACTGTTCTGAAATCACATGTAAACCTTATAAAAACCTACCTCTGTTTTCTACCCTCAAAAGTTTGTATATACACTCTGAGAAATATGGAAAACCCAATAGCTTATTGAAAGATATTTTACATATGTAAGAAGATTTCTTCTTAACAGTTAAACTACATGACTAGAGATTAAACAAGACAAAAGCAAGAAGAAAATAATGTGATGTAATGCCAACAGTCATTAGTCATATGAGGTACATTACTTCTTGCTTATATTTTTTCCAATAGTTTTTATGTTTCTGATTTTGATCTGCTAATATACAGTATTTATAAAGTATTTATAAGCTAACGCAATTGTCAAAGTCATTTTCTGAAACTGAAAATATATCATATGCTAAAAAGATGTGTCCTTGTCTTCTTTAGCCATTGAACGAAAGGAAGTGATTTGATATTTCTCCTGAACTTTAACTAAACTGACATTAAACTCCAGCAATCTGCAACGTAAGGAATAGGATTAAGAGATCTGACCCATACTGTGTTAGGTGACTGTGTCATGCAGTCATACACTGATTATTTGCATTGCAAAATCAGTTGTAAATTTCATTAGTTTTGTTGTTCTACTCTCATGCTATTGAAAAAAATAGCCCAGTTTTTTTTTTTCCACTGATAGATTAAAACCTTCTTCCAGTTTCCATATTAAATTTATTCAATTAATTTATATCTGTCTTCTTTCTATTCCTATCCTTGTTCTTGGCCTTTAAGTGAAATAGTTATTATATGTCCATGTTGTTTATTCACCTGACACATTTATTTATATGATAAAATATCATGTCCTTTCAGAAGATTCTACTTTGTGGTTGATTGTTCCATTTAATTTCCCCCCTAGCTATCCTACTACCCTCTTCACTCTGATTTGAATTAATTGTTCTTAAACATGAACAATCAAAATACTACACAGTATTCTCAGGGTTTTCACTTAGTGCTGTGTTTCTATCTCATTTCTATCCAAAAGTATGATCTTTTCATTTATACTGCTAAATTCCACCTTCTTTGTATTGATGTTGCCTTCCCACTTGGCGGCGTTTGCAAATATGACGAATCACAGAATCACAGAATCGTCTAGGTTGGAAGAGACCTCCAAGGTCACCCAGTCCAACCTCTGACCTAACACTAACAAGTCCTCCACAAAACCGTATCACTAAGCTCAACATCTAAATGTCTCTTAAAGACCTCCAGGGATGGTGACTCAACCACTTCCCTGGGCAGCCCATTCCAATGTCTAACAACCCTTTCAGTAAAGAAGTTCTTCCTAATATCCAACCTATACCTACCCGGCACAACTTTAGCCCATTCCCCCTCGTCCTGTCACCAGGCACGTGGGAGAACCGACCAACCCCTACCTCGCTACAGCTTCCTTTAAGGTACCTGTAGAGAGCGATAAGGTCACCCCTGAGCCTCCTCTTCTCCAGGCTGAACAAGCCCAGCTCCCTCAGCCGCTCCCCGTAGGACTCGTTCTCCAGACCCCTCACCAGCCTCGTCGCCCTTCTGTGGATTCTCTCGAGCACCTCGACGTCCTTCTTGTAGCAAGGGGCCCAAAACTGAACACAGTACTTGAGGTGCGGCCTCACCAGAGCTGAGTACAGGGGGACAATCACTTCCCTAGACCTGCTGGCCACGCTGCTTCCTATACAAGCCAGGATGCTGTTGGCCTTAGCCACCTGAGCACACTGCTGGCTCATATTCAGCCGACTATCAACCAGTACTCCCAGGTCCTTCTCTGCCAGGCAGCTTTCCAACCACTTGTCTCCCAGCCTGTAGCTCTGCTTGGGGTTGTTGCGCCCCAGGTGCAGGACCCAGCACTTGGCCTTGTTGAACTTGATACAGTTGACCTCAGCCCATCGGTCCAGCCTATCCAGATCCTCCTGCAGAGCCTTCCTTCCCTCAAACAGATCGACACATGCACCTAACTTGGTGTCATCTGGAAACTTACTGAGGGTGCACTTGATCCCCTCGTCCAGATCATCGATAAAGATATTGAAGAGGACTGGCTCCAGTACTGAGCCCTGGGGGACTCCACTAGTGACTGGCCTCCAGCTGGATTTGACTCCATTCACCACAACTCTTTGGGCCCGGCCATCCAGCCAGTTTTTAACCCAATGAAGCGTACGCCAGTCCAAGCCACGAGCAGCCAGTTTTTTGAGGAGAATGTTGTGGGAAATGGTGTCAAAAGCCTTACTGAAGTTAAGGTAGACCACATCCACAGCCTTTCCCTCATCCACTAAGCGTGTCACTTTGTCATAGAAGGAGATCAGGTTCGTCAAGCAGGACCTGCCTTTCATAAACCCATGCTGACTGGGCCTGATCACCTGGTTGCCCTGTAAGTGCCGCGTGATGACACTCAAGATAATCTGCTCCATGAGCTTCCCTGGCACTGACGTCAAACTAACAGGCCTATAGTTCCCCGGGTCTACCCTCCGACCCTTCTTGTAGATGGGCGTCACATTTGCTAGCCGCCAGTCGACTAGGACCTCCCCTGATAGCCAGGACTGCCGATAAATGATGGAAAGCGGCTTGGCCAGCTCCTCCGCCAGTTCTCTCAGTACCCTCGGGCGGATCCCATCCGGCCCCATCGACTTGCGTACATCCAAGTGATGTAGCAGGTCGCCAACCATTTATTCGTGGATACTGAGGGCCACATCCTGTTCCCCATCCCCTTCCACCAGCTCAGGGTACTGGGTATCCAGAGAACAACTGGTTTTGCCACTAAAGACTGAGGCAAAGAAGGCATTAAGCACCTCAACTTTTTCCTCATCCCTTGTAACTAAGTTTCCCCCCACATCCAGTAAAGGATGGAGATTCTCCTTAGTCCTCCTTTTGGTGTTGATGTATTTGTAAAAACATTTTTTGTTATCTTTAATGGCAGTAGCCAGATTGAGCTCCAGATGAGCTTTGGCCCTTCTAATTTTGTCCCTGCACAGCCTCGCAACAGCCTTATAGTCCTCCTGAGTGGCCCGCCCTCTTTTCCAAAGATTATAAACCCTCTTTTTTCTCCTAAGCTCGAACCACAGCTCTCTGTTGAGCCAGGCCGGTCTTCTTCCACGCCGGCTCGTCTTTGGGCACGTGGGTACAGACCGCTCCTGAGCCATTAAGATTTCCTTCTTGAAGAGTGCCCAGCCTTCCTGGACTCCTCTGCCCTTCAGAACCACCTCCCAAGGGACTCTGCCAACCAGTGTCCTGAACAGCTCAAAGTCAGCCCTCCGGAAGTCCAAGACAGTAGTTTTACTGGTCCCCTTCCTGGCTTCGCCAAAAATAGAGAATTCTACCATTTTGTGGTCACTCTGCCCAAGACAGCTCCCGACCACCACATCTCCCACCAGTCCGTCACTGTTTGTGAAGAGAAGGTCTAGCGGGGCACCTCCCCTGGTAGGCTCTCTAACCAGCTGCGTCAGGAAGCTATCTTCCATGCTCTCCAGAAACCTCCTAGACTGCTTTCTCTGGGCTGTGTTGTGCTTCCAGGATATGTCTGGGAAGTTGAAGTCCCCCACGAGAACGAGCGCTGACGATTTTGCAACTTCTGCCAGCTGCCTGTAGAACTCCTCATCCGTCTCCTCATCCTGGTTCGGCGGTCTATAACAGACCCCCACCAGGATGCTTGCCTTGTTGGCCTTCCTGCTGATCCTAACCCATAGGGACTCAACCTTATCATTCCCAGCCTCAAGTTCCACAACATCAAAACACTTTCTAATATAGAGAGCCACACCACCACCCCTTCTGTGCTGCCTGTCCCTTCTGAAGAGCCTATAGCCAGACATTGCAGCACTCCAGTCATGAGAGTGGTCCCACCATGTTTCCATGATGGAAACCAAGTCATAGCCTGCCTGCTGCACGTTCCTCTTGTTTGTTACCCATGCCGCATGCGTTAGTGTAGATACACTTCAGTCGGGCCATTGCCTTCTCCCCTGGCCTTGTCATTGTTCCCCCTGGCACAGCTCCAACAAGCCTTATTTCAGCCTTATTTTTATTAAATAAACTACTTTAGGTCAAAACATGATTACAAATATTAAATAAGGCTATATCAGACTGGTCCTTGAGGTATTCCGATATGTTCCTTCCAACCTAGTAGATTCCATTTTCCCTTCCCTGGGATGGGCTGTGCTGTTCTGAGGGTGATTTACCTTGAGAAAGGTAAACAGTTCTGCAAAGGCTCTAACAAAAATGGCATTAGACAAACAAAGCTGAAACCTGGCTGGAAACAAATGAGCAATTTAACATCTGATCTATCCTCACGATACATCTTCTTGGGCAGGGGAATGATTGGGGCTTGGCAACACAGTCACCAAGCTTTTTCCTCCATCTTCACTGACAACACCATCATACTGTGGATCTAAATTTAATTTGTTCAGGCTCATCCATTGTGTGGCTGTCAGAATATTTAGTTAGAGTATGAGAAGCTATTTGCTTTTTTTTTTTTTTTTTATTGTGAGTATACCGAGTGATTACAGTACATGGTCCAAAAGTGCATACGGTCTCTCTGACTCCAAAATAAGAGTCGAAAATTCCTAAATAATTGCAACTGCATCAAGTACTGTATGTATATTTTCCATTAAATGATCAGTAAATAAAAATCTTAAATACTCCTTCAATTAAAAAAAAAAAAGTCTTATTCTCTTATTCTCTTAATCTCTCTCCTGAGTCACTAAGCTCAAAAATATGTATATATTAATTTTATATATTAGTTTTTTTCTCTCTTTATTCATAAACCTATACATCTCTTTTTCATTATTAAGAAAACACATACACACACAAAAATCTTTTTTTAAAGTAAAGAAGCATCTTTCAGTACTGGACTGAAGCTAGGAGATGCTGTCCTGCAACCTTGAAACAGACTTTTATTCCCTGGGGAGAAAAACAAAACACATTTCCTTTGAGTAACTAGGCAAAAGCACCAAACCGGGATATTAGTCAGATAGATTTGTTCTTCTTTTTTCGTAATTTTGAAGGCATAGAAGTAATTTTGGAGAAATATTTGCAGTACTTACTTATTTAAATTAATGCACACCCCTCCTCCCCCCCCACACACACCTCCCATGTCCTTTGAAAAATATGCTTTATAAATAGAAAGTACTTCTATATATTTTTATGAGATAATTAGGTGTACATTATTTGCTTCTGTATAATAATGAATGCTGCTATTATTAAGCACAGCATACTGCCATATACTAGAAATTCCCACTCGAGACAAGGGGGAGAAATAAATTCCTGTAGTGGGTGAATCACTGTGGTCGCACAGAGTATCTTTCTCAGGATGGAAGAAATCACTCTCTGGAGGTGCCTATAATTCCTATACCATTCATGATAAAAGGTATTTAGGTGAACAACTTGGACTAAAGGATTAACTCTTAGATGGAAAATGCCAGATGAGACTATTATATCTATTTAACCATGGGCAGTGCCCAACAAGAATGTTTGCTGAATTCATTTTTTAGAAAACCAGTTGAAGTTTTTATAGCAGCTTGAGCCTCATTGGCCTGAAATGTATCTTCAGCATGCCTTTATGAGGTCATCTCATATTTTTTTTGTAAGTATATTCAGGGGTACAAGTATATGTCTGTCTTTATCAGGTGCAGCCAAGGAGTCATCTTTTGAAAATACATTGACCACCAAGAGGCGGAGCACCTCTGCCATGAGGAGAGGCTGCAAGAGCTGGGGCTGCTGCGCCTGGAGCAGAGGAGGCTCCGGGGGCTGCCAGCCATGGCCACCAGCACTGCCGGGAGGTGCCGAGAGGCCGGAACCAGGCTCTGCTCAGGGGTGCCCGGGGCCAGGCCCAGAGGCCCCGGGCCCAGCCTGGAGCCCAGGAGGTGCCCTGTGCCCCTCAGGAAGCACTGCTGGGCTGGGTGGGTGCCGGACCCCTCGCACAGGCTGCCCAGAGAGGGGTTGGGGGCTCCTCCTTGGGGATCTCCAGCAGGCACCTGGACGTGGGGCTGGGCCCCCTGCTCGGGGTGGTCCTGCTGGAGCAGTGGGACTGCACCAGACAACCTCCAGAGGTCCCTTCCAACCCCAGCCATTCTGTAATTCTATCTTTGTAATTTCTTCACAAGCTACAATCTTTCTCAATCACAGAAACATAAATCCATAAAGAATATTTTCCTTAGACCCAAATTATGAGGTAGAAAAAGGATATTTTCTGATTTACCTGGACTTTTCTGGACCTTTTTAATACCACTCATTTGGTAAATACAGAACTCAGACTTAATTATTGTCAGTTAAATTTCACCTTTTTCATTACTATAATGAAGTTAAAAGAAGTCTTAATCCAAAACCCATGTAGGCCATTGAAGGCACTATTCCTGGTGTCTAATGATTTTTGATTTGGGTCAAAGTAGAATAGGCTGCTTAACAGAGACCTTCAGGAAGTAAGTGCCATTTAAGCAACCGTGTCTATGTGTGTGTGTGCCTGTGTGTGTGTTTGTCTGTGTGTGTGTATGTCTTTTTTCCAATATTCAGTCCATGTAATGCACTGTTCACATCCAAAACTATTTAAATTAATTTTTCATTTTCAATCATTTTCATTGCCAAGGATGTTTTTATTCATCTTAAATATTTTAAGGGCAATTAAGCTGCTGCTTTAATGAAAGGTATGACAGTTTTGTAGAGCTCTAAGAAGCACAACAGTTAAAGGAATAATTAATACAATAACATGGCATGAAAATTGTGATTTAAAATTTAATAAACTAGCTTCTCCCCCAAAATACCTGAATATGAGTTCTGGGAATTTCTCTTATTGTTGAAAAACAAAGTCTGTCCTCTTTGCAAATAATAAAACCAATGTTTCTGAGGCAGTATCCTAGTGATGGTTGAAATAATGTAGGCTTTATTAGCCTCCCTACAGCCTTTCATTTTAAAGTTTTCAAGTTTCATACTTGCTGCTTAAACTGTATATTGAAATATCCAGACAGCTGAATTATTCCAGATCATCTGTTGATCTATCTCAGAGATGTCAATGAATGATTGTAACCCTTCTAGAAAGAAGTAAAAATGATGTTTCTAACGGTAAAAGTCATGCTAGCTGTCAAAAAGCTTCTTCTTTCCCAAGACTGTTTACCTTTAGTCTCACACATCATCCCCTGTCATGTAAGTTATAACAGTTTAATTTACACTGAAATCTCTTGGGGTTTGGGATTATCTGCCTTCATGTTTGTATAGGGACAATTATGTTGGTGTACATTTAGTCTGAAGGACATACTGAATCCATACTGAATGTGAAAAGACTGAAACAGCTCTTCTTTTCATTATTTGCAGTTTTTGTATGATTTTACAAGTCATGGAGACAAATGTTGAAAGACAGATTCTGTCTACAAAGTTTTAACCCAAATATACTGTTTCAAAAAAAAAAATAATAATTTGAATAATGTTCTGTATAATAAAATAGATACCTAGTTGAGTACTTATTGTTAGAAACAGTCAAAATTCAACATATTTCAGGTTTGTTTTATTCCTCAGAAATGGGCACAAATCAAGTATCGTGGGGTTTACAACAGTCATCATCACTAGAAAAATTTTAATCAAAATGAAGAGCTCAATTTCTTTCCTCATGAAAAACTTTTATATTCACCTGACAGCTATTTTCCACTGAATTTAATTTCCCTTCCTACATCTCTAGAAAACTTATCCTCCTTACTTTTTTTTCATAATCTTTCTACAATAAATTCATAAATTTCTTAACCTTGGACAGTTACTACTCAATAAAAATCACATAAAAGCTAAGGTCCAGAATGGGACTTTTGGTTAAAATAAAATAAATGCCAAATCATGTCTTTGTATTGCTTCACTTCCTAAATTCTACATTGACAGATTTTAGACAGGTATGTTTTACTTTGAGTGTAAGGGGCCTCTTGGACAGAGCCTCAGAAGGTGAAAATAATATGTAACATGAGACTGGGTTACAAAGGGCCGTAAGTAGGTTTGAGGAACTCACTTCCATTGGGAATAACCTTCATATTCCCTGCAAAATTACAATATGTAAGAACAATTTTTATTTTTATTTTTATTTTTATTTTTATTTTTATTTTTATTTTTATTTTTATTTTATTTTATTTTTTATTATTATTTTTTTATTTTTTCCCTTGCAAATTAGATTAGAAGGCTACAGATCTTAAAGATGCTGGTAGAAAGGAAATTCTTCAATTTTTAGGGTAGTGTTACATAAACTGCATCTTCTACAGCGGTGGTGGTGGGTGGTTGTTCCTTGACCACCACCAACACCAACAAAAAAAGATCCCACTGCACTGCTCAGTGCTTCTGGTGATGTTAATTTTCCCCAAGCTGTGTTTGAGAATCTACTTCCAGCAGGCTGGCACATTGAAGTCTGAAAAAAAACTGAGCTGGGGGTCAAAATTTCAGAAGCACCAGTAGACCACCAGAACATAAGGCAGATTTTTAGGACCTGCCAAATCAAGCAGCCCAATAGAGGAGAGGCCTCTGCTACTCCATGCCTTCAAGTCCAACGAGAAGGGCTGAGCATGTATTACCATACAAACATATACAACACCCTCACAGGCAGTGACTCCCCCAAACTGTACAATTTCCTCTTGCTAGGTGTCATGGTGCTAAGTGTCACCTCCCATAGGGACTGGGAGGGACTGGGACTGGACTGAGTGCCCTCTCATCTCTAATGGAGGTCTTGGGGTTCTCCCACCTGCCTTAATAACCACCTTTTACAGACAGATACCCTGTTAGAGATGAGTTTCCTTTTTTGTTTGTTTGTTTTGTTTTGTTTTGTTTTCTGCAAATAGAAATTAGACCACACATCAAGGTTCAGGTAGATTAAGTGGGGAAAAAAATAAAATCAAACCACCACCACCACCACCAACAACAACAACAAAACCAAAAATATTCCTAGCACAAAAGAAAATTTCAGCTCTAGGGTAAACCCACCTGGATTTCTGAGTTATGACCTGTAATTATCTCTGTTCAAAATCTCAAGACTTCAGCATCAGTGTGTTTTCTCTTCTTTGACTTAAAAAAACTTGCTGCAGATCAAGGAAATAAAAGACGAAGAACACAGCAGTTTTGTTTGTTTTTAGAAAAAGTTAGTCCTTCCTTGCATTGTTTTTGAGAGTTTGTACTTTATTATAATTATTATTATTGCCTTGCTTGAGACAAGTTTGTGGCACCTTAATTATTATCCATTATCCTGTTCAATAAAAGTCACATAAAATCTTATTTTATATTTCAGCATGATTTGTAGTCTTTGCCCATGGTAAAGCATAATGATGTTACAATGAATTTTAAAACCAAACATGAGAAACCTGTCTTTGAATGGAAATAAACCAAAAAAATAAGTAAGGTGACAATTCTTGTATGTTGTCATCAATGGGATGTAATTTCATAAGGAAGAATAAAGAAGAAATTATCACTGATTGTTGAGTACTTCCATCTGAAAAACGAAACGTGAAAAGAAAAGCACAATTAAAAGTAAAGCTAGAATAAAAAGTCTCAGCCTTGGAAAAAATTGACTTTTTAAAGGTTGGAAATTGTTATCATAATTTTATAACTTGCATAGTATGAGAAAGAGGTAGTTCAATCTATTGCAAAATGTCCTCTCTGTTCTCTCCAACACTCGATGGTTGTGTTAGAAGGAAAAGGAAAAAAAAAAAAGTGCCTATACAGGGCATTAAATTCAGCTACTTATTCTTCTCATAAGTCAATCAGAGGACAGGTGAGATGCATTCTAATTGTAGAAGAAACATCCAATTTATAAAGAGATTTCCTAGTAGTGCTTTGACATGGTACGGAGAAAATGCACTTCACTGGTGATTTCTCTTTTGCTGACTAAATGTATTGGTTTAATGCAAGGTGATTAAATCAGGGCATCAAAGGAAATTTAGCCAAAATTCTTTGTTTCTCTTCTGTAGAAGCAAAATAAATAGCTGTACCTGTAAACAACAAGAGCAGTAAGCAGCAAGACATGGGAAAGGTAAGCATTGCTTATCAGTGAAACACACTAGCATTAGCAGAGCAAATCTCGTATTTCCCTCCAGGGAGAAAGAGAAGGAAAGTAAGGCTGATTGGAGGGTGATAGATGGGGATATATTTCATCTCCCCAGGAGGACATCTCTCCCCTACTAAACTTTTCCTATCTCCTTGTTCTCTTTGTTCCCTATCTCTGTTGTATTTATTTATTTATTATTCTTAAAGATTTTTTTGAGAAACAGTTCTATATCAAGAACTTTTTATTTTTATTTTTATTTTTTTTCCCCTGCAGTCCATATCAATGTATGTGTGTCTTGTCTAAAAAAAAACACCCCTTGATTGCTTAAAGAAAAAAGGACACTTTACAAAGCTTGAGTAATTAAGAGAAGGGGGAAAATAGCCTAAAGAAACTGTCTGTCAGTGTTCAAGATCACAGCTGATAACAGTGGTGAAAACTACCACCTGCCATCCCCCAGCACTCTCAAAAATACATCAGCCCCTTGGGTACTCTGAACAGTTATGAATATAAAGATTAATTAGCTTTTTGAACTCTGAAGAAGTCCAATTTCTAAGATTAGATTTAGGTTTCCCATTAAATCCTTTGGTGAGTGCAGCGCATCTGCTATTTGTGCACTTAGATGACTTCCCTCACTGTGCTGCTTGTGAGCATTTCTTGTATCAGGTTATTGCCATATATCCCATTTTACAGATGGAGAATGGCAACAAGTTAATTAATTGCTAGTGTAGAAATGTGGTGAGGCCACAGAGAGCTGGGACGAGAAACTTTTTTTTTTTTTTTTTCACAGCCTTTTACCTTAAAGTATATGAAACACAGATATAACCTCCCCTATCTCTACAAAGTTTCCAACCCATTCCAGTTTGGCTATTCCTTCCAATCAAAAACATTTTCCTTCTGCCCACCCAACTTATTCTACTGATGAAGCAGCAGAATCATCTTTTTCTTAATTTACCTTATTCCAAACTTACATACATAAATGAAGTTTTCTATTGAACCGAGCAACCAGCAAGTGTCCAACTTTTGACTTAATAGCAAGAAGACTTTTTTCACAACCCAGATTAGTTAGAAAGATTAATCAGAGGTCAGTCTTTTTGGTTTCAAGAGCTTTCCAGAATTAGAGAAGGGAGGCAATATTACTGTCAAACCTTCATCAAGACAATGCTATCTGGAAATCAGTAGTAACTGCCAGGTATCTGTCTATCATATATTACAGTGAAATATATTAGATGTATTTCAGTTAGTTTCCTGTGGTTCAAAATATCCTTTGTGCTTTACGAACAAATAAAGGACCCAGAGAAATCTCCGTCCTTGACCAGGAAAAATATAAATTTGAAATTTTGTACCTGGTTGGATTATTGGCTTCAGATAGAAAAGATATAAAGAAACAATATGGTATTTTTCCATTTAAGATTTTTCCTTAAAAAAACTAATAGCTAGATTTTTTATTGTCTGGAAGATTATGGAACTGAAAAAAAATATTAAAGAAAGTGGTGCAGCCTCAATGGAAGTACCATGTGTTTTTTGTTTTTGGAAAACAATAATATTCCATATGAAAATGAACAAACCCTGTAAAGTTGGTATCCCCGCTTCTACACTAATATATTTGTTATCAGATTAATAAAACTATCTCAAGTTGTATTTAATTTGTATGTCTTCAAGGAAATAGTAACAGCCCTATCCAGAATATCACATAGACTATTGGCAAGTATAGGTTCAAGACATTTGGTTTTTGAAATATATCTCTTCTAGTCACAAGTAAGTTTCTTGTAAGCTAGGCTACTGGATAAAGTAAGAAACCTCTCTTTTTCTAATTTACTTCACATATACATATTTTTTCCCAAAACAGCAAAGATTTATGTATCAAATTCCATCTGAATTTACAAATTATTTCATGCTTAGCCCAACATTTTGTTTAATGAATATTTTACTGAGGAACCACACCAAAAAAACTTTTACTAAGTTCTAGGAAGAACCTCTCTCAATTATTTTTCAATGATCTTGGGAATCTGGAGAGGTCCCATTGGACTGAAAGCTGGCAAATGTTGTGCCGATTTTCAAGAAGGGTAAGAAAGAAGACCCTAGCAATTACAGGCCTGTCAGTCTCACGTCAGTGCCTGGTAAAATTATGGAGAAGATGATCCTTGAAGTCATTGAAGCGCACCTGGGGGACGATGCAGTCATTGGTCCCAGCCAACATGGATTCATGAGGGGTAGGTCCTGCCTAACAAATTTGATTTCTTTTTATGATAAGATCATCCATCTAGTCGATCAAGGGAAACCAGCTGATGTGATCTTTTTGGACTTCAGCAAAGCTTTTGACATGGTTTTCCATAGGATCCTACTGGACAAAATGTCCAGCATACACCTAAGCAAAAACATCATACGATGGGTGAGCAATTGGCTGATGGGCAGGGCTCAAAGGGTTGTGGTAAATGGGACCACATCTGGCTGGCGGATGGTCACTAGTGGGGTCCCTCAAGGCTCCATTTTAGGGCCAGTCCTCTTCAATGTTTTTATAAATGATTTGGATGTAGGACTAGAAGGTGTTTTGAGCAAATTTGCCGACAACACCAAACTTGGAGGAGTTGTGGACTCAGATGAGGGTGGAAAGGCCTTGCAGAGAGATCTGGACAGATTGGAGAGCTGGGCGATCACCAACCACATGAAGTTTAACAAAGGCAAGTGCCGGGTCCTGCACCTGGGACGGGGCAACCCTGGCAATACGTACATACTGGGTGACGAGACGCTGGGAAGCAGCCCCGCAGAGAGCGATCTGGGGGTTGTGGTTGGCAGCAAGTTGAATATGAGCCAGCAGTGTGCCCTGGCAGCCAGGAGGGCCAACTGTATCCTGGGATGCATTAAGCACGGCATTGCTAGTCGGTCGAGGGAGGTGATTGTCCCACTCTACTCTGCGCTGGTGCGGCCTCACCTCGAGTACTGTGTGCAGTTCTGGGCACCACAGTACAAAGAGGACATTAAACTGTTGGAGAGTGTCCAGAGGAGGGCGACAAAGATGGTGAAGGGCCTAGAGGGGAAGACATACGAAGAGCGGCTGAGGTCACTTGGTCTGTTCAGCCTGGAGAAAAGGAGGCTGAGGGGAGACCTCATCGCAGTCTACAACTTCTTCGCGAGGGGGAGTGGAGAGGCAGATGACCTATTCTCCGTGATCACCAGTGAGAGGACCCGCAGGAACAGTGTTAAGCTGAGGCAGGGGAGGTTTAGGCTGGACATCAGGAAGAGGTTCTTCACCGAGAGGGTGGTTGCACGCTGGAACAGGCTCCCCAGTGAAGTAGTCACTGCACCAAGCCTGTCTGAATTTAAGAAGCGATTGGACTGTGCACTTAGTCACATGGTCTAAACTTTTGGGCAGACCTGTGCGGTGCCAGGAGTTGGACTTGATGATCCTTATGGGTCCCTTCCAACTCGGGATATTCTATGATTCTATGATTCTACAATATTGTAATGTTGGGCTATGATGCTGTTGTTCCAGGAAATGTGCAGAACACTAATAAGGCCTTCTGTCACTAAATAACAGTGGAATGGAAGTTCTAGGTTTGTTTTTAAATAATTATTTACCACATTAAAGAAAAAAAAAAAGTGGAAGAAGTCAAAGATTTAATTTTAGAGTTTTCTGTAAGGAGAATATTGTGCAAACGCAATGCAAATCCAATATCTTCCACAGATTTTTTTTTTCTCCATTTAGATTATATTTGGGCTATTTATTTTTACATTAAGAACATTAAAATGATCCACAGCGTTAAAGAAAACAACAACAACAAAACAAAACAAAACAGACAAAAAAAAACCACAACAACAACAAATAAACAAAAAAAAACCATCTCCAAGGCTGTATTGTTAACATGCTCCCTCAAATCATCACACTATGATGAAAGATCTAAAGTCCTAAGGTGTTCTAAGGTACCTCCAGAGTTCAGTGTATTTTCCACAGTGTGTGTTTTCAAAGTCAGACTCATGTAGATTCATTTAGCTTCGTTAGCTTCAAGATGTATCTTTTGAGATAAACTGACTGCATTTATTCATTTTGTATTCATGAGCCTTGTGCAGATCTTGTATTCAGCAGCCAAACTCACTAACCCATTTCAAAAGTTACACCTCTACTTCCAGGGTTTCTTATTCAGCTTGTGAACCATTGTGATATCCATCACAGCAACGTTTTTGCAGTATGCAATGACTGTGGGAGAGTCATATGTTGAATTTCTACCACCCATCTTGTTTTTAAATCTCTGGAACAGGACCATTCACCTTACTTATTTTATATCAGCTGAAATGTATGTTTTTGAAGTATTTGGAGGAAAAAGTAACAGTGATTTCAATATAAACTTCATATTATTTGTATTAATTCAACAAGTTTTTCCATTCAAGGAGTAGAGAGAAAAATCCCACTAATCTGAAAGTCACTGGGAACATCACCTTACTTGTCTTTTTTTATTATTATTATTTATTTTTTCCTTAACAGTATGTATCGTTAAGCAGATGCATACTTGATTTTTTTTAATTTTTTTTTCAATAATAACAAATGATCTTATTGTGTGAGGATCAATCTAAATACAGAGAGTGTTTGGCTGACATTCAAACACAATGCTCAGTTTTGCCAGGGAAATACTGCATGTAATTCATCAGCATTCCTTTCTGCTTTCCAAAATCTTTTTGATTCCTGTTTCTGTATGTGGTTTATTTAGTTTTTAAATTTGTTTTCCACAGACACTGTGTTTAGATGCATATGGCTTTCACTTGAGTGCCACTGAGCTATGGTTGTCATAATGCACAGAAAACAAAATTAAAATGCACCCATTATTCCAGCATTTTTTTCTGTCCCAGTGGAATTTGTATTTCCACAAAATTAATGTTTGAAACAACTGAAAATGACTTGGAGCTGAGGAAGGGAATTGTAAATCACATAGTTAAAATACCAAAGTGGTTCATCTACTTATGTGCATTCTGCATACCTGCATGGCACTCCTTCCAATAGGAAGTTCTTTTGGACCCACAGTTCTGGGTCAAAGCTGACTCTCGCAAGGCCAGCGTATATCAACAGCCCTGAAGTCAAGGAAGGACTGAGCACTCCCAGCTCACCCTGACCTTGCTGAAGCTGACAAACTTTGCTCAAGGGAAGTCATATCTTTTCTCAGTGGTTTAGTTTTCTTTTTATCTGAGTAATAGTAAAGATAATACTTAAGCCACCAAGCTATTTTAAGGATATATTAATGATTATTCATGGTGGCAAAGTTATAAAACACAATGCAATCCAATTGCCTAAGACTTCATAGTTATTTTAGCATCGTATTTATTTTGAGAACATAGTGAAAAAAAATGTAGACCATATAAAGCATAGACGTGCACAGCATAGGTCTGTGCAAAGGAGAGATGATACCTGATATCTTGGCTTAATGCTACTGTGAAATTTGTATAACTAGTGTGTCCTGTCCCTGCTAACCAAGTCATCACAGCCTTTTTTTTTCTTTTTCTTTTTTCTGTCATTTCAATCTTTCTTAACATTTGTTCTTACTCCTATTGGCAAGTATATTGCTGAAATCAGGAATGTGAGGGTAGAGTTTATCCTTCAGGTTCAACTCACTTTAAGTAAGGAAAGAAAACATAAAGTACAATAAGCTGACAGATGAGATGAGTGACATGGAGAAGTTCCTTCTAAACTAAATGCCTTTTAAATTGCTTTGGTAAATGGAGGAGAAGGTAGTTAAGAAAAGGGAGAAAAATCAATGCAGGTTTACAGATCATCCCACAATGTGTTTCCTAGTTACACTATGGATAGTTTCATTATCTAGTAAATACACTGTGCATACTTTAAAAGTACTTCACAGGAGTTATGAGTATTCCCTACCTTACATTTTATACATTAATACATGAATAAATACTGCATTTTTTAAAACTGTACATAAAAATATGCCTTAGTACATATTTTTATTAAAGAACTGTAGACTGGAATCTTCTCATTTCATTGCATAGTAGCTCTTATCTATCAGTACTCTCCCACCTAGACTGAGATTTTTCAGCTGTGTGTCAGTAAATACATACTTTTCTCACAATTTGTATTCACAATGACTACTACACTTGCAATGGTTTGTTTGCTTATAATGCAGTATGGCTGAGCTTTAAAAATACTGGCAGTGCCCTGAAAGAGTTCTGATAATTATGCAAAAGTACTGAAATAAAATAATAGTTCAGAGAAACATTTGTGTTATTAATAATTCAACATACGCATCCTTAGGGGAGAGAGTGGTTGGCTTTTAACAAGGCACTTCTAAATCCTGGCAGACACAATGGACACAGAAATTGCACATGTATTCCTCAGCTCTCTATGCTTTAAACATGGTTACAATAGCAATGTGTGACTGACAGTTTTCATACAGCATGAATTAGGAACAGCTTCTGAAACTTGAGACTAATTCAATATTATTGAGCAGTTACATTACTTTAGCATGCACATTGCTTTCATAGCAAAAGCTTTAAAAACAAGCAACACCTAAAACTCAGGGCTCTTTTCCTGGGAAAGAATCGGAGTTCTGGCTAGGAAAATACAAACTTGCCCTAACAGTAAATGTACCAGAAAAGCTCAGTCCATTTCTAAGGTGGAAATAGTATTGGAGGTACACCTATACCATTGCAAGACTCCTATCTGTCTCTTTGCTATCCTTAGTAATTCATGTGTCTAGGGTGCATATCTCAGAGGAGATGTCTGAAAGAAATGTGATGCAGTGGAAATGCTAACTATTGCCCTTGTTCACCCTTCATTTGTGAGGCCAACATAATAATCAAGGATTGTGCTTGACTGTATCATTCACACAAAGTAGAATCTGGAGAAGATGAAGAGCCTTTCAGCTCATCCAATTCAGATGCCTCCCCATTAATTTTTTCTGTCTCAATCCTGGTGTTGTGTTGCCTGGTGCCACACCATCTTTCTTCAGAGCATTGTTTAGGCAATATTCATGCTGGTCACAGATCCCTCAGTTCCCCCATGTGTAGTGTTGCAGCATTGACCTGGATCACAGTGAGGGCAATGAGTTGACCTCTGAAGTGAGCTGCAATAATTGATTTGACTGGGATGCAGAAAGCTAGTCATCTTCTGACTTTGTCATGTAAGCTCATGCTGACGTCTTTTTAATGTTGTACGTCACTATTAATTTATTCATCAGCAGGAATATGTTACTAGTCTGTCACAGCAATCACATCGGGCAAGGTTTCTTTCATAGACCTTTTTTAAAGGCATTCCTTTTCCACAAAATTTCTTTACATCACAGATGACCTTCTAATCATACGTTTGAGCGTTGGCAGGGGATGTGACCTTGACAGTCTCACTATACTTTGCTCTCTCTCTTTCAATTTATTTATTTATTTCATTTATTTATTTATTTATTTATTTATTTTTGAGATGTTTTGCTTCATTAGTATTGTGGATAAAAATTTCTTCTTAGCTTTACTCTTCATTTTTTTTAGGTGCCGGATTTCTGTAAGGCAAAGCACAGTGGCCAACAAAACAGCGTGTATAACATGCAATTAATGCTTTCAAATTATAAAAGTCAAAACAAAAGGCTATGGAAAATATGAAGTTAAAATAAACCATCTTACCATTGTCAGTGCAGGCTGTAAGCAATGACAGTCAAAATTGAAAATGTCACTGAAGTGAAATGTTCAAATAAAATGTTTTGATTTAGGCAAAGATGTGTAGTCTTTCTAACTGAAAACTGTGCTTCTGAAAGAAAAAAAAAATCTACCACTTTTTACTGGGTCTGTTAACTAGTTCTCTGACAAAAATAAATAAATTAGATAGATAGATAGATAGATAGATAGATAATCCTCTGAGAAATGAAAATTGTCCTTATTGAACAAGAAAAACTGATTTCCATGTACTACGATTACATTCTTCTATCCTTTCTATTATGAAGCTTAGCTTATGAAAATTAAAAATAAAAAAGTGAACTTACAGGGTAAATTACTGCTCCATGTGGAAAAGGATGACAAGGATGGTCCTGTGAGAGTCATAAATGCAGTGAACGTGAGAAAATTAAAAGCTTCACATTTACTTCATAAAAATACAGTCTAACATGCTGTTAAGGGGGCAGATACCAATGGAGTAGATTTAATGATATGACATTCTGTTTTAAGAGGTAAATAAGAAAGATAAGAATACACCAATTATTTGTAGCCAAACTATAAATAAACCACTTTCATGTTTCCATTGCCGTGATTTTCAAGCCTAATTGTTTTATTCTGAAATGTTTTGCCTTGAGAAAAGACCACAGTGACTGAAGGATTTTTATTAAATTCATATAAAGCATTAGCATGCCAAACCACATCATAGGGCTTGGCTGTACAAACACTTTATGTAGTTGGTGGATTTTCAGTATTATGCTTTACAGACATCTGAGACTACGAGTAAATAAAAATAGAAGTGAGTTATACAAATTTGAGGATGGATATCCACCAAAGGTGGAAAGGCTAAGGAAAAGGGCTTTTTTTTTTTTTTTTTTTTTTTTTTCTGTGTGTATGGAGATGCCTTTGCTAAGAGGTTTTAGTCAGTCCAGGATCCTCACAGTGGCAGGCAAGAGTTGTTTGACAGCAGAGCAAATAACACGTACCATCTAATATTTTTCATTATGTGCAATGGGACAGATAAATGGATTTAGATGCAGTCAGAAGAGAACCATGCCTGGAGCATTTTCTCATATTTTCAATTCAAATTTGATATATTTTGAAAAAAATAAAATAAAAAAAAATAGCCATCCTCACTCCCGTACTCTGTTGGCTTTGATCAAAAAAAAAAAATCTACTAAAATAGCAAAGCAGTATTAGTCTGGATATGTTTGATAGAGGTATGGGTGGCAATAACCGTGTTTGAGGAGGAGCTCTCAAGAGTAGCATCACTGGAAAGCCTTACATTGTACAGCTGAGCATGTAGTAGAGAGATGGTCCATTCAAATTCCCTACCTCAAAGTGCAGCTTAATTCCAGAAGTAGTAAAGTCACAGTCTTGCACTTTTTACTAGGATTCAGACACATGCAGGCATGAAAATAGCGCTTCCAGTATTGGTTTGGATTGCCTTGAAGGACCTCAGATATCCTTGCTACACATTGTACAGTATCTCCAATCCCAGATTTATCATACACCTGATATAAAATCTAAGCAGTTAAATCCCCCAGGGATCTCCCATATCCTTAAGAGGATCATTTCAAGGTGGTTAGTAAAGGACTCCTTCAAAACTTCTTCATTTGTAATCTTGCTTTCTGTTATCCTCCCCTTCTGTCTGGTTTTCTTTCCATTTACTCTATGCACACATTTCTATTCTTATTTTTTATAATCCCTGCATCTCAACAGACAAGTGTCTGAAGCTGTCTGAGGTCTGGAGTGAACAGAAAGGTTTCTCATAATTTTTTCCTTATGATGAATCACACATGCAATTCTATGCAACTCAAATGTAAATTACTGTTTTCAATACCTCCAAAGCCTCATCAGGTCTTATAAAACAAGATCTAAAAATCACTGTGATTAACATTAAAAAACATATTAACGTAAGAGTATGATATGGCTAAATTCCTGGTTTTGAAAGCCCTTCAGAGTTTCAATACATTCTCAAATACCTACAACTTGAGAAATTCCCATCATGACTTGCTAGCTTGGTTTAAATTTGCTGGTAATCTACATTGCCTGCTTCTTCTGTAAAACAATGCAGAATCTCTTCAAATAAAGTGAGAAACAAACATTGACATTAATACATCTCTCATATGAACTAGTTGTTCTGTTTTCTCAGAAATACTTTATAGTACCTCCTGAGGTCTTTGGATGAGAAATTATTGGTAAAGTACTTTCAAAATCAATACGAACACAAACAGTTTAGAAGGTGAAAAGTGAATTAGGATGTGATAATACCTACCATACTTGAGAAGCCATGACATGTGGCGTAGTAACCATCTGATGAATTAGACACCTTGATAATTACTGTTCTCTCAGGATAAAGTGTGAATGAAATTCATTTAACCCTTAAATCCAAAGAGAGTTCAATGTCAAATAACTATACAGTGTACAAACCAGGACAAGATCCAATGTTACTGCAGCCTCTGAAGATAGACTATGAGCCTAATTTCTTCATTATTAAAGAAGGTCTTAAAAAATGTGGACTTTAAAAAGTTAACACTTAAGAGCTAATGAAATTTAGCATGCTGCAGCAGCTTTTATATTATCTAACACTTCAGAGGCATGGAAGCTTAGGCTTCAGTGCTTGGATACCATGCCCTAGAACAGCAACCGCTAAGGAGGTTAGCATTAAGTAGAGTAGCTCAGGCAAGAATACAAAATCACAAGGGATTTAGTATGTAAGTTTCCGTCTCTTGTGGTGGTAATTTGAAAAAAGTTGAATAGATCTTTTTAGAGTTCTTCAAAGGCTATTTGCGCTGGCTGATGTAATTTTTTGCTCAAGCCATTAATTTTGACCAGGAGAATGTGGGTATTTTGGATTGTATGGACTCGTGGAACCAGGAAGCATTTACTATCTCTGATCTTGGCAGACTTATCTGAGGAATCAAGATAAACGTTAATTTTCTGATTTTCTTATTTCAGTAACTTGGCTTTCTTATCAGTTCCCATTATACTGACTTTCTCATGAAAATGGAGAGAAAATGACAAATTAGAACTAGAATTTCATAAGAACTAGTGTTCTTTAACGTATTTGCTGTCTTCTAAGAGGCATGAGTAAATTTCTCTTGCTATTAAAATATGACTTGTGTAGAGAAATGTCGAGCAAAATCACTTTGGGTCTGTAAGGACACCTGCAATTTGTCCTGCTATTTTGCCAGTACAATTTGCTTTGGTCAGATATCATAAGTTATTGCCGCCATAGTGTCTTTCATTATTCCCATTAATGTGCTATTTGGCTTACTGTCTCACTTCTTTGAACTTCCTTTTCTTCCAACATTTAATCCCAAAGTGCATCAACTCCTAAGGCTCCTATTAATGCCCCTGAAGAACTGCACGACTTTCATGAGTCAAACAGCCCCTTACCCTATTCACATTTAAGTTTCATGAAAGCCCCTTTTGATCCTCTCTGTCAAGCTGGTTGGTATAGGAATTGTATTTTATGTTTTTATGTTTGTTTGTTTTTTTTCCACATCTCTGTCTATTTTTTTTTTCTCTTCTCCTTCTGTCCTTTAGAACATTAACTTCAAGGGGAGCCTTCATTCCTCACAGCTGTGAAAAATGTGCTAGCTTCAGCTTTTAGAGAAGCACTGAATAAACTGAAACATGAATTATCTTTATAGAAATATAATAAATGGTTTGTTAAGTAAACTTAATGTAAGGGAGAAGAATGTCCTTTCAATGTTGATGAGTATTTAAAAAGACAAACATATCAATCTGGGGAAAAAAAAAAATGTCTATGCAAAGGGGTAGTAGAGCATATTGGTGCTATAGGATAGTTATAGATATGGTATTTTAGTCTACCAAACTTTATGAAATGTATTTCAAAAGTAAAAAGAGGAATGGAGCTCTGTTTGGTTAAAAGTTGTCTGAATCTTTCTGATGTCCCTCCATGCACCCACTCTACTTCTTTTCTTCATTTTGGACTCCTACCAAACCTACTCGTTATGCAAACTTTCAGTGTGATAAAGAGGAACTCTTACACCCACCAGAGTCCTTCAGCAGTTTAAATAATTGTTTCACCTGTGCTGTATTCTAGTGTGTTAATTCCTATTGCTATAATAAGAATATTTTCCTATGAAAAATCACTATACCAAGGAACTAATGGTGTATGACTGGTTTCTAATGCTATCTTTCCCTGGGAGTTTGATAAAAATAAGAGATTCAGAACATTAACAGGATTCCTCATTCCAGAGAGATTCTTTTAATAACAATTAATATTAATAAATCATTTCAGTTTTAGCAATAAAGTAGACTGTCCATTTTCAGTGTGCATGAAGCAAGCCTGAAAAACACAGAAGTGACAGAACAAGCAGACTTCTCATTATTATATATATTTTTTAATTTTAACCTTCACCAAACCTGACAGGATCTCTGTGAATTTCATACTTAGACTGTTGCAAGCTGTTCAAAATTGCAAATACATATTCTGAGCTTTCCAAAGCAATAACATTCTAATCCAGTGATTAGTCTTGCTGTTATTGGGGTGTAGGTTTAAATTTAAAAAAAAAAAAAAAAAGGAAAAAAAAACAAACAAAAAAACCTCACCTCCTTTTCACAATGGTTTAACTATCCTGCAAAGCATAATATCACAAGCTGCTTTCTTTAAGGAAGTAATATTTCTACTAGAGGATATGAAGACTTTTTATTCTTGCTTGGTGTTGTCAGTGTCTTAGTGCACAGTACAGGGTAAAAGCAGTCTCTTGAGACAGGAATTATGGTGTTCACCATTGACCAGCCTTTTAGACCCCTGGATTCCAGAATAGAGTCTGATTACTGGGTAATACATTCCACAAGGATATGGTTTATGGCCAAATGTAAGCCAGACGTTAGCTGAGAACAGCCTATGAACTTTACTGCACCTATGTGCCTTTTTCTTTTAATAGCATCAGAGGTACAATGTTCTGCTATGGTGATGCATGACTTCCAGACCAGGCTGGCTCACAACTTCACTCTTCAGAGAAGGCATTAAGCCTGTGGCTGTTTGCCACAACGAGACCAGCCAAACCACACCAAACAATAATTCTCAAAATGGGCTGGACAGAAATTTAAAGACTGGGATCTTTGGGTAAAAAAAATAATAATAAAAAAATCTATAGCAAAGTCTTTCTCATACTATATACATTTGTACTCACTCTTAATGAAATGTCAAGGATGAATGTAGGGTAATGTGTACAGCATTTTCAAAAATACAGACCTACAGTCTAACATGTTAATGGGAACGCCTTGACTGTGTGTTTCAGGGTTAATTATCCTCAGGTCTGAGAAGAGATAGAGATAACATCCTCCAATCAATCACAGCTTTCCTGGATATAAAGAAAACAGGAAATATATCTGTAATGAAAACACAGAGGACTGGGGTAGCTTAAATGAAGACAGTATATACTTTTTCTGTGCTTATATATATATATATAAAAGGCAAATGAATAATGAATTAAAAAAAATAAATAAAATAAAATCATATGCAAATGCAATGCAAGTGTCTCTATTTAGTAACGTAATAAATAACCAAAAATGTTTTCTTTTTATTAAATGTGCTGTAAGTTACTGTGTTTTTACATTTTAAAAATAAGTGTCTGAGGTTTTATGCAATTAGATTCAGGAAATGGAGTGAAATAACATTACCCTTGTTTATTGAAATCATTATTCCAAAACCTTTTATTTTGTATGTTTATCTACAGATGTGGAGAGTGAAATTTGCTAAGTATTCCTGCCCACAGGTGTGTGGGTAGTTGGAATCCAAGAAACCTATATGCATGTCTTTGTGGAATGATAATACCAATAGAAATTTGAATAGTAAATACATCTACACTCTAAACCAGAGCAAAACAGATCTCCAGTTAAGGTTATCCTCCTGGCGCGCTACTATGTGACCTGCCTCCTGCACGTACTGATTTAGGCCTGTTGCATCTGAGCCAAGTATAGTGGTTTCAAGGGCCCTGAGTGCATTCATGGGCCTTCATTACCCTGACCAGCCCCACCCGTGAACCTCACCCGGGCACCTTCTATCCACAGCTCAGGTGTTCTCTTTAAGCTTAGCCGTGGTACCTGAGCTATGTTCATAAAAACCTAGAATCATTAAGGTTGGAAAAGACCTCCCAAATCATCTGGTCCAACCATCACCCTACCACCAATATCACCCACTAAACCATGTCCCCAAGTACAACCATTTCCTTAAACACCCCCAGGGACCGTGACTCCATCATTTCCCTGGGCAACCCATTCCAATGCCTAACCGATGTTCTAGGCTTGTCTTCAGCCCTGGCCTTTGCTAGTCCTGAATTACTGACTTGATTTCAGAAGCTGTTTTCCACCTGTTTATTTCTGTGATGATGGTTGGACTGGATTCTTTTCTGTTGTTCGTGATTGATATCTCCGCCTTTTGTCTAAAATGTTTGATAGTTTTCTGTCATTTTTATTTTAGGGAAAAATCTGTTGCAGTGTTTTTTGAAATACAGCACATTCCTGGATGCAACTCTACTGTCTCTCAGAGTCCTACTCAATTAAAGTCTAACTGATTTAGGTTACTTTTTTTTTTTTTTTTTTATTCATTTTGCCTCTGTATGAGCAATGGCTTCATGACATATGATTATTTATTAGGAAATAATTAAAGAATCAATATGTAGGGCTTGCTTCTCAGAGCCCTAGAGTGCTGAGATATGGAACAGTGAACAAAAAAAAACAGAAAAGATTTGATATTAAAGACAGAAATGTGCCTGAAAATAGGCCTAAAAGAATGTACCCCCATATAGATGATTTTTAGGAAGATATAATAGATATCTGTGGGGGGCATTTGATCTCAAATGAAAAATGGTGAATTCCAGATATTTATCCTTCCATATATTTCTGATTGTCAATGAAGTTTCATGTCTCTTTCTCAATGAGGGGTAAGTGACAGAAAGGACCTCTTCTTACGAGGAAAAGAGAATTATGAGGTAGCCCTGTGAATTTTTCTACTTCTGTCCAATAACTTTAGAATCGGTCAGTCAATTTCAGCTAAAATTAATAGTTCCTTCAGGAAGGAGGAGGATGCAGGGAGCATTAGATGCAACAGAGTGATTAGGTTTTCTAAAGTTCTTCCACTATTTGTTTTGCGTTGTAATTTAAGGGACTGAATTAGGCTTGGACCTGTATTGTGGCTGACAAGTATATACATATACCATAAAATAATATAAAATACAGGTCAGTGTTCTCCCAGGAGATGGTAAGAGACATCATCCAGGAAGAGCTCACCAGTTTGACCACTGTCTTCTCAGCACTGCAGTTATGGAGATGCATCCCTAATCCCTATTGTTCGTTAAACTGTCTGATCATTTTTTAAAAATTGTAATTATATTGTTTTTCTCTACAACATACTGTAGCAACAGAATCCAGAAGTTCACTACTCACAGTATTTTAAAAATGTGTATTTTTTCTGTTTTGTACCACCGGTTTCAGTGAGCAATGGTACCTTCAGTGCTGCAGTTCATCTGCACTGTAGTTCACCTCCTATCTAGTCCTGCTCTAGAGATTCATGCCTACTGCAACCCTGTAACTGGTGTAGATCTGTATCTCTTCTTTCTCAAACACATACAAAAAAACACATATCATCCCCAAGGAAGTTGCTTCCCTTTTCATTTTGCTACCATAATGAAGCACAAAATCACCTCATGCCCAGTCACATACACCAGGGAATATGGAAAAAGAGAATCAGGTCTTTAAGAGAAGAGACAAATGAGACATGACTGGAGTTTGTGACAGTATAAGTTAAGTGATTTTTTCAAAATTAAACCTCAAGAGGTGACAATCCAAGTGTCCTCATTTCCCATCTCATTGTTTTTACCTCATAGACCAATGTCACTTTGGCTGCGCAGTTTTCTTTTGCATCACACTATCCTGAATTTTCTTGCACAAAAAGATTCTTAGAGAAGAAATTCGCTTTTTTTTTTTTTTTTTATTAGCCAAGAGTATCATTTTTTTTTTCCTTAATTCTCTTATTTTCTTGACTAGGAGATTTTTAGCAGCATATAGATCAATTCAGTGGCACTACACAGGGGAGGATCCTTTTGAATTATATCTCATAAAACACTCTAACACTCTCTACACAGAGACATATATGTATATGAGGTAAAAATGAACATTTTATTGCACCGTTGCTCTAAACTATACTGGAATGTTTTGGCTGAGGCTAAGTAACACTAAAAAAGACACCCTTTCTACCTGTAAAATAGCAGCTTTCATATTTTTGTTAAATAAACAAGTAAATTAAAATATTTTAGAAATGAAAGGAAACTTTTATTATTATTATTATTGTTGTTTTATTATTTTTATTTATATTTTATATTATTTATTATTTTATATTATTTATATTATTTATATTATAAATATTATTTATTATCTTATTATATTATTTTATATTATTTATTATTTTTTTTGTTTATAGATCAAACGTAGAATCCTTTAAGGAGTGAATTATCTGCCTTCTGGATAAAACAAAACAAAACAAACAAACAAACAAAATTTGAATGTTGTAAGTAATTTTTCCTATACATTGTAAACAATTATAAGTATTTAGTCAAGTGACATTTCCTGATTGATTTATTTTTTCTACTTCCTATATTCCAAGCAAGAAAATAGCATTTTGACATAGTGGTGAATAAGACACTGCGTGACAATTCAAGAGATTCAGGAGGGATCTTGTCCAACCACTGCTTAATTCTGAATTTCCTTTTTTTTTTTTTTTCTGAGAGTACCTGATCTTAATCAAGATTTGAAGATTGAGTAACAAGCTATGCTACAAGCTATGCTGAATTGCAGCAGCAGAATCAAACATTGAAATTCATTACAAGGAAGTAGCACTAGCTTTCTGAAGTGTGTGATTTGGAGATTCTCCCCAGCTGCTAACTCTAGATCTCTAGGTATAGGGAACCACAGGAGTGTAGCTCCACCTAAAGTGTGTTTTCCTCTCCTCTCCTTTCCCTTCCCTTTCCCTTCCCTTTCCCTTCCCTTTCTTTTCTTTTCTCTTATGTGTGTGTGCACCTTTAAAAAATAATAAAAAGTAATATTTAATACAATAAAAATGGACTTATTACCATTTTTCTTCAGAATGGTAAAAGTCCTTTTATTGTATATACTAGCCATGTATCCGTAGGTTTCACTTCTAATTGGAGTTCATATTTTCAAAGGACTGCACAGGCTGAATGTAGGCAATTTTTCTTCCAAGGGAGGCACAGTTCTCCAAGTCAGAATTTCTCTCCTCAATACACTTTGCTAAATGATACCAGGTAGTAGAAGATGCAACATGGTCTAGACAGAAGACTTTTGCTAAAGAAAGCAAAAGAAAAGCAAAAACCTTCATAAAGTATAAATTTCTTCTCCCTAGTGTCTCTGCCTGGCATAGATGAAACAAAGTGCTCTGCCCTTTTCTCCCTGACTGTTTGTTATTTATCCAATGCTGACTGGGAAAATCCAAATGGAAAGATCTCCTTTACATCACTAGGGAGTAAATGACATTTTCTCCTGTATAGTTCAATATGTCTTATGTCTTTGGTAATTGTCAGTGCATTTATGAATTAAGATACAATTCTTCCCCAATATGTGAAGAAATGCAAATCACTGGAGTCAAGAAAATTATCAAATTTCATTTTATTGGTTATTTGCTTTGCTAGGGGCTTATACTAAGTGCTTCAAGAAATGTCAGTTTGTATAGGGTACCCCTTTCTGAGTTTAATTTTCTTGGTGTTGAATAATTTACTTTCTAACACTTGTCTGTGTACTACTCCAACACACTTAAAAGTTGCAGCTTTTGCTCCTTATTTTTCACATTAAGACAATTTAATTAGCTGACCTTTCTACTTTCCTCTAAGAAAACAACATTAAGTATTCTAATTATTTAGGTCTTTCAAACATTTTTGCAACTACATATTGATTCCAATTAGTGTTTCTTTCTGTCTAGTTTTAATTTCTATCAGATTTATCTCTAGCTTTAAGTTGTTTTGTTTATACATTTATCTACAAAATATTTCTGATTTTATTATTGCTTCCTCCTACACTCTGAGTCACCTTCTTCTGAGCAAGTTGACAGTAGAAAACTCTCTTCCTGACTTCAATGAGTGGGGTGTTGAAACCACACTTTGGGCAGAACTTAGGTGAATTCTTCCAGAAAATCTCATCTCCATTAACTGCATGAAGCCAAAATTCATTTTCTTTCCACATTTTTTTTCTTGATCTCCATTCTTCTGCTGCTTATTAATCTGCTTTGCAGATTCTTCAGGCTTTATGAAATTGGGGGCTTGTGTTAAGAATTTTGGGAATACAATGCAAACTGTATTCTTGGACAAACACTTGTGATGTAAAAGGACATAAAATGGGCACATCTAATGATGATCATGATTAAGGTGGGTTGCTGCTCTCTAAGGTACTCAGTTATTTACAACACTGCTTTGAGCTGTTCACAATATCATTGTCGAGTTATTGGATATATTCATTGATGAGAATATCAAGGTATTTCAACTCCAAGCCTAACATATTTAGATCACTCTGTAACTCCCCCCTTTCCCCTGCCCCAGACAAAGTGACATTAAATAATTCAGGTGATCTATAACATTATAACATAAGGCAAACAGAGCCTCACCTAAAACATCAGACTTATCTCTAGAATTTCCTGTGTGATATTCAAATAACTTTTAAAAATTTTGTTATTTAAAATTTAGTAAATAGAATTATTGTTATCTTCTTTTCCCAAAAATAACAGTTCTATATCTTCGCTTAAGCAAAAAGCTTGACAGAATGTCAGGAATGATTGCCATTTTAGTGAGCACAAATGGAAAACTTTGCTTTGCATTTGGGATCCTTTTCTCCACTGAGCAAAGACAAACAAATTTTATGCTTAAAAAAAAAAAAAAAAAAATATTTAAAAGCTGAACACATAAAAATGTGTTCAAAATGTGTGCCAAATCAGGATTATTTTTTTTTTATTATTTTTTTTTAATGTATAAGTTGTGGAGAAAGTATTTGTCTTTAGACAGGAATCCCTTAAAAGATAAAAAGGTTTATTTGATAAGAGACCGCTGCCTTAACTTTCTACAATCAAGTACACCAAGCCCAACAGAAGATGAGCCAACATTCACCAGTTAGAATGAAACTAACCTTGCTCAACAGGACTGGGAAAGATTCTCAGGATACCAGACACCCTACCAGGGAGAGCCAGGGTTCAGGGTAAATGACAGTGACACAACAGTAACATCTGAAGGACATCTGCTTCTGACAAGGATGCTCATCTTCCTGCAGTGATTGCACTTGTTCATGCTTGAGAGAGTAAAGTGGAAGCTGAATGACTTCTGGTTTAGATTTTAATTGCAAGAAGCTGAGGTTTGGATGGTAGAAGGTAAAATGGTATTTTACCATCAAGGTTATCCTGGAGTAACTTTCAAGAAGTACTTATTAGATTTCTCAGGGGGACAGAGAATGAAAGAATAGATTGAAGTAAATCACATGAGCAGCTTTAAGATGGTAACAGTTTTATGGTACAGTGTATGGAATTATTACTGGTGTTGATATTTTGTTGGCTCGTCTGTGACATTATCCGCAATAGAAATAATTAATAGGATTACAGTTTTCTGGTAAATGATATGAATGGTGTATCAGAGTTTGCGGAGAGAAGGAACACATCTGCAGGGACAGAAAAGTTGTCTTTCTTGTTAAAATGCTTGTACGCTAATGTAATGGGTTAGATGGTAATGCTCTGCAGGGATTTTCATGTGAGATATATACGATTTTATGTTGTCCTGTTGTACAGTAGTATAGGAAGAAACTTGGAATTTTTAATGTACCTTGGTGTTTATTTTGGATGCTATAACTACTACGAGAAGAAACATAAATATTCATTTTTATGGAAATTGAGCAGGAGTCCACATCCTGGTTATGTCTTTGTTTGTATTTAAGACACAAATAAAATCATAAGAACAATTCTAAAACAATAAATACATCCAACTCTCTTCTGGTAGCAATGCTCCCCTTTTGAAAAGGGAAGGACAGCAGGCTCCCTGTATACAGAAATGTATGTTTTGCATTTTATTTCCTTGATGTTGTAGAAATGGATCCTTGGAAAACAGCCAGCACTCTTGACAATCATTTAAAATTTCCCTTAAAAATCCCTTAAAATCATTTACAACTTCCCCAAATTTTCCCTTCCCCTTTGAAATGTTGTTTTAAATTAGGAACAACAGTACTGATGCCTGTGAAGGCATTCTCCTTGCAGATATGTACATATTCTGCACTGTGAATGAAGCAAGATGGGCTAAGCCTTCTTTTTGCCCAAACTGACACATCTGACCATGTTTATTTTGATAACTTACTTCTCCTCCTCCTCCTCTTCTGAGGTGTCTTTAACTACATGTGGTTTTCCATATGCTTACTTGTTAGATAAGCATTTCTGCTCTGCCTATAGGAAGCTGAGGCACAGAAATGCTGCGGATTTGCCCAATAACACATCACAAAGGAATATGAAGGATAGGAAAATAATTTATGCACTTTGACTTTCCAAGCTCTTTGTAAGTACCATGAGCGTATTTAGAAGCTGTTGAAAAAACAGGTAACAGGTAAACAGGTTTTAACTTGTGACATTCATTTTAATGTTTTATTTTATCCTCACTAGGTAAGATTATTATAACCTTGCTCAACCCTATATCATAGAGAATTTAATATTATATTTTGAATATTTGCCTGTAGAAGCAAGATTCCCATTCTTGCAAGAAGTTTTTAGGTATGATTAATTCAGTTGCTTTTTAGAATACACTCAATTTCTAAACATCATGCTATCTTTGCTTAATTCTATACAAAATCTCCAGCCCAGCTTAAGCCAACAGAAAAAAATGGCCAAAACAACTGGTAAAACTACAGATAAATAATAAAGGATGTTTTTTCTTTCCTACTTAACTTATCTTCATACAACTACAACACCCTTGCTGTTAAAAAAAAAAAAAACAAACAATAATAATAATTAAAAAAAAAAAAACCACAAAACTGTAACAGAATTCACTGTAAGGGTGAGCTTTTTAACAAACAAATCCTGTCCATATGGTTGTCAGAGAAATTATCTTAAATGTGGAGACAAGAAAGAGCTTCTCGTCAAGCAAGACAATTACACTAAAATATCTGAATCAGTCAACTGCATAATGAATGTAAAGGAAAGCAGCTTAACATTCTGTTAGACAAATGTCTTATTGACCACAACCACAGCTGCTGTTGCTATTGTTGGCTATCAGGAAGGCTGGAGTCACTGAAGCTTTCCCTGGTGTTTAAAGCATCCTGAATCTCTGATTCTCCCAACCCTTATATTTATTGAAGAACTGTATCCTTGCTTGTATAGGGTAAAGGGATGTTATAGGAGAATACTTACCTGGCATAACTACAGCTTGAAACACCTGCAGCTAATAAAGCAGATGTCCCTATACTCACCAGTGCTTTGAATTGTTTTAATTGTTTTTGGACCATAGCTGTTGGATGCAACTTACTCCTGAGGTTCATTGTACAGGGTGCTTTCTGCATTACCAGGCAATTCTGAAAACAGATCAGAGGACTGAGGTACAATTCAATAAGTAAATTGAATATTCTGCCCTATCTATCAGTCTTGGTTCACTTCAATTAAAATAAACAAATAAATAAATAAAATATTAGTAACTGCATTCTAAGCATTAGCACTTGGGAGACAATTCCTAAGCAAAGCAAAGGGAAATGTATGAAATAAGAGAATGAGAATCTGGAAGGAAATAGCAGAGATGTTTGTGTTCGTTACACATCATTTCAGCTGAAAATCCCCTTTTAAAGGATGGAGACTCTTCCCTCAGAGAATAAGCTGCACTTCAAATGCAGTAGGATTTCACAAATATTTCACTATTTGCCAGCTTTTTGGTGCCAAAATAACATCTGCAGGTTGGTATAGTTTCATGAGACATTTGCAACTGAGCATATACTGTTGTAAAGGATAATAGTGATTAGTGCAGTAAGTCTTTATTTTTAATGCCTGGAGTAGTAGCATAGTAGTAATTTTGCTAAAAGTGATGAGAACGTGACTGTTAGACCTCTCTTTTGTAGAATATTAGATTGAATGCAGTAGGTCGTGTACTTATGGCATCTATCATGACCATTACTGTATACTATGGTACATGAGGTCAAGAGATTAAAAACATTCAAATTCTCTGCCATCCAAGACTGCCAGAATGTGGCTTCCAGACAGGGGAATGAGAGAGGTGCTTCTCAAGCTGCTGACTATGATTTTTCCATTAATCATATAGGGACAGTAGGTAGTACGAAGGCTCAGTTTATCACTACTATGTAAAATGCAGATACTGTGGCAAGTGCACATACCTCCATTAAGTCATGCTATCAGCATGTATGAAATTCCATATGTTCATTTTCACTAACAAAGGGTGGACAACTTCACTGGGAGGAGAAAGGGAGCTATGCATCACTCTTTAACAAAGGCAAGAGGCTCAAAGCCAGGCTATGATGTTGATTTGTATGGGCCATAATTTGTTGTACTGTCAAAGAGTCAGCATGCCAGTTGTGGGAAATAATGAGCAATCTTAAAAATGATTGTAAATTGCATCTCACTGATTGGCAAAGTAATCAGCCAAAGCTGAGGGGATCAACACTGGGCATGCAGAGCACCTTCTACCATCAGGTTGTGCAGTGGCAGCAAGTTCAACAAAATGGCAGATCAGTGTGCAAAAGAGCACAGACTTGACAGTCAACCCCATGCAAACACTTCACTTAAGTATCTTCGGGCATTTTGTTTCCTCTGTTTCTTGTTCTTGGCTAGTATCCAGTCGCTCAGAGCCTCTTCAAATACCTGCTTGTGCACTTTATACAGCAATTTTGTTTTATTGGACATTTTTACAGTGCCCAGTTTCTGTGTAAAATTGCCATGTACTTATCAGGAGAGATGTTGGCACAAGAATTATGCTTTTTCTCTCAAGAGGTTTCTCTGCACTTTCACTTGCCTATTGAGTGACCACTAATGTGGATGAAAAGTACGGGTTCCTGGGAAACAGCTAGGAAACAGTTCTCTGCCAGAGTAATGATTCTGTTAAGTTTATTTTGATTAGTTTTACATAGTTGGTTAAACATGAGTAGACTCAACAAAATAATTATATTGGTAAGATAAGTTCTGTGGGGGTAGTATATATGGATAAAATATGTAATCTCTACATTATATATAACATTTATGGCACATACTTACACTTTTTGTAAAGGGCCTTCCTAGACAATGTGATTCTTTTATAATAGGAAATTAATTAAAATTAGGTGAAGCTTGGTTTATAGAGATGTTGAAATGTTAATTTTACCAACTAATGTGAAAATTTTACCTCTTTCCCAGACTGAAAAATAAGGGAATTGATTAATCCCTTAGAAACAGACCACTGGAACCACTTCTTGAATCTCAGACATCTAGTTTTTTTATTATTGATTGATTGATTGATTGATTGAATTTTTTTTTTTTAATGTGAACGTGCAGGATTTGTTTAGTGTTGCTGCAATTATTTATGTGGGAAGATGCAGACAATAAGCACAAGAAGACAGAAAACATTGGCTTGAGCTATTCAGGCCATCGTGCAGAATGGCACACTTATACGCACTGCTCAGGACTAGATCCTTGTGGAGCACCAAGTGTGTATTCACACTGTAGAACCTGTCCTGGTCCTCCTCCAAGTCCCACTAAGTGCTCTTGAAAAGTATGTCTTCGTATTTTTTTGGTTCAAAGTGCAAAAAGGTTGTCTCTGCCAAAATGCCAGATTTGGCAAGAGACAAGGGTATTGCATGTTTTAGAGTGTGCCAACAGCTGAATGGGGTTGTTGAGGAGGGAAAAACCCACTGTGGATCACGTTTTAGGGGTGTGGGAAGGAAATATAACTATCTGAAACACTTCTCTATACTTTATTCTTAGAGGAAAATAGTGGTTTTCTCCAAAGCAAAGCCTGAGAGCTAACCAATACACAAACTGGTGGCTAGGGCTTGAGCGGTGGCCAGGCTTTACCTTCATTAACACAGCAACAGCAGATCAAGTACTTTGAAGAAAGGAATGCCAAAAGTATGGGCTTCAGACATGTCAGGTGTTTTATCTTAAATTAGCTCTAGTCCGCTCTGTGGACAAAATACCTCCACTATACATGTACCCTGAAACTGTCCATAATAATAAAAAAATAAATAAATAAAATTCTCTCTGGACTGTTTACCAGGGCTCTCTGGACTGGTTACCAGGGCTTTAAACTAGGTTTGACGGGGGAAGGGAAGGGAGCTACAAGTGACAGAGAAGGGCTGGGGGAAGTTGTCACTGCTGTCACTGTTGAAGGCAGAAGGGAAGCACCTCTGAGTTGTCCTATAGGAATGTCTGAGGGCTCCTCAGAGATGGTAATGATCCCGATACCCCGTCCAGAATCTTCTTCTTGCATCCCTCCAGAGGTAACTGCGCCCGCTGCTTCCCTCAAGTGCCTGTACACCAATGCGCAGAGCATGGGAAATAAACAGGATGAGCTCGAGATCTGTGTTCAGTCGCAGGGCCACGATCTCATTGCGATCACAGAGATGTGGTGGGACAGCTCACGTGACTGGAACGCTGTCATGGAGGGCTATGTCCTTTTTAGGAAAGACAGGCTGGGGAAGTGAAGGGGTGGGGTTGCCCTTTATGTGAGGGAGCAATTAGAGTGTACCCATCTCCACCTGGGAGAGGTTGAAGGACAAGAGGAGAGCTTGTGGGTGAGAATTAAGGGGTGGGCTGGTATGGGAGACACTGTTGTGGGGGTGTACTACAGGTCACCAGATCAGGAGGATGTGGTCGATGAGGCCTTCTACAAACAGCTGGTAGTAGCCTCATGATCACGGGCGCTGGTTCTCATGGGGGACTTCAATTATCCAGACATCTGTTGGGTAAGCAACTCAGCCAGGCACGAGCAGTCCAAACGGTTCCTACAATGCATTGAAGACAATTTTCTGACGCAGGTGGTGGAGGAGCCGACGAGGCGGGGGGTCCTTCTGGACCTTGTCCTTACCAACAGGGATGGGCTTGTTAGGGATGTGAAGGTTGGGGGCAGCTTGGGATGCAGCGACCACGAGACGGTGGAGTTCAAGATGGAACTTGGTGGAAGAAGTAAGGCTAAAAGCAGGATTGCTACCCTGGACTTTCGAAGAGCCAACTTTGACCTCTTCCGGGACCTGCTTGGAAGTATCTCCTGGGCTAGGTTGCTAGAAGGCAAGAGTGCTTGTGAGAGCTGGGCAACATTTAAACAGCACTTCTTCCAAGCTCAGGATCGGTGCATCCCTAAGAGTAGGAAATCGGGCAAGAGGGGCAGGAAACCTGCGTGGATGAGCAAGAAGCTAATCGATAAGATCAAAAGGAAGAGGAAGGTCTATGAAATGTGGAAAAATGGACTGTCCTCTTGGGAAGAGTATAGAAGTGTTGTCAGGGCCTGCAGGGACGTGACGAGGAAGGCTAAAGCCCACCTAGAGATGAGGCTTGCAAAAGAGATAAAAGAAAATAAGAAGTTTTTTTTTTTAAGTATGTAAACAGTAAGACTACGGATAATATAGGTCCCTTGCTGAACGAGGGGGGTGTCCTGGTAACGGGAGATGCCGAGAAGGCGGAGATACTGAATGCTTTCTTTGCTTCAGTCTTTGCTTCAAGGACTCCCCCCCGGGACTCCTCGACCCTGGTGGGGGGAGAAAGGGGCTGGGAAATGGAGGCTCCCCCGTGGTTGACCCGAGGGTAGTTGGGGAGCTCCTGAGTGGGCTCAACGCACACAAATCCATGGGTCCCGATGGGATACATCCACGTGTGCTAAGGGAGTTGGCAGAGGTGATCGCCAAGCTGCTCTCTAACATCTTTGAAAGGCCTTGGAGAACAGGAGAGGTGCCTGAAGATTGGAGGATAGCCAATGTCACTCCGGTCTTCGAGAAGGGCAAGAAGGAGGATCTGGGAAACTACAGGCCAGTCAGTCTCACCTCTGTCCCTGGAAAGGTGTTGGAACAGCTCGTTCTGTATGTCATCTCCAAGCAATTGGAAGAGAAGAATGTTATGAGTAGTCAGCATGGATTTACCAAGGGGAAGTCATGCTCAACCAACCTCGTTGCCTTCTATGATGACATCACCAGCTGGGTAGTTGGGGGCAGGTCAGTGGATGTCATCTACCTTGACTTTAGCAAGGCTTTCGATACTGTCTCCCATGATATCCTGATAGCAAAGATGAGAAAGTGTGGGATAGACGAGTGGACAGTAAGGTGGGTTGAGAACAGGCTGACTGGCCGAGCTCACAGGGTGGTGATCAGTGGCGCAGAGTCCGGCTGGAGACCTGTGACTAGCGGCATTCCCCAGGGATCGGTGTTGGGTCCAGTTTTGTTCAACATCTTCATCGATGACCTTGATGAGGGAATAGTGTCTGCCCTCAGCAAGTACACCGATGACACGAAGCTGGGAGGAGTGGCTGACACACCAGAAGGTTGTGCCGCCACTCAGCGAGACCTGGACAGGCTGGAGAGATGGGCAGGAGTAAACCAAATGAGGTTTAATAAGAGCAAGTGTAGAGTCCTGCACCTGGGAAGGAATAACCACACTTATCAGTACAGGCTGGAGGATGACCTGCTGGAGAAGAGCTCTGAGGAGAAGGACCTGGGGGTCCTGGTGGATGACAGGTTGACCATGAGCCGGCAGTGTGCCCTCGTGGCCAAGAGGGACAATGGGATTCTGGTGTGCATTAAAAGGAGCGTGGCCAGCAGGTCAAGGGAGGTGATCCTCCCCCTCTACTCCGCCCTGGTCAGGCCTCACCTGGAGTACTGTGTCCAGTTCTGGGCTCCCCGGTACAAAAAAGACAGGGAACTCCTAGAAAGAGTCCAGCGGAGGGCCACAAAGATGATACGGGGCCTGGAGCATCTTCCCTATGAGGAAAGGCTGCGAGACCTGGGTCTGTTCAGCCTGGAGAAGAGAAGACTGAGAGGGGATCTTATCAATGTGTGTAAATACCTGAGGTGTGGGAGATAGAGGGATTTGGCCGACCTCTTTTCAGTGGTTTGTGAGGATAGGACAAGGGGTAATGGCCACAAGACAGAGCACAGGAAGTTCTGCACCAACATGTGGAAGAACTTCTTCACGGTGAGGGTGACAGAGCACTGGAACAGGCTTCCCAGGGAGGCTGTGGAGTCTCCTTCTCTGGAGATAGGCCCGTCAAGGCCCGTCTGGACACCTACCTGGGCAGCCTGCTCTAAGGAACCTGCTTTGGCAGGGGGGTTGGACCCGATGATCTTTCGAGGTCCCTTCCAACCCCTTTGATTCTGTGATTCTGTGAAAAGTATGCCTTCAAATATCTTCTCTCTGAGCTGCAGACCTTCCAACAGACCATCCTCAGAAGTGCCATGCTGACCTTTCGTCTGTCTGATGGAGATGATGGTAGGACCATCAGCTCTGACCAAAAATCTGCCCTGACCTAATACCTAGATTTTGACTGAAACACATAATTTAGAGAGATGTCTTGTTCTGCTGTTCAGTAGCCCCAAATCCCCCACTGCAAAGGATCTTCATAGCCAAGCCTTTTTTTCTTCATGGAGAAGCATCCCTTCACCTATCTATGAAGCACTTGGCTGCCACTCTCTTTGCTTGCCTGCGCAAGGATGAAAGACAATTAATTGTTCAGTGATGGACTGCACACTGGGACTGTCATGATCAGCTTCTTTTTTCTCCAGTTGCCTTTCAATTTGTCCCAGAGGACACTCCTGATGCAAGGGCACTTGTTGCCAAAAACCTGAAAGCAAACAACACCTGAAGATAAACAACCATACAACTGCAGAATGTATTTATTTGGTAGAATGTTACTCCCTGAGAGAGCAGTCATGGCTTGTAACTTTTAGGGAGATGAGCATGGAGAGATATTAGGAGACTGAAACAGCATCTAGAACTTTGGGCAGAGAAAAATAAGAAAGGTGGGAGGTGATAGACTTAATTTTCAGGGCTCCTTCATATAAAAAGGATGTTAAGGTACCTGAATGCATCCAGAAGAGGGCAACAAAGCTGGTAAAAGGGCTGGAAGGTATGTCCTATGAAGAAAATTATAGAATCACAGAATATCCCAAGTTGGAAGGGACCCACAAGGCTCATCAGCTCCTGTGTCCACACAGGACAACCCAGAAATCACATAATATGTCTGAGAGTGTTGTCCAAATGCTTCTTGAACCCTGTCAGGCTCGGTGTCGTGACCACTTCCCTGGGGAGCCTGTCCCAGTGCCCGACCACCCACTTGGAAAAGAATCTTTTCCTGATATCCAGACTGAATCTCCCCTGTCACAGCTTCATGCCATTAAGAGGCATGAGGAGAGAAACTGAGGACACTTCGGTTGTCCAGTCTGGAGAAGAGGAGGCTGAGAGGTGACTTCATTACTCTCTGCAGCTTCCTGAGGAGAAGCAGAGGGAGGTCTCTTCTCCATGGTAACCAGGGAAGGTTCAGATGAGACATTAGGAAAAATTTCTTTACATTGAGGATGGCCAAACACTGGAACAGGCTTCCTAGTGAGGCGGTTGATGCCCCATGCCTGTCAGTGTTCAAGAGGCATTTCAATAATGCCCTCAGTAAAATGCTTTAATTTTGGTTAGCCCTGAACTGGTCGACCAGTTGGTTCCCTGCCAATAATCTGTTCAAGTTCTCTGTAGCAAGGGCTGCCTTCTCACTCCAGGGTCTGGTAGTTACAAATTTTGTTAAATGTGGCCTTCATCTTCTTATATGTAACTTGAAAGGGGCATCTAGTCCTGTCATACACAGCAGTATTTGTCTGATTGTCAATGTCCTAATATTATTGCCCAGCTTTAATGTTGCTGGATAACTTGTTAATTGTATCATGACATTGGTTGATATGAACTTTGTTTTCATTGGGTTCCCTAGAGGCACCCCACTAAAACTTGTGAGGCAGAAGCTGTTGGCATTGTCATCAAGAATGGATGGAAGTATGAATACACAAGGGAATAGAGAGTGAGAGCAGGGATGTAGGCAGATGGAATTTCAGAACCAGGAAACTGTAGAGATGGCAAAGAAGGTAAAGGTAGGAAAAAAAGCTCAATGAAACCTCCAAAACCACAAAGTCTGTGAGACTATTTCACACAAAATATGAAAACATACAGTCTATTTGGAATTTTAAGCATAATAGGAAGTTCTTCAGAATGTTATATTTTTATTTATTTCCTTTTCCCCCATACATTCTGAGTGTTTTCTGGAGGAGCTGGCATTGTCACAACTTGGCCATTGGTTCAGACCTTTACAATGTCAGTGGAGTACATTAACCATGCTCCTGTAGTGAATCATTCCTCTTAGCTTCATACAAAATGCATCCAGTACATGTACACTAGGACTGTTCCAAAACATGAACTGGAGATGGAGGGTGAGGAATTAGAGATGTGCTTGAAAAAATACAGTTCTGCTCCAACACCTTTTGGAAAGCTGAAGTACTTGGCTGTACATGTGTGTACAAAGGAAAATGTATTGTACAAATAACATAAGAGTAGGAAGGGAAGCTGCTCACAGAACACCAAGCAACAAGGTGCCTGAGCAATGAATGGCCCTTTTTTGAAAAGGTTTGCAGTAGTTTCTCCATAGTTTTAGACATCTACAGTATGATAATGTGGGGACAATTGTATAAATATATGTGCATACACATGTGGGTATGTGTGTTTTGATGTATTTTTATGAAAAAGATGTGTTTCTGGGAAACAATGAACAGCATGAAAAGGTGTATAGACAAATGATTCCGTGTATTCAGAATCGAGAATGAAAAGAGGTTGAAGAGACATGATATGTTCACAGATAATAGTGCTTTTACAATACGTTTCACTGTGTCAGTCACATTAAATGCTTTTCAGGCATGTTCAGAGGCCTTTGCATTACAAACGTGTTTCTAGTACACATAAGTCTGGTGAGAGCTTGTTGGAGATGAGAAGCCTGCTGCATTTTTCACTACGACAAAATTTGTATCCCCACTTACCTTAACTAGGAATATATATATATATATCTAAAATGAAGAATATAACTAAGGAATATATAATATATAATAATATATGAGGAGTATATGATATATAACATTATATATAATATATAATATTATATATATATATTATATACTATATAATATACAATATATATAATATATAATATATTATATAATATATTATATAATAATATATAATATATATTATATACATATATATTATATATATTATATACTATATATTATAATATATATATTATATATAATATATAATATTATATATATATATTTATATATAAATTGCATGCTCTTCACAACTTTGCAATGTTTATGCTGCAATGCATTTTTCCTTGAGACATGGGAAAGACTCTTCACCATGATCTTTCAAATCCCATCTGGACAAGCTAAGAAAAAAAAGGAAAAAAAAAAAAAAGCTATTGTTATCCTCTGTGGTATTGATTCTTATGAGGCAGATGTGCTCTAAGATAGCCTACAGTAGTACTTGTATTTACCTGCAATAAGCATTTTAAGCCCTGGATACAAAACCATGTTTGTGCTCTGAACACTATTTAGTCATAAACATGATGAAAAATAATAAATAAATAAATAAATAAAAATAAGTAAAGAATGATAAAAAAGAAAATAAATAAAAAATAACAATCTTTACAATATAAATCTCCTAGAAAAGCTTTAATTTTGAACAGAAGAAAAAATCATGAATAACAAATTATAAAGATTTAAGCAAGTGCAATATCTTTTTTTTTTTCTTTCTTTTTTTTTTTTTTATGTGACTCCTTTGCATTTAATTAATAAATGTAAGTTTTCTAGTTATTTGCTAGTGGTATTGCTTCTTATAATGGCAAATCTTTCCATGGAGAGAAGTTCCCATGATTTATTGAACCATTTATTTTTAGGGACTTTGCTGGGAGGTTTCCAGTTAGTGGCTAAAACAGCTCTGGCAGCTAATTATAAATGCTTTAAAAATCAGTGAAGAAAATCTCATCAAGTCCACATTCACAGCCTAAAAATACTAAACCTTGAATATAACTTGAGATTGTGTTTACTGGTACTTACTGCTTGTATTACAATTGTACCCAGAAATTCCCACTGAAATCAAGGTCCCATACATAGTTCATTACAAAATTCAAAGGCTCAGGGGAAGCTTTTGGCTTCTTATCCACCCCTTCTCACTCCAGCTTACCCCTGAAAGTCATCCCCTTCTCACTTTATACTACATGTATAATTCTTTAGGAGAATATTTTGTGCTTTGTGATGGGCTATTAATAATGGTCTTTAGAGCTCTTTTATCAATACTGTGTTTATCTGGTGAAAGAAAAAGAATTTACAGTCTGAAAATAATGGTGTATAATATGCACACTATAAATGCTGGATATATAGCAAGTGAGACAAAGCATCTTGGGGGGTAAATGAGAAAATGAACAAAAAATACAATGATTGGGGAATGATGTCTAGAAGGAGAAGCATGGGTAAGCAAAGAATCTTGTTTAGGATCATATAGCAGATCAAAGGACATAGAAAGAGTGCAGCCAAGCTGTCTGATCTCCAGCCTAGGACACTATAGTATTCTGTAGTCAGTATGGCTTTTCATTGGGAAACAGTTCAACAAAGTAATGATCAGATCTTCCAAGCCTATGCCAAATCACTGAAGAGAGAAATTTCTATCAAGGAGACCTATGCACTTCATCCTTTTAAGATAAATATGACTGAAACAACTGCAATTAAAAGAGAACTTTATTGCAAATATTTTGTACTAAAAATATTCATTTTGCATAATATCCAGGATGTGTTCCTCATTCATTTGTTTATATGTGTATAGATGTATGAAAATATGTTTGATTACAGCAATTTAAAGTATTCTATCTTCTTTACATGTCTTCTATCTTTGCAAGATTAATTACAGGTTAAAAAGTGCAAGTTGGAATTTGCTTCTCTAAAATGGTATTGGCTCTAGCCTCAGTTCCTAAGTAACTGCTTAGGGTGGTAGGTTTCTAGGACTCGATGCTGAATCAAATATCATTTTGGTGCCCTATTAATCTTCTGTGGACTAGAGAATTTATTTTGTTGTTGTTGTTATTGTATGAATAATTATTTGCCTTTAAGGCCCAGTTCCTGAGGGCTGCAGGAAATACTTAACTTACTAGCTTTGCTCTGCAGAAACGGAATTGGAAGTAGTCTTTGAGGAGTAAATGTGTCTCCTTCCTGCATTTTTTTTTCTTCTGGGAAAAAGTCAACAGTGGAAAGAGCAGGTTCCTAGCTACTGAGAGGTTTTCACCCACCACATGGAGTGGAAAATTCTGTCTTTGCATAGGAGCAATGTACAAATGAATGATAATACATGTGCACAAGACATGGTGGAGGAAGGGGCTCTAGGACATGATTCTTCCGCTTAAAATCAACCCTGTGACATGGGTCAGCCTCACTAGCCTGGTCACTGATTTTACAAGACTGAGGCATCTTGACACTGTCTTTGATATTGCGCTCTAACCTTGGTGCTGTTGTTATGTAAGATAGTACAAGATAATGATAAAAAGAAAATATTTTCCATGAAAGATGCTGATTGTAAATAGGCTATTCTGGTTAACTGCACTGTTGCTCATTTTCATAGAATCAGAGACTCACAGAAAAGTTGAGATTGGAAGGGGCCTCTGGGTCCATCTGATCCAACCCCCTGCTCAAGCAGGGACACCCAGAGCAGGTTGCCTAGGACCATGCTCATGTAGCTTTTGAAGATTTCCAAGGAAGAAGACTCCACCACCTCTCTGGGCAACCTATCTAAATGATTAACATGAGCTTTGTGCAGTGCTGACCAAAGGTGTTACATAGAAAATGTAATAGATGTTAATGTGCTTTTGTTTTCTGTGACATTTCAGTGAGCTCCCCTTGGACCAGGCAGTATTTAAAATCTGACCTGTAACAAAACCCTAATAACTCCAATTAAGCCAAACTCTCTGTCCACGGAGGTAATATTTGTTCCCTCACTGAACTCACCCTCACACTGAAGTATTCCTCAGACTGAGAATTAGCTAGATACTGAACTTTAAATAAGAGATTCAAATCTTTCCCCATGGCCAGGACACTTTGACAAATGGTGCCAAAACCTAGCTTTCCAGGTTACTCAGGGACAAGACAACTGTGAAAGTTTGCCAGCTGATTAACTCTACAGGAGCAATGTTCACTGGACTACTACAGAGTTAAGGCCAGCGTCGTGCACAGTCCTGCCAATATAGTAAGTGTTATGCTATCTAAATGTCCAATGAATCCTCTAGGATCTGGACTTTTTTAGTTTTACGGTTTTATTTCTTTTGTCCAACCACTGCCCACATGAAAGTTGTATAAGAAGTCCATGGGTCGTGAATGGTAATGTTTATGCCCCCAAACGTCAAATCTTCTGCTCTGCTTCTTCTGGATGCTTTCTGATATTATTCACAGCTTTCTGCTGGACAAGAAGTGTTGCAGAATCAAGTATTTGGGAAAAGTGCAGTCCTGCCATACTATATAATGAATTGCCATGTGAAATGTGGTTCCTGGAATAGCTAGACCATGGAAATACAACAACAGGAAAAATAGCAGAGCTTACTAAAGCATGCTCAGTTTGACCACATTAGCTCTCTGTGTGGCATGTCTGAGTTACACATGCGAGACAGAGGCTGACTTTTTCTACACAACACCAGAAAGCAAATCAGAAGTTGACTGCAGTGGCCTGGAGGTCAGTCTGGGACAGAGCTGCTGTCAGTCAGCTGAACAATGCAGAAGTGTCAGCCCAATAAACTGAGAGAAGATGACCATGGAAAATTTTTCAGGCTTGGTTTCTGTGTCTTCAGAACAGGCACTTCCAGTTAGTTATAAAATTTATAACAGAAAGTGCTACTTCTGAAGATATCCATGTCTCTGATGCTAGCTAGGCAGTTAAGAGTTTGTGTGAGACTTAATAGGAGATTACTAGATTGTGCATAGTTCTACCTGAAATTAATTATTTTACATTTTGTTCTCAGAATATTTGCAATTAATGATACCCAAAATTAGAAGTCTATTTTATATTGTAGTGAACTATGCTGTAGCATTTCATGGGGGTATAGTAGAAGCCATAAGGTATCAAAGCCATTGTTCATATCGTTTTGCATTGTTTTCTACAGTAGCTGCAGAAAAGTAGCAACAAAACCAGTACATTCAAAAAATGATAAAATGTATATATATATATATATATATAAAATAAATATATATAAAAAAGGCTGCTTACTTCCAAGAGACTTGCTATTAACAGCTAACACACACTGGTTTAAATTATGGGTTTTTATGTCCTACCCAAAACTTGGATCATTAAGTCAGTAGTGTTGTTAGTCATATAACTGTCCAGTTTCCCTTTGTATTATGCAGCTGCGTATTGCACAGCCTAATTATTTATTGTCTAGAAATAATCAGCAATTGTCCCTTCTCATTTGATTGAAGGCCTCCTTTGTGCCGGGGGGGAATAGTAGTTCCCATTCCTCCTGCCACAAAGCATTGTTTCTTTTACGCTTTATTATGTCCCCTCTTGCTTGTTTAATTTCTCTGGAAAATAACACTATTCTTTGCAATATCTATTCATGGAGGAGGGCTTTATTTCATCTCCTAATCATTCCCATTATCATTCTTGTGGAAACCCACACCCCTCTTTCTCCCTGTCCTGCAATTATACTTCCGTTTCTCCTAGTTATTCTGCATACACAGATTACTTTTGACATCAGATGTTTAGTTGTCAAAGCACAACACTCTCCAATCCATTCACTCAAAAAATTTGTAAGATATTATGACCATCTGGCTTGCTGGCCAGGCCCTGTGTAAGAGGCCAAATGGCTATAAGAAGCAGCAGAAAGTCTCAAAGGCAGTGGAACACTATCGCCATCTAACCCTTATAGTCGTGTTCTCCCAGTGTGACTGAATTGACTGACTTGAAGCTACTGAGCCATGTCTAATGCAATAGCAAAAAGCATGGTTTTTGTTTGTTTGCTTTTTAATGTAAAATGTTTTTGTCGATTTCTGCTGCTTCCATAATACCTCAAAACAAATACAGTGCATTTTTTCATGTACCATAGACTACAGCGAAGTAACTTTTTGTTGTTGTTGTTGTTGTTGAACGTTTTTCATTCTGTTTTAAAATATTTTTGTTTTATTTTTTTCATGGTTAACAAAATTAATGAGAACCTTTGCATGAAATTACTCATTTCCTACACATTTCCAAAAAATTTGGATTTTGATAAAACTTTTGCAGAAGAAAAATTATGTGCAAAATTCCAACAGGCCTTGACTTTGTATTTATTTTGTTATATAGAAACTACATACTTCTTAGATGAATCGTATTCTAGAAGGATATGGAATGGACAGTAAAACTGAATTCAAAGACATGGTGGGGTGGCTCCTATGACTGGAGCCATGTCATGGGAAAGATTTAGGCTCTTTGGGAAGGACAACCGAGGGAGATGAGGAGGGGATGTCACCCTCTATGTCAATGAGCAGCTGGAGGGCATGTAGGTCTGCCTGGGGATGGATGAGGAGCTTAGAGAGAGTTTATGGGTAAAGATTAAAGGGAACACAGGGCTAGGTGACATTACTGTGGTGGTCTGAAGAAGAAGATAAGGCCTTCTACATACAGATAGGAGCAGCCTCACGTTCACAAGCCATGGTCCAGGACGACTTAAACCACCCTTATACCTGTTGGAGGGACAGCACAGCAGAGCATAGGCAATTCAGAAGATTCCTGGAATTCATCGATGATAACTTCTCCAAGTGACAGAGGAACCAACAAGGAGAGGTGCTATGCTTAATAACAAGGAGGGGCTGTTGGGGAATATGAAGCTCAAGAGCAGCCTTAGCTGCAGTGACTATGAAATGGTGGAGTTCAAGATCCTGAGGGCAAGTGAGGAGAATGCACAGCAAGCTCAAAACTTTGGACTGTGGGAAAGCAGACTTTGGCCTTTTTGAGAATCTGCTTGGTAGAGTACTGTGAGATAAAGCCCTGGAGGGAAGAGGGACCAAAGAAAGCTGGCTAATATTCGGGGATCACCTTCTCCAAGCTCAGCAGTGATGTATCTCAACAAAGAGGAAGGCAGGCAAACATGTCAGAAGGCCTTCATGGATGCACAAATCGCTCCTGGCCAAACTCAAATAAAAAAATGAAGCCTAAAGAGGGTGGAAAAAAGGATGGGTAACTTGGGAGAAATACAGAGATATTGTCTGAGCAGACAGGGGAATGCTAAAGCCCAGACAGAATTGAGTCTGTCCAAGGGCAACCAGAAGGTCTTCTACAATACATCAGTGACGAAAAGAAGACTAGGGAAATTGTGGGCCCTCTCCTTAAGGAAACAGGAAACCTGGTTACCTGGGACACTGAAAAGGCCAAGGTACTGAATGCTTTCTTTGCCTCGGTCTTTACTAGCAAGACTGGCCTTCAGGAATCCCAGATCCCAGAGGCCGGTTTGAACGGCTCAAGCAAGGGACATGCACCTTTAATGGCAGAAGACTAGGTCAGTGAATACTTGGGCAAACATGGCCCTGCTGCCATCTAGAGGGACACTGACAGGCTGCAGAGATGGGCTGACAAAACCCTCATGGAGTTCAGTGAGAAATGGAGACCTGCACTTGAGGAGAAATAAAAATGCAGGCACCAGAACATGCCACTGGCCACCCACTTCTGCATAAAAAGTCCTTAGAGTCCTGCTGGACACCAAGTTGAACATAAGCCAGCAGTGTGCCCTTACTGCTAAGAAGGCTAATGGTATGCTGGGATGCATTAAGTAAAGTATTGCCAGCAGGTCAAGAGAGGTGATACTTCCCCTCTACTCAGCATCGGTGAAGCCGATGATTTCTCCCACACAGGAACACATTCATTTCTGACTGTAACTAGATATGTTTTAAGATTCACCAGTCACCTACCTTTATATTTTGAAACGTACCAAGTCTTTCATGTGTTAAAAGCTAAAACTTACTGTAAATGATTCAGTCTAAGTGAATTTTAAATCTTACTGACATTCACATGACAATACACTTCTGTAGACAGTTCTGCTTTCATAACAAATACTTCTGACTTTCAATAAGAAAAAAAAAAAAAAAACAAGATCCCTATTTTATACATTGCCTTTAAAAATGAAAACCTATTAAAAAACTGTTTTCATATTTAAGTACTATTTAATAGTATACCAACCACTGATGAATCTTTCTGGTGTAAAATCAGACTGGCCAAATGCGAATCAAATTCTACCTTAAATCACCAAATTGATCCATTTTCCTTCAATCATTGTGCACTTTTTCTGTTGTTTCACATATGAGAAGAAGCCTTCTGTACCGTTTTGTCAGAGTATTAATGTTATTTCTTTCTAATTTCTCAGAATTTAGCTTGGTATGCTGCTCTTAAAATGCTTTAACAATGCTGAGTGTCCTAGTGTGAAGCACTTTCTGTTTTGTAGGTTTGTTTTTTTTTTTTTTCTAATCATAATAATTCCTGCTGCCCTGTACCAATGCTCTCTTCTCACTTGCCTTTATTGCCTTTATGTAATTATGTTGTAATTAGTATCTTTTATTCAGTTCTTAACCAATTCTATGCAGGCACAGGAGTTTTCATAGTTTACATATTTAACCCTGACAGCAGGCCATTAAAAAAAATTCTTCCAGTAAGTTCAGAAGGTTGAAATTCAGTCCACATGTGTAAGGTATTAAGTCAGAGTAGTTTGACCACCTACCTAGCAGATTTTAGCCTAGTTCTTCATGGGCATATCTCTTAGAGAGACATCTAATCTTCTCAGGACAAGACAATCAGAAATGACAGTACATCTCCTACATCTCAGATTATGTAACTTTCCTCGTTAATTGTAATTACTCTTATGATGCTGCTTTTTATTTCTCATCTGAATATTCCTAGCTTCAAAATCCACATGTAGAATCTTGTTATTGGCTTTTTTTTTTTTCCTCTTGTTTTTGCTAGATTGAAGAACATTTTACAGGAAAATTTATCCCCATATAGATACTTCTACATCTCATCCACTTATGTCTCAGTTTCTTCAATATTGTAAGAAATATTTCTCTGCAGTGTTTTTTCTTTTTTTTGTTTGTTTGTTTGTTTGCTTGTTTCATTGTTGTTTTTGTTTGTTTTGTTTTGTTCTGTTTTTCACTTGCCAGATATTACAAACTACCTTATCTAGGGACCATCTCTTCACATAATCACAGAAATTTTAGAGGTTGGAAAGGACATCTGAAGGCCATCTGGTCCAGATCCCTGCTCAAGCAGGGACACTTAAAGCAGGTTGCCCAGGACGATGTCCAAGTGGCTTTTGAAGATCTCCAGGGATGGAGATATCTCTTTCTTTTGGGCAACCCGTGCCAGCACTGTCAACTTTGGTGTAGAAAAGTTCTTCCTGATGCTTAGATGGAAGCTCATGTGCTCCAGGCTGGGCCCAGGGCCTCTGGGCCTGGCCATGGGCACCCCTGAGCAGAGTCTGGCTCCGGCCTCTCAGCACCTCCCGACAGATGCTGGTGGGCATGGCTAGCAGCCCTCAGAGCCTCCTCTGTGTATCTCTTGTACTGGGGGTGGGGGTGGGGGGGAAGTCAGATGAGTGTTTTGGGGCCTTTGATGAATGTTTAAGTGTTAAGAGTCTCAACTGGCCATGTCTTACCCCAGTGCTATTGATAATTGTTATTGCCTATGGAAGACCAGAGACAATATTCTGCATGGGGAAAAAAAAAAAAAAATTAAAATAGACAAACAACAACAACAACAAAACATGCAAATCTGGAGAGAAAACAGTGCAGCTGAAGCGATTTTTCATTTTAGAAACTACATAATAGAAATAAGCTACATAACATTGTTTAAGAACTCAGATTAATGGTGTCAAGCTGAGGCAGGGGAGGTTTAGGCTGGACATCAGGAAGAGGTTCTTCACCAAGAGGGTGGTCGAGCACTGAAACAGGCTCCCCAGTGAAGTAGTCACTGCACCAAGCCTGTCTGAATTTAAGAAGTGATTGGACTGTGCACTTAGTCACATGGTCTAAACTTTTGGGTAGACCTGTGCAGTGCCGGGAGTTGGACTTGATGATCCTTATGGGTCCCTTCCAACTCGGGATATTCTATGATTCTATGATCTACATACTGAGAAGAAAAGCAGCAAACTTCTGTAGTGTATTTTCTCTACTGTAAATTATGAATCACCTAGCACAGTTTATTTTAAGTCTGTTCTCGATTTCTATAAAATTCAGCTTCTAATTTAAATCCATTTTAATTGATTTAGTTTAAATTAAGGGTGATCAGGTGATCATTAGTACTGATTTTGGATTTTGCTCTGGCATGTAAAACATGATACAGATGTTGATATGGATTTTGGTTTCTGAAGACCAAGTCATGCAGTCGAACCCGGTTTTTGAGCTCTTTGGAAAGTGTTGTCATCTCCAGATTGTGACTGCTCCTTCCTCATTATTATAAAGTGAAATGAAGGAGCTCATTGTATTTAAAAACAATTGCCTTTGAGCTGGAAGAGGCACAGTCTCACAGAGATTCTCAAATTAGGTACGATGAAAGAATCAGCCTAGTTTAACCAGTTCCTATCGGGTCTTTTAGTTGAGCTGCTAGATGTAAGTACAATATTTTTGGCCTCCTACTTTTTCCATGTTCTCCATGGGGAACATTGGTGTCTAGCTCAGGACTATGAATTTACTTGCTGAAACAGTGTCTAAAACCTAGTATGAAGGTCTTCAGTGCTACTGTACAAATCTCATGGCTTAAATCCCATATGAAGTAGAAATCTAAATTAAAATTTCAAAAATAACTTTAGAAACAAAAACAAACACTACTGCCTTGCATTCTTTTATATTATAAAGCAGATTGCTGCTGCAGAATAACAACTAAATCTTAAAATACTATTCATTTTGTTTTTTTGCCCTTTTCTGCCTGCATCTCCAGTGGTAGTTACCACTACAGTGCCAAAAGTCAATGTTGCATTCTATCCTACTGGAGCATTTAAAAAAATAGAGTTTCAGAGAAGAGAGGTCTGAGTCTTGTATATGACATACCACTGAAAGGAAAATGCAGAAGTAGCAAAGACCTATTCTCATACAATGTTCTTTAATCAAGAGAAAAGAACCAGATTCTGTCACGTGTATCCATAAATGTAATCATATGGTATATAAATAGAATTGTTTTTTAAATATAATAGCTGTCAAGGTCTTCTGTCAGGCTTCATCAGTAGCTCTTTAAGAGAAAAGGCTGATTGAAAAGAAAAGTCAGTCGGCAGCAATTTAGTATGAGGGCTAATAATCAGTACTTCAGTTTCATTTCTGTTAAGCTAAAGGAAGTCATTTGACATAGATGTCACTAGGAGGGGTACAATATAAATACTGATGTTTTGCAGACCTCACAGAAGCAGAAAATAAGATACATGGATATTATAATGTAGTTGCAGAAAATATTGTCCATGTGATTACCAAATGAGTATTTACACATTAAAGACAGGAAAATGTACTCTCCTTCAAGCCTCCTCTCTCAATAAATTGAAATAAAAAAAAGTAAGAAAATGATACAGATAATAAAAGGACCTTTTTCAGCTTGGGGAAAATATTGAAAAATGGATGTGATGGTTCAGGCATACAACAATATGTGCATATTCAATGTATTGGTATTAAAAACTTTGTGCATTTAACGCAAATTATAGTGAAGACTCATTGACTTGAATAAGGTAATCAGCATCTCCTAGTAGCAGTTTCAAAGGTTAATCTGCCTTCATTTATACCTCTTCAGATGATTTATCATTTGCAGAGTTAAACTAAGAGCAAGGTAAAACAGAAGTGCAGTACTGAGTGGCAGTTGGTGAAGACTTGTGCATTGATAAACCCTGATTGAGCCCTGTTCAAGAAATGGATTGCAAGGGCCTAGGTAACACCAATGCCATGAAGGCTGCTTTCAGCATTTATCTTCTGTAAGTTTTGAATAACTACAGCTTTTCTGGTACAGTTCTGAACTAAAAGTAGCTCTGTCACTACATCCTCAGGTGACATATTAGCAGTGGGGATTGACTCCTGAATTTCTTAGTCTAAGGTTTTTGCGGGGTGATTGTCACAAAGATTTAGTTCTTTCATCTGAAAGCTACCAGGAGATTAATATTTGTTTATTTATTTATTTTTCTGCCCACCAGAGGGATAGGAATTGTCACCCTGTTTTCAAAAACTAAAACATGGATAAATTCCAGAGCACGGAATTTCCCATACATTTGGGGAAAAAGCCATTTAACTTGTTTTAGAGGGTCCCTACTTTTAATAAAATAGATGGATTTTCTTTACATTTCAGAATAAGGCTCCCAATCTTTGTTGTTCTTTTTCCCTGCATGTGGCAATATCACTTGTGAGAAAGATCATGTTATGTTTAGATGAAGAGCCTTTTCCATTGGCTTTGAAGTAAAGCTATTGGGGAAAAAAAAAAAAAAAAAAAAAAACACTTCCTTGTTCTTAACATTTCATATGTTTATTGGCAGTAAATTTTACCACATTACAGTAATAAGAGACCTTCATTTTATACTTTCTTATTAGAAAATACATTATCCCACTAGTAGCATATGGGAGTAAATATTAAAGGGATGGCAATAAGAGGCATTTACAGCTAGTGAGCTAGTTATTTATTCTAGTTCATCATCACCATATCTGACAGTTCCATAGTAGTCTTTTTACATGCATCAGTAAGTTTATAAAACAAAATAATATAAGATTGTGCCATCAAGATGGTGATGTAAACAACTGACACTTTAGGAACAAACACCTGGTAAAGTTCCATTTACTGGGAATATTCATATAATGTTAGAAGGCTTTTATTTAGTAATTGCACATTTCTGTTATACTAAGATTAGTAGAACAGCCAATTTAAAATATATTACAACCAGTCTGTAAGACTCCTTTAAAATACAATACCAGACTCATTAAGAAAGCTAGTAATTCCTGATATGTCTAAGCATTTCATGTGATGCTAATAGGGCCTTCATGTTTTGATATATTCAATTTTGTTTTAATATTGTATTCTTGCATCTTTCTCTCTCAGTCGAGGTAGAGAAACAAGTGCTTAATACCCACATTTAGACCCATAGAGACATAATAAAGGCAATACTTTCAAAAGTGACCTACACATCTGGGAGACTTAAGTATCAGATTCATGATAAGATTGTAGTGATTGACAAGTTAGTGTTTATGATATAAACTGTTTGATATTAGATAAACTGTTGGGATCAAGCCATAAACTTTTGAGTCCCATATATGCCTAGATTTTAAGTATTTTAAGGACCAACAAGACATGTGGCTATGCCAGCTCAGAGCACACATAGCAATGGTTTGATAATGGATAGTAGATGGGATTAAATATTTTAATATATAAACTCAAAGTACATTGAACTGATTTCATAATTCTTCATGAGTTATTAGCTAAGAGCAAATATAAAACTAATTTCGGCTATTTAGTTATAACTCTGACCATGTGCTTGAATCTTCAAATAGTTACGGGAAATAACGCTCTGTGGTACAGCATTTTTCTGATTTTGTGAATACTGGCTGTCCATAGTAACTAACTTTCAATATTTTATTTATTTATTTATTTTTAACAAACAAACAAGCAACTAACCAAAAAAGCAAAGAAACAAACACACTATATTGTGATAATTGTATTTCATTTGCATAATTGAAAACATCAATATGTTATAAAACTTCCAATTAGAAGAATATTAGATTTTTCTTATAGAGAGAAATTGTGAAGTTTTATCTAAAATTACCAAATTTATTGGCGCTAAATGTTTCTTCTAAATATTTTCAGGTTGACAAAACCTTGACTGAATTACAGGTTGAGTTCCTCTGAAAGGTTGACAAGTTTCCCTGTGCGATATTGAAGTGATAGGGTTTCGAATAGTCTGCATAAACTTAGATGCAGGAAACCAGAGCTTCCCGGGCCTACAATTTTAGAGACACCCTTTTCATATCTTTGCCAGAAAGCTACATTCCTGGCAAGTATTGAATCCTTATAGACATGCCACTCTCCGGAGTCCTCATTTTCCCACTTTCCGAGTTGAATAATAATTGTTGTCCTGGTATCCTCCAATAAAAATGGGACGAAGACTGAAACTTAACTCAAATGTCATCCAGATAACTATAAAGCTATGAAGCTTCATCAGGTTGTGAAAACAACTAGTACTTGAGAGTTTCCACAGTAAGTATAACAAGAAAATCAGATTCATATAATTCATTAAGAAGCAGCTGTACACATGATTTCTGACACCACCACCTTTTTTTTTTTTTTTTCCTGCAGATTTTTAAAAGTGTTTTGCAATCAGAATGAAAAAGATCATACATTTTAAACTGGAAATCATAAATTTCAAAGCTTGGTATTCTTGTGGCCTGCAATGACCTGCTTTCTTATTTGATTTCCTCCACATACCCCAGGAATAGGGTGGGAATTAGCAATATTCTTTATTCTCCTTTTTGAACTTAGCTTTTCTCCTATGATCTTAGTTTTATATGTTATAATTTTGTAAGTGTTTGGGAGACAAAGAAAGCACAGATTTCTTTCTTCCTTGTTAATTACTTCATCTTTGTACTGCTTTCAATCCTTCCTAAGGAACAAGAAAAGAGAAAACTTCTTTGTAAAAGCTACTCTGCATGGTTGCTGGGCTACTAATGACTGGAAAAGATAAATTAGTCAAACTTTTATTAGGCTGGTGCTTAGCAAGTCAGAACCCAAGACACAAAATAGCAGTAGTGAGAGAATAATTCTGGACCATTATTGGCTTATAACAGGCTCAAATTATTATACTTTTCTTTATTAGACTGTCTCTGCTTATCATGCACTCGATGCTGGGTAGTGAAGCACTAACCCTGTATACTTTAAACTTTTATGGGTTTAAATGAATTCTTAGTATCTGGTAGATACTGCCCCTGATTGCTGCCTGTTGCATCAGGGTTTACTTGCCTCTGGCTGTTAGTGCTGTTTTTACTAATTTCTTATTTATTTATTCTGGGTGTTATGTAAATAACAAAAACAGCAGCATGGGCAAATGTAAAATAATACATCTCTTTTTTTTTTTTTTTTTAAGTCAAGATTTTGATGACACCTCATCCAAAACTATCATCAATAATCACATTTTTCTGGAAAATGTGATGTCCCCCTTCTTTCTTCTTCAAGACACAAGATTTATATATAAGAAAAGACTTCTATATTATTTGTTTATGTCTCAGAACTAGTAGCTCTTTTTGCAGATGACACCAAGTTAGGCATGAGCACTGATCTGCTTGAGTGTAGAAGGGCTCTGCAAAGGGATTTGGATAGGCTAGATCGATGGGCTGAGGCCAACTGTATGAAATTCAACAAGGCTAAGTGCCGGGTCCTGCACTTGTGGCACAACAACCCCATGAAACACTACAGGCTGGGGGAAGAGTGACTGGAAAGCTGCCTGGCAGAAAGGGACCTGGGGGTATTGGTCCATAGCTGGCTGATTATGAGCGAGCAGTGTGCTTAGGTGGCCAAGAAGGCCAACAGCATCCTGGCTTGTATCAATAATAGTGTGGCCAGCAGGACTAGGGGAGTGATTATCCCCCTGTACTTGTCTCTGAGGAGGCTGAATCTCAAATACAGTGTTCAGTTTTAGGTCCCTCATTACAAGAAGGACTTGGACGTGTTGGAGCATGTCCAGAGAAGGGCAACAAACTGGTGAAGGTTTACAGAACAAGTCTTATGAGGAGCAGCTAAAGGAGCTGGGGTTGTTTAGACTAGAGAAAAGGAGGCTCAGGGGAGACCTTATCACTCTCTACAATGTCCTGGTTTCAGTTAGGACAGAGTTAATTTTCCTCCTAGTAGCTGGCAGGGTGCTATGTTTTGGATTAGAATGAGAAGAGCGCTGATAACATGCTGATGTTTTAATTGTTGTAGAGCAGTGCTTACACCAAGCCAAGGACTTTTCAGCCTCTCTCTGTCCTGCTAGCGAGCAGGCTAGGGATGCAGCAGGAGCTGGGAGGGGACAGACCCAGGACAGCTGACCCAAACTGGCCAAAGGGGTATTCCATACCATCTGACGTCATGCTGAACAATATATAGGGGTGGCTAGCCAGGGTGGAGGGGGGGGCCGGCTGCTCGGGGATAGGCTGGGCATCGGTCAACGGGTGGTGAGCAATTGCATTGTGCATCACTTATTTCGTACATATTATTACTATTAATACTATTATTATTATTATTATTATTATTGTTATTCTTTTCCCTGTCTTAATAAACTGTCTTTATCTCAACTCACAGACTTCGCTTTCCCGTTTCTCTCCCCCATCCCGGAGAGGGAGGGGGGAGGGGGAGTGAACGGCTGTGTGGTGTTTGACTGCCAGCCGGGCTAAACCACAACAACAACTACCTGAAAGGAGGTTGTAGCAGGGTGAGGGTCAGTCTCTTCCAAACAACAAGTGATAGGATAAGAGGAAAAGTCTTCAAGCTGCACTAGGTAAGGTTTAGGCTGGATATTAAGGGGTTGTAAAGTATTGGAATAGGCTGCCAGGGAAGTGTTTGAGTCACCATCCCTGGAAGTATTCAAAAGACATGTAGATGTGTTGCTTAGGAATATGTTCTAGTGATAGACTTCGGTCTATCGATAGGTTAACAGTTGGACTTGATGATCTTGAAGGTCTTTTCCAACTTAAATGATTCTATGATTCTATATGTACCAAGGTGTGTGTCTTTGTCATTAGGGTGAGATTCATATGATGAAATTTAGACATCTACAATGTATGCTAATTACTCTATATATTCCCTTTACAGTCAAAGAGAGCAATACATCTACATGTCTGCAGCAAGTCAGTCACACTCAGCATGTGACTGTCACACATGTAGATGTCTGTAATGTTGATGCTTAAAACTAAGTTAAATAAATCCCAGCCTGGCTTCCTGCAGTGGGGAAATGATTTACAAAATGAGGTGGAAAATATATCCACCAGAAGACAGAAATAAGAATATGCCTAAATAAAAGACATATCTGGTATTTATATATATTCATTTTGTGATTTCTACTTCTGGCTTTCCTCTTAATATATCCTAAGCAACCTGCAATAATAATGATGAAAGTTTATCTTCCTGTGTGTCTTCAATATAATTTCAATCTTTTTAACATGGTTCAGACGTGTTCACCTTTTCCTTCTGTAACACCAAGACTTTGTATATTTGTATATTCAAAGGCGTTTCTACTTAACTCTAAAGTAGGAAAAAATAATCTGGGGATGCTGAGATAATCTATAAATGATATCCTCAAAATGAAAAGACATGTCTGAATATATCACCATTTTCTTCATTACTTACTAGAAAGTTTCACACCACATCCTTATTACATAGTCTTCAGTGCTGAGTAATATCTGAGTGGAGAGGTAAAGCAACATTAAAGATCTGGGAATGCGCACTTCGTTGGTGAAGAGAGAGAACAAATGAAGTATAAGCAAATTCTGTGTGTTTTAGTACATAGCAATACATCATCTACAAGCCATTAGAGATATTTGTCTGCCAGATTGTCAATAACCATAGTTTTTAATTTGCTTAAATAAATGTTCTGTGGTTTGACCAGTCTTAGAGTCAAACCTCACATAAACTCGGTGATGAGTCTTTTAAGGTGTACTGTAGTGTAAGAGTGAGGGAGTGCTTTGAATAACATGAAGAATAATTTATTTTTTATTATTTTGATGTGAACAAAGAGGTCTGATCTAAGAAGTTTTTTTCTGATAGAGAATTACATTAATTTCAAAACTTATACTCCCCCCTAATTCTTCCTCCTAGCTTCCCACTTCCTCCAAATGATGGGAATTCTGAGATCTAAATTATAATTAAGTAAAGAATGCCTGCTTCCGTAGTATTCTTTGTCTTTATATGACATCTCCAGGAAGGAGACAAAGGCTGATGTTATATCCACATCACAACAAGACAGACCTAGGCAAATGTAATGAAGAATTCAGATATGCTTTTCTTGGAGCTTGCAAGCATCCTAAACACCACACCTAACCCTGCAGTCAGAGGGACAAAAAGTTTACCCTTCTACCTGTCTCCACCATCATTTTGTTTCTTTCTTACATGATTGAAGTAAAATACTTTCCCTTTCAAGATTGGGCTACCTGTACTGCACACTAGTAGACATGAATTAGGGAGCAACTAGAATGTATTGTTTTCATTTATCACTTTGAGGAAATCACCTGGTTAACACAAAAGAGTTGGTAGGGTTTAAGCTTTCACAGAGGCTAGCTGTGAAAATTTCTCCATTTCTGACTGACCATTCTGTAATACTGTAAGTTCTGTTTTCTTAGCTATAATACCTTGTACTGCTTGAAATACTTCTTAGTGAGACAAGGCTTACAGGAAAACCTAGTGTATTCTGCTATGTCTTGGCTGGAAAAAAAATAGGTTTGCATATAGACAAGCCCCTCTTTAGGTTTGAAAGAGGCAGCAGCTCCTGAGGCTGTATATAGGATGATTTAACTGTATTCACAGTCACTGCATTTATTCCAAACTCTGTTCTCATTTCCTCAGCCATACTGGAACTGTACAGGCTTCTGTTATATATTAGGTTTCTTCTCCATCTTTAATAAGATTCTTTTGGGTTCTTTTAGTTTCGTTGTCTACTTTTGCTACTAGTTTTTGTTCTGCAGTATACATTCTTTGCTTCAAATACCTGTATATTTATGCTCTTGGTGTGTCATGTAGAGAGGATATTTAGCTTCCAGGGAGACTTGTGATGCTATTTTAGTAAAGTGAGACAGTATTTATATCACCTGACTTTAGATACTTATAAGGCATGATTCTTCTAATTCTCGAGCAAATGCAAAAACTGGACAGATGATTCATATCCCCAGAGATGATTTTCTCTAATAACTGCTAAGTGCCCTCAAAGTGGGTGCCTCAGCGATGACCACCTAGTTAAACTCCAGATACTAAATGTAGATATCTGTATGTATGTTATGTGTCTAAAACCCCTTTGTAGTCCATGTAGGGGGGATTTATTTGCCTGGAGATGAATGCAAAACTGCTAATTGAATAGGTGTCCAGGAAATCTATATGAAGCTGTCAGAAATAACAGAGAGTAGGGGACATTTAGATTTTGTGGAGTGGCAGCTTCATGCCAGATGGAGCAATCTAACTGGCACCAGGCACCTGCATTTGCTCAACTGCATTAATCACATAGAGGAGCATAGAAGGTAATCCAGCTCAGTTTATAGAAACTATTTGTGGGGAAAATCACACCACTAACATATGTGTCTAGTACTTTTGAAATACCTCGTGATTAGTTGCCATTCTCTTCTAATTCCTGTGCCTGTGCCAGCTCCTTGTGGATTCCTAGCATCTTAGGGCATTATAAGCACTCTTACCTTGGGAAAACAAGCCCCATGATGGACTATTATTAAATTTAGATGTTTAAGTCTTAAACTGAATCTCACCCCTAAAAATAGACAAGATTAATATTGCTTTCTGACATCTTTCTCCCTCATTCCACTCTTCTGTAAAGGACATAGACTCTTCTGCAATGGACATAGTGATACCGAGCACATTGACATCAGAATGTTTTCTTATGTTATAATATTTTTATAAATCAATTAAAATAATTTCAATAAATCTGTACATAAAAGGGGTTCCTGCTAACTCAAAAACCCATCCAGTAATTGTAAAGTGCTTTGAAACATTTCAGTAATGATCACTATAACACTGCAAAGCAGTATCTTCTAACAGGTTTTTCTTAATTATTTACTAAAACTGTACAGTTTGATCTTCCCCCAAACAAAATTTCATGCAAAGTTTAACAATTTAACTGACTTTGCATGTTAAACATAAAATAAATATACTCTGTTCCCCAAGACAAGGAAAAGTCCTCGCTTCCTTGAATTTGCTTGGTCTATGCAATTTCAGTGGCAATTGTTACGACAATTACCTGCGATAAAGTCTGAAGACATTCCTGAGACAATATATCCTAACAGAGCAGCATGTATCACTTACACTTAACGGACATGATGCCACTTACTTAGATGCAGGGAGTGATACAGCGTGGTTAAGCCATGTGAGATATTTTAAAAATTCAGTAGAGTTGTATTGCACATGTAAGCCATAATAATAATAATAATAATAATAATAATAATAATAATAATAATATATTCTAAAGCACTAAAAAGAAAGTCATATTTAAGTTTGCCATTCAGTTTTCAAAATACGTCCTTCTGATTGTACTACCAGTCAACAGAATGCACATTTCAGGCATATCATGCATGAAAAAACAAAATATATCACATACCTACAGTATAGGCACATTTCCTCTGGGAGCAGATGACTGTTATTTAACCATAGCTCAGTTAATGACTTCTGTCATTGTGCAAATCAATGAGGCTTCTACAATGGTTCATTTTATTTATTTTCCCTTTTGAACATGAGCAAGTACAACTGTATTGTTTAATTAAACCAATTTTAATTATATTTTTCATTTATAAATATAATATTTTTGTACTACGATGTACAGCCCTAGACACGCATAAATTACTTAATAACGTAGCAGGTATCATGCCCATTTCTCTGCTCCTTTTAGCAGCCTTCCAATGAAAGCTATTTTATTTTCCAATGGAACTGAAGACCTTTTGAATGTAAAGGCCTTCCAGTCAGCACTGAACTTTTATTTCAATAGGAAAATAACTGCCAGTAATAGTAGTGAAATTATGTTTGCCAAGAGTTAATTTATTTCTTAGCAAGGGGGTAAGTCATTACAGAAATAATAGAACCTATATAATGAATCCTAGGCACTTGGGCTAAAATTCTATGGAAACCTAAATTGATGAAACAACATGGCAAGATCTTAATTCTGCAGTACTTTCCTAAAAGCATATCGGAAAATACAGAACACTATCTTGTTACAACATTACAAAGCAAACATAAGCATCATCACTGAAGCATCAGATATATTATTTCCCCTCTTTATTTTCACTTACAACTGTTCTATTGAATTTTTAAGCAGACTGTGCTTTCCTTGATGAAAGTAACACTTTTTTGACTGTATGCTTTCAAAAGCTGGTCCAGACCTGCTGTTACCTTCTAGATCAGTATTAACACAGACAAGTCTCTATTAGTAGTTCTAGTCTCTCAATTATAACCACCATATCTGTGTGTATATTTGTTTTGTCTTCAGTTTCAATGGGCTTTGTATTGTTTAAATAATAAATAAATAAATAAATAATAAAAAGTTTAAAATCTGTTGCAATAGGAGATTCAAAGAAAATAAAGTAATATATATTTATTTTGCATCTTTTTAAAGGTAAGAAAAATCTGGCGCAATGAAATGGTTAAAAATAAATGGTTAAAAATGATTGAATAAACACTGGCAATTATTTCTCACTTATGCTTCTTACTTTCTCACTGCCTTCTGTAGTGATGCGCTCCTCAGCTGAGAACTGCTGTGGTCTTCAAGTTTGGTTAAAAAGCCAACTCTCACCACTGACTTCGTTCTTTTTGTTATGAACATTGTTTTCACTTTAACTTTCATAAATTGACTGTAATGTTGCAAGTGAGATTGCAGATATGGCTATGTAAAATAAAAACAAAACAAAACAAAATCCCCACATCACTAGTCCAATTTGTCCACTCTTTGCACCTACTGTTTATATATCATGTTACCTGTGTTACTGGACTTACTGGATTTTACAATCATTTCTATATCTAATTTTCATTTCTACGGTGAGCTGCTAGTCATTCAGTTGTTCACGGACCGATGCTGTCTCCCAAAGCCCCAAAAGTAGAAAAACTTACAAAAGACGTGATGGATCTCCAAATGTGAAAAGCTTTGTAAAAGTATGCCTCACAAATGTTCATTAGTATAAAATGCTGGTCATATTGAAATAGAAAGGACTTTATAATTGCTTTTCTACTGAGTTAACTGGGGTCAGAATCTTGACTTTGGTTTAAGATTTTCAGTAGCATCAGTTACTTGCATTGACCACTTCTGATAACACTCATTTAAAATGTTATTTTCTGTTAGAGAGAACATCATGTCTGGAAGAAAATGTAAGACATAAAAATACCTGTGTTGCAACTATGCAATAAAATCTGAATTCTGTAGTGCCTGAATTTTAGAGAATTAATTATATATTCATCTTGAAGTTGACTTGATTTTTTACTTGCAACTGCTATGGCTCCACTGGTTTTTAGTGCACTTCGTCTGGCTTGAGCCTCTCTTTGGAGGCTTGGGCCTCAAAATATTGGAATCTGTAAAAAAATTCTGGGGAAGGATTGCTAGCTGTTTACAGTATTTTTACAATTCTTCCCTACTTATTCACTTTTGATCATAGTTTAAAATGGGATATTGGCAGACTTCTGATCTTACCTAGGAAGGTTGTTTTTGGGAGAAACCAAAAGACCATCTCATTTCCCTGAAGCAAGGTTCATTTTCAAATTATTTAAAGGAGATTATTAATTGATAGTGTTGTGGCAGTATTCATCCTATTGTTCTTTATATGTCAAATTAACTAAGCGCAACTTCTTCTGACAGCCCTGAAGAGCATTCTTCTATCTCTATGATTCATTCCTGGAAAATAATATTGCTACTTAGGTTTACTTCTTCAACCTATGCAAATTGTCATGGCTCAGTTGGAAATTAGTGAAACTATAGTAATTAATACCTGCTGAGGATGTGGTCTCTGGAGAGTGACCAAAAAAAAAAAAAATAGAGAAAGTTTTACTGATGTCTCACATCTAATTTAGATTCTTGTTTAGGTCTTCTTAGCCAAGTTCTCTCCTAGCATTGTTTCCCTGAAATTAATGGAGTTATGCCAGAAGGGAATTTAACCTGTTATTTTTGGGCCAATGTTTCTTAATTTAAAACAGAACAATACTCCTCACAGTTGAAGCAACACTGGAAGGCTTTTGTGTTTATGGCAAATTCAAAGCTGGACAAAATATGCTTATTTTTTTTTTACAGGAATCAAGCCAGGACCGCTTATGGTTTAACTTAATTATAATGCAGACCAGTTGCCCCGCTTTCCCATGTCTTGCTGTAGGCAACATGTTTTGGAGAGGGAAACCTTTCAAGTTGGCTCCTTGACCATCAAGAAGACCTTGCCAGTGGTTTAGGTCTCATTCTGAGAAAAAAATAAAGGATGCCAGAAGCCAGCTGGCTCTAACATTTCTCCACACGTTATTGCTCTGACAATTACTGTTCTCTTGTGGTAGTCGTTGGTGTTTCCTTTGAGACTTAGGTATTTATTTAGTTCACTGAGCAGAAGCTCTATAAAGGTAGTGTTGAGTGCATGAAAAAAGACTGAAAAGGCAAAGAAAACTCAGACACCAACACTAGCTAGCCAGTGACAAGACACAAGACATACTAAGTGCCAGCATGACACGTTATGTGAATGCTCTGAAGTTTGTTGGAAGGTCAAGGTAAAATGTGAAATTGAGTATGCATCAATAAAATGACATTTAAATGAAGTTTTAAGGATTTTAATTCAGAAAGAAAACATTTATTCCCAAAGACTTGCCTGCAAGGTATTTGGCATTTTGGATTAAATCACATTTGGTTTATCATATCTTACATACATGTTATAGGAGTTTTGTACCATGATTTGCTAATAAATTATTGACTTCTGCTGAACCCTAATATCCAGTTAAACTCTTGTGAATCTGAATTCCAGATCTATAATATTTCCTTTTCTCAGCTGTTTTTCTGTGATTGAGGGATTTACATCTTTTTTTGGTCAATTCATGACAGTGTCTGAACTGTTATGTCTGTGCCGATTACTTTTACAATTCCAATTAAAAAATTTAAAAAAATATTTTTATATCTGATAGAAATGTTTCTAATATTTCTAAATGTTTCTATTACAGAAGTGTCATAAAAGGTTTTGTTTGTTTGTTTGTTTGTTTTTCCTATTTGATTTGAAAAGTGTGGGGTGGGCTGGTGCATCTCTTTCTCTCCCTGTTCACCATTTTCTACTGGGAAAAAGCACAACTGAAGTAGCTACCAAGCTCAGATGGCAAAGCTACTGTTGTTGTAGTAAAAGACAATTAAAAATGCTTTTATAAGTACATCAGCAGCAAAAGGATTACAGAGAAACCCTATCCTTTATTGGGTATGTGGAGAAATGTAGTGATGAAAGATATGAAGATGAGGATAAGGCTGAGGTACTTCATACTTTTTTGTCTCAGTCTTTGTTAGTAAGGCCAGTTATTCTCAGGGTACCCAATGCCCTGAGTTGGAAGATGTTGACAGGGAGCAAGATAAAGCCCCTATAATCCAATGGGAAACTGTAAGTGACCTCCTACATGTTTTGAACATTCATAATGGGGCCAGATGGGGTTCATCTAAGGGTACTGAAGGAACAAGCAGAAATGCTTACCAAGACACTTCCAATAATTTAACAACAGTCCTGGCTAACCAGAGAGGTCACAGTAGACAGGAGGTTAGCAAATGTAACTCAAATCTACAAAAAAAGTGCAGGAAGGATCCAGGGAACTACAGACCTGTCAGTCTGACCTCACTACTATGTTATGAAAGTTGTGAAAGTTATGAACCAGATCATCTTGAGTGCCATCACATGGCACATATGGAACAACTAAGTGATCGGAAGCATATGTCTGGGCTCAAATAGTCATGGTGAATAGAGTTGAATCCAGTTAGTGGCCATCATCAGTGGTGTTCCCCAGGGTTCAGACCTGGGGCCAGTTTTGTTTAACATCATTATCAGTGACTTGGATGAAGGGATCAAGTGTGCCTTCAGTAAGTTTGCAGACGACACCAAGTTGGGCAGCAGTGTCAATCTGCTTGAGAGAAAGAAGGCTCTACAGAAGGATCTGAAAAGGCTGGACCACTAGGCCAAGTCCAATCACATGACATTAAGCAATGTTAAGTGCTGGGTCCTGCACTTGGGATAACAACACCATGGTGCAGAATAGGCCTGAGCAAGAGTGGCTGGAAAGCTTCTTGGCAGAAAAGGACCTGGGGATGTTGGTTGACAGATGGCTGAACACAAGCCAGCGGTGTGCCCAGGTGGACAAGAAGGCCAATAGCACTCTGGCCTGCATCAGAAATAGTGTTGCCAGGACTGGGGAATTGACTGTCCCTTTGTATGTGACACTGGTGAGACCACACCTCCAATATTGTGTTCAGAAGGGGTTGTACTTTTGAGTGTCAGAGAAGAACCAGGGAACACCAAGACTTTAGGAAGCAACAGGGAAATACATGTGAATTATCCCAAAGGAATTAGGGAAGGCTTTTCTAAAAAGGTGATGCTGCTGCTAGCCCAGCTGAAGTGACTTTATGTCTCTCAATGGGCCGCAGCCTCCTCCAGGCCACATCCACCTGCTCCACTGGGCTCTCCTCCATGGGCTGCAGCGTGGAGATCTGCTCCATGTGGGACCCACAGGCTGCAGGGGGATAGCCTGTTCCACCACAGGCCTCTGCATGGGCCACAGGGGAACTTGTGCTGCGTGCCTGGAGCACCTTTTTTTTTTTTTTTTTTTCCTGCTTTCTTAACTCTGCTCTCCCAGAGGCCCAACCAGAGTCACTCATGGCTCAGCTCTGACTGGCGGCAGGTCGCTTTTGGAGCTATCTGGAGCTGGCTCTGATCTGACGTGGGGCAGCTGCTGGGCTCTGCTCACAGAGGCTGCTCCTGCAGCACCCAGACCCCGCTACCAAAACCTTGCCATATAAACCCAATACAGGTTTCAAAACAGATGATGTTAATTGTCTCTTGAGGCATAATTAAATTGTACAAGATATCGGGGAAACCAGGAACTTCTCTTGTCACAGAAATTCACTTACTCCAGCAGGCTAGAAAAATATGCCAAGAAAGTCATCACTCTACTTACGTTCCTTATATTATTCTATAGGAACATTACTGACTCATATAGAATGAATTTTTATATATTTATTTTTAAGTAAAAAACAAAACTAAACTTCTAAACTATGTCAAAAACTATAAGGAGACATTTTAAGAGCCAAACATGTTCATTATGTCAAAAGTTAATTAAAAAAAAAAAAAAAAAAACCCTAGTTGTACTGAATATTAATACAGTAAAAAAAAAAAAAAAAAAGAGAGAGAGAGAGAGAGAGAAAACAAAAGGCAAAGGTGGTCAGAGATCCAACCATTTTTTAGTCAGTGATTCATGCTGAAATCTTAATTCAAATTTGAATTTCAGATCCACAAGCGTCTTCTCTTTATCAAGATTTCCAGATCTTCCCTGAACATTTGGTATTGAAGTACATTGACAAACTACTTTGTACCGTGCTTTTCTCCTAATTAGGTTGCTAATGGTTCAGAATAATATAATTTCATGGTAAAGGAGGTATTACTACAGATGTTATCGGCATGTCTTTTATGTCCAACTCTTTGTTGTTCTGATAGAGTATTATTTAAAAGGAGAATAAAATGTTAATTGTTAGCTGTTAGTTTAACCTACAAACCTACAGAACAGCCATAGAACAATCTGGATGGTTGTGTAATCTGTGTGATGTTTTACGTAGAGGAGAGAAGCTATTTAAAGAGACTTGATAGAGGCCATAAATCTATGGAAGTATTGTAAAATCTCATTGTATCCTTTAAAAACAGCTCTATTACCACAACACTGGGGAAAAAAAAAATAATATATATATATATATATGTATTCAGACTAAGAATGTAAGGAGAGTTTGGATGAAGGAAATAAGTTATGTATCTACTGACCTGTAGTGAACAAGGCAAATGCAAATTGAATTTCACAGTATTCCCTCCAAACAAACTAGTAAATAAATTGCAGACGATTTTTGGAAGAAATATCCCTATGAGTGTTTTATTTGAACAAATACATTACAACAAAGTATTTTTTTCGTAGAATTTCAGTTCTTAGTAACTGCATCAAAAGAAAAGAAAGGGATAAAGTAGAAAATGAGAGGCAAAAACTCTTTTAACTTCTCAAAAGTACATAAGTAACACCTAATATTTACCTTGTCTAAACAAAAATCCATGCTGCAAGAAATGGTTAGGAAAATTTAGTTGCTCAAGCAAAATATCTACTTGTCTAGTTTTTGTTGAGGGGATTGACACAATAATAATAGGCAGCATTTGGTCTACTATCTTAATAATTATATTTAACCAGACTAGTTTATTTTCCTATCACAGGAGTAAGTAGGATTTTACAAAATGGTATTTTTAAAGGGGAGTTGCGTTTCGATTACTGCTTTTGTTTTGTAGACTAAACAAATAAAGATACTATGACAGACAGTTTGAGGGGGTGGGTTGTAAAATTTCTGACCCTTTGTGTGTACATCCATTTTGTTTGTTCAGTGTGTACTTGGTGAGCAAGCAGTGTGCTTTAACAATGGACAGTGGATGTCTCTTTGCTATGTTCACAAACCTGTCTTTTATTCCTTGGTAGTGCCTCACTTTTAAGGGAGACTAGCAATTACCTTCGACCCTGAAAGTCTGACAGAGTAAATCCTGACTAAAACCACTATCCAAGAGACCAGTAAAAATTGGTCATCTATCACCTATGACCTTGTAATAAATCCATACGTGACTGTGGCAGAAATCTTCGGACCTATTTAAAAGTAATTGTTTAAGACAGGATTACCTTCCAGAAATAGGACAGGATATGAGTATTGTGTTCTGACAAAGTTTATCTTTGCTTAAAATGCTAATACTGTCAACAAAGTATTCTTTAATAGCTGTTCTTTATTGGCAATGCTAACATCTTTTCTCAGTTTGGGACTTGCAGACAGCCACAAATAGACTAACAAAGGCCATTACTGTGCTGCCATTACTGATGATGCTAGCAGTGTTTCAGGTAGACCTAAAACAGAATTGTAGCTTGTTTCTGGGACCTGTCTTCCTGTAGTCTTATCTCTTCTGGCAAGAAGCAGATGGGTTGTTAAAAGCTCAAAGGGGTACATTTAGATTGCGGTGAAAAGGAAATTAAAGAATACCTATGAATTATATAGCTTTTTATTTGTGTCAGGACCATGCTAAGAACTTGATCTGGAAAACTCTAAGAATCTATCTAACAACCAAAATTATTGTGAGAATGACACAGATTTAAAAAAAAAAAAAAAAAGAGAGAGAGAATTAGAATGAAAAAGAGAACAAAAAGAGAACAAGTAGGAAATTATGTTGTTCATTCAAGTTCAAAGTTGTGAGTTCAAAGCTGGGTAAAGTTTGGTTGTAACACAGTGAAGAAACAAGAAGAAAGCCAGTGAAGAAAATTGATTAAATAAAGCAGGAAAGCATTGTCACCCCTGTTTTGTGACAGCAGATCTGAAATAAAAATTAAAAAGTTAAATCAATGGTTAATTCCTCTCTTAAGAACAAAGGTGGCTCCTACTGTGAGAAGAAAGACATTATCAAGAGTGTTTTGTAAAGGTGAGATGGGAAGGTACGTCCACATGTCTACACTAAAGTTTTATAAAAGTGGCAGTGGAAAAGAGATTCTGCTATTGATGAAATCTTTCAACAGTGAAAAGTGAGATACTGGGGAGATGAATTGTTTTTTCTAGTATTGTAGTCCTAACAGTGCAAATTTTCTGAAAAGCACGCTGGTTTTATACTTGCAGGTAGTGCTTTTAAACCTACAGACTGCTCCATGGGTTGACCTCAAAATAAGAGGGGAAAATAAAATATGCTTTATAACCACTGCTTTGTCCATTCTTTTGATTTCATAGAATCATAGAACCATAGAACGTTTTGAGTTGGAAGGGACCTTAAAGACCATCTAATTCCGACCCCTTGCCATGGGCAGGGATGCCTTCCTCTAGACCGGGTTGCTCAAAGCCTCACCCAACCTGGCCTTAAACACTTCCAGAAATTTATTAAATTAGTTAATCTTTTTTAAGCAAAGAAACAAAACCTGGGAAATTTTAAGACTTTTTTTTTTCTTAAAACCGTAGTCACCAAGTGTAACCATGCACTAATTTGCTGTATTATATTTAAATCTCAAACACTTAATATCAGGGGAATTAATGGCTAAAGATATCATAAAGCTTAAGCTGCATACATTATGGATGTAAGAGGATTATTCTGATCAAACAGATGGAAATGCATATTTCATCACACTACTATAGCCTTAACTCTGGCCCAAAATAAAAATCATTTTTCCATCAGTGATTTCAGAATGTAAACAGAGCATAGCACACAACCCTGTTGAAAAGGAAACAGTTACGGCTGAGATTTTTTTTGAAAGCAGACAATGGATCTGAACAACTGTTTGATTCCCTGAGCTTTGTAAAATCCTTCCTAAAACTCTAATCTTTGTACACAGCTAACATGTCTAGCAGAAGAGGTAGCTCTGAAATTTATCAATTCAGAGCATTGCTTTTTACTTAACATCTCCAAGCTCTCTTCAGCTGTGCTTGGCAGTTTGTACACATTGATATGGTACCTTTTTTTTTTCTCCCTCAGTGATAGATTTAATGTTTGAATTTGTAAGGCATACAGAAGTTTCCCTGAAATAGGGCTGAGGTGCTTCTTCTGGTGACTCAAGGTAACCTGATTTTCACTTTTCCTCTTGGTAACTTGCTTGTTCTCTAATAAAGAGACTGAATTTAAATAAATAAATAAATAATAAATAAATAAAATAAAAATGTAAAGGAAAATCTACATTGGGAGAAGGCACCTAGCTAGCACAGTTAAGCAATAGTAACTATGGATTGTATTGTATAACTATCGGATGTACGCAAGTCGATGGGGCTGGATGGGATCCACCCGAGGGTATTGAGCGAACTGGCGGAGGAGCTGGCCAAGCCGCTTTCCATCATTTATTGGCAGTCCTGGCTATCAGGAGAGGTCCCAGTCGACTGGCGGCTAGCAATTGTGACGCCCATCTACAAGAAGGGTCGGAGGGTAGACCCGGGGAACTATAGGCCTGTTAGTTTGACGTCAGTGCCAGGGAAGCTCATGGAGCAGATTATCTTGAGTGTCATCACGCGGCACTTACAGGGCAACCAGCTGACCAGGCCCAGTCAGCATGGGTTTATGAAAGGTAGGTCCTGCTTGACGAACCTGATCTCCTTCTATGACCAAGTGACGCGCCTGGTGGATGAGGGAAAGGCTGTGGATGTGATCTACCTTGACTTCAGTAAGGCTTTTGACACCATTTCCTACAACATTCTCCTCAAGAAACTGGCTGCTCGTGGCTTGGACTGGCGTACGCTTCGTTGGGTTAAAAACTGGCTGGATGGCCGGGCCCAAAGAGTTGTGGTGAATGGAGTCAAATCCAGTTGGAGGCCGGTTACTAGTGGAGTCCCCCAGGGCTCAGTGCTGGGGCCGGTCCTCTTTAATATCTTTATCGATGACCTGGACGAGGGGATCGAGTGCACCCTCAGTAAGTTTCCAGATGACACCAAGTTAGGTGCATGTGTCGATCTGCTTGAGGGAAGGAAGGCTCTGCAGGAGGATCTGGATAGGCTGGACCGATGGGCTGAGGTCAACTGTATCAAGTTCAACAAGGCCAAGTGCTGGGTCCTGCACCTGGGGCGCAACAACCCCAAGCAGTGCTACAGGCTGGGAGATGAGTGGTTAGAAAGCTGCCTGGCCGAGAAGGACCTGGGAATACTGGTTGATAGGCAGCTGAATATGAGCCAGCAGCGTGCTCTGGTGGCCAAGAAGGCCAACAGCATCCTGGCTTGTATAAGAAGCAGCGTGGCCAGCAGGTCTAGGGAGGTGATTGTCCCCCTGTACTCGGCTCTGGTGAGGCCGCACCTCAAGTACTGTGTTCAGTTTTGGGCCCCTCGCTACAAGAAGGACATGGACGTGCTCGAGAGAGTCCAGAGAAGGGCAACGAAGCTGGTGAGGGGTCTGGAGAACAAGTCTTACGAGGAGCGGCTGAGGGAGCTGGGCTTGTTCAGCCTGGAGAAGAGGAGGCTCAGGGGAGACCTCATCGCTCTCTATAGGTACCTTAAAGGAGGCTGTAGAGAGGTGGGGGTTGGGCTATTCTCCCACGTGCCTGGTGACAGGACGAGGGGGAATGGGCTAAAGTTGCGCCAGGGGAGGTTTAGGTTGGATATTAGGAAGAACTTCTTTACTGAAAGGGTTGTTAGGCATTGGAATGGACTGCCCAGGGAAGTGGTTGAGTCGCCATCCCTGGAGGTCTTTAAAAGATGTTTAGATGTAGTCCTTAGTGATATGGTTTAGTGGAGGTCTTGTTAGTGTTAGGTCAGAGGTTGGACTAGATGATCTTGGAGGTCTCTTCCAACCTAGATGATTCTGTGATTCTGTGATTCTGTAACTATTTAATTAGTATATGATCTTACAAAAACACACAATGAAACTTGGAGAGTCATTTTTAAATGCATAAAATAATCTCTATCCCACCTTCTAATAAATTAATGTACCTATCCCCAGGCTTATATGGAAATCAATAAAAAACTCGTTGCATTTTTTTTTCCCAGTCCCATTATCCTCTGCACATTCTTGTCTGTTGGGCCAATCCAATACCTACAGCAGTCAATGAGAATGACTTTATAAGCTTATGGGGCTGCTGGGGTATCTTGGGTATTCAGTATGGGAAACCCATCTGACATAACTGAAAATAAATCCCTTCTGTCTCACTACCCCCAAGAACTAAAACTGATTTTTTTTTTATTATTTTTATTTTTTAAGGTCTCTATCACAGAGGAATTATTTATTTTGTTCTCCCTATTTTTGCTTTTCAATCTAGAATTTGTCCTATATGTTGAAAATAAGTCATTTCTCACACTGAAATTTAGACTTCCATGGGTGATCTCTGCAATAATTACTGATTTCATTTTCTCTGCCACCATTTAAAAAATCCATCTCTATTCTTCTATCATTGCTTATATCTTCCTTCCCTTCCACCCCTCCCATAAATATTTAAGATTATGAAGAGAAGAGAATCATTCTGTATTGAAGACCTTTCCTCATCAATGGTTTCATAAGTTGGGAATTTGTTTAATATGTTTTCCATTATTGTTAAAGGGAGCTTCATTTAGACTAGACACTCTGTTTTCTGATACTGTTTAAATGCCAGCATATCAGAACTGTTATCTTACTCCCAGCATTATTCACAAAAGCTTGGAAAAAGATCCAGAAACATGAGACATGAGTGGACTATCTTCTAAATGTAATGATGTAGCTGGTATTATTCAACCTTTCTGGTTGAAAGTCAGAACCTCCAAACTAGTGACATGAAGTTAATCATCTGACATGTGGCTATGGAACAGATTTGGCTAAATCTCAGATCAAGTTCAGTGATAGCTTTTTGAATATTTAGGTCCAACTAAAAAAAAAAAAAAAAAAAAGGTCATTATATTATCAAAGTTACTGCTTCCTGGTTCCTGTGGGTTTTGAAAACCATTCATAGAGCAAATGAAAGAGAAAAGCATGCACTGAAGTTCTTCTACCTTTTTTGGAAAAGCATAAATTTATAATTTTCTGTAATGAAGGAATAATATTCTGTACACAACAGTCTAATTAACAACTTAGAAAAACACTTCGCTAATACTTCTTCATAAACATGTGGGTGAGGATAAGAATGAGGCAGCGGAGACAAAAGTCAGTTCAAGAATTAACATTCAAAAATGCAACAATTTTATGCAACACTAAAATATGCAACACTGAAGTAATTATTATATGTGATACTGAAGAGTGTGGATGGATTTAATTAGATATCTTTTAATAGCACAGGAATAATAAGTTCTTAAGTTATTGCAGCTAGCTGAATTGATGAATAAGAACAAAGTCCAGTTTTCTTAGGGAAACTATCAACATAGTGGATCATATGAACAGTTTATCTAATGCAGTATCTTGCCTCTGGCCATGGCCACTGACAGCTAGCTAGTTCAGAAGCAAGTACCAAATCACCATAGCAGACAATTTTGTATTTCCAGTTGAGGACATGTATCAAGGAAGTTCACTGTTGTCTTGAAGATAAGGCTGTCTCTCCTTAAATCTTTATCCTACTCAGTGCATCTTTTTCTCCTCTTATCCTTTCAGAATTAGGTTACACTTCAAGTGACAGTTTTGCTGTATGGAGGGTAGTGTTACAGGCTGGTTCATAAAGAAACAATTGAACAGATCTTAAAAAGAATTTGGACAAATATATGTTCACTGATTCCTTTTGCTGTTGACCAGTTAGCCAAAAGCCATAGCATTGTTTTCTATTCATTAAGTATTCATAGTGTCACACACACACACACACACAAAATAAAATAAAATAATAAAAAAAATCATTTTGCTCTTGGCCATACATGCCCTTGCAGTATAAGACTTAGAGGCACTGTCCTTAAAGACCAGCATCCGTAGCTTTGTATTTGTTCTCAGTACTGAAACACCAAGGATCCTGCGAGGTAAGAGAAGTAAAAATGCCTAAATATACTTTAAAATGCCTCTTCAATCTCAACAGAAACTCAAGCCCTCCACAGAAGGATTCCTTTAAAAAGAGTTTATTCCAACCATTTCCCATTGGAGTTAGCAGTCATCCCTCCACAGAATGAAACTCCAGATAGTTTTCTCCATCTGTTCCATTACCATTTTGCAATCCTTCATTTGTTATTATTTTCTGTATTTACTCACAGCAGTGCCTAAATTGTTTCGGTGCTGTGAGATTGATAACAAGGAGCCAGAGAAACATTTGGGGATTTTCTCTCTCTCACTCTATGAGACCCAGGAACTCTTCCACCAAACTGAACAATGGGAATTTTTAAGCTATTGTTCCCAATTCTTTTATCAGCTTTCAGTTTCACAGGTATCCTCTACAGGGAGGAGAAAGGGGAGTTAAGAATCAGGAGGTGGAGAAACAGAAAGATATTTGATAATTAGCCAGGACAGACAGGCAAGGGGTGTGGTTATTGTGAGATAAATCATACCCCAGAGGCTTCATAAGGCTTCATATATGCTTAAGGTTTTTAATTCTCCTGGGCTGTAATTATCTCAGGATGGGTAAAAGAGCTATTTTTAGAAATGTCAATTTTCTTGATTTATTGGCATTTAAGAGCTCAGACAACAAGCTCAGGGAGTGGGATTTAGCGGCCCTGTAAAGGTTGAGACACCTGCCATTTTGCAGTAATAATCTGAAAGGAAGGCATCCTGGGAAGAAAACTCTCAATTTCCCCATCCCAGGAAGGCCAGCAGACCTTCTGAGACATTGATTTATGACTAGTAAGTAGCTCTGTTTTCCTTTTCTCTGTTCTGTGTGGTTTCTTTTTTCTTTTCTGTAACTAGCAGGCTCTTTGACACTTAGAGCCCATCGTGTCCCTTCTGCATTACCCAGAGGAATACTTTGGCCCCTCCTCAGTAGATTTCTGTTTCCCTGTGCAGTAGACCTCCGTTTCCCTGTCCTCATACCTCCCCAAACTGCTTCAATGCATGCCTGCACCTTTAATCAAATCCCTTTCTGAGTATTTTCCATCTGCTTGCTTGTTATTTGCATCCTTAGTGATTTCACCATCACCAGAACAATTTTTTCTTTTACCATTTTCACGTTTGATACCAGTCTGGGGTTGAAGTTATAAGGAAAGGACACAATAAGGGACGCTCAGCAGAGAGAGCTGCTGAGACTGTAACTCATGCAAGTCATGAGCACCACTGCCCTGCACAGCTCTCATCACACCTAAATCCTTAACCTATCCTGCTGTTAAACAGCAGTCTGGGATTTGACATTTATTACATGATGTATTTGCTAAGTTTCCCTTTATGATCTGGTGAAAAAGTAAAAACAAAAAAAATCCTGGCATACACAAAAATGAAAATAAAAGTCCTGTACATTGTTAAGTGCTGAAATAACAGAGTAAAAGAACTAAATTTTTACACAGCAAATAGAGCTGCTGCTATCTGCCACTGTGTGTTGCAGAAAAGAGATCTCTCTCTATTCATAATTATACACAGTTGGTTGATTTAAGGTGCAGATTCCACAGCAGAAAAGAATATATATAGCGTTATTCATTTGTTTCAGGTGCAATTAAGCTATTGTCCTATCTGGGTTCCCTGCTGAGTATTTATTCACAGAGTGATCTCGAGCAAATCAATCAGGGTCCTGATTCAACAAACATTGAAGTATGCTTAAGGAAGATCTAATTGCAGTTATGTGTTTTGCTGAAGTCATAATCCCAACAAAAATGAGTAATGCAGAATATTTTAAGTTTATTTCTCCATAGTGTCATTAAAAACACTGGAGGTATTCGGGATATCATGACCAGAATTTGAAATCTGCTTTGTGCCTTTCCATAAACCTTCTGAGGTTTAATAAGAGCAAGTGTAGAGTCCTGCACCTGGGAAGGAACAACCACACTTATCAGTACAGGCTGGAGGACGACCTGCTGGAGAAGAGCTCTGAGGAGAAGGACCTGGGGGTCCTGGTGGACGACAGGTTGACCATGAGCCGGCAGTGTGCCCTCGTGGCCAAGAGGGACAATGGGATCCTGGTGTGCATTAAAAGGAGCGTGGCCAGCAGGTCAAGGGAGGTGATCCTCCCCCTCTACTCCGCCCTGGTCAGGCCTCACCTGGAGTACTGTGTCCAGTTCTGGGCTCCCCGGTACAAAAAAGACAGGGAACTCCTAGAAAGAGTCCAGCGGAGGGCCACAAAGATGATACGGGGCCTGGAGCATCTTCCCTATGAGGAAAGGCTGCGAGACCTGGGTCTGTTCAGCCTGGAGAAGCGAAGACTGAGACATCTTATCAATGTGTGTAAATACCTGAGGTGTGGGAGATAGAGGGATTTGGCCGACCTCTTTTCAGTGGTTTGTGAGGATAGGACAAGGGGTAATGGCCACAAGACAGAGCACAGGAAGTTCTGCACCAACATGCGGAAGAACTTCTTCACGGTGAGGGTGACAGAGCACTGGAACAGGCTTCCCAGGGAGGCTGTGGAGTCTCTTTCTCTGGAGATATTCAAGGCCCATCTGGACGCCTACCTGGGCAGCCTGCTCTAAGGAACCTGCTTTGGCAGGGGGGTTGGACCCGATGATCTTTCGAGGTCCCTTCCAACCCCTTCGATTCTGTGATTCTGTGATATACCAGAAAAAAATTACAGGGCTGTATTTGTTAATGTTGTTATACTGGTGTTTATTCACATTTGCATGTGGATTGATAAATATTTTATTTCATCTTTTAATCCTCCTCTTCCTAAATCCCTTTGTTAACAATAAAAGCAATAAATTTAACATTAAACATTAAATTAATTTAAACATTAAGCATTAAACATTAAACATTAAATTTAAACATTTAACAGTTATGCTTCTTTCTTTTCTGTTACACTTTAAGAATGGACATTTGTATCTTTTCTTTCCTTTTTTTTTTTTTTTTTTTTTTTTTTTTAAATTCTTGTGGTCAAAGTCAAGGTAGAAACAGGTGCTCCATGGAATACAGTGACTGTAGTGTTTGGAAAGTTCACTCACTTAGGAAAAAAAAGATTTATCTCATTAGATAGAATAGCAGAGTGTTTCTTTCTTTTATGATATTGCTTTACATTTCGGCTGTTGTAGCCTAATGTAAACTGGGAAACAAAACCCATTTCATTATAATAATGTATATAATGTTTGTCACATTATTTTGATTAAAGAACTCATGTGAGTTCTTTTCTTCAGGCAGAAATCCACTGCAGCTATTGCTGTGAGAAGGAGATGATAAAAATGTTGGAGTCTTAATGACTTGCTGTATCATGGCTTGCATGTTGTGTAGCAGATCAGCTGAAGGCTTTCACGTGACATGCCACTTCAGTAATATTGGAACAGCCCCTGGGAACCTACTTCAATGGCATTTTCAAGTTTGACAAGCAGACCTTCATTGATCAGAATGTCAATTACGGTTTCTCACATGTTTACATTAATTACCCTGTCCAGGAGAGTGTGGCAGAATGATGGCTATCATGGCTGTTATTAGGCTGTCAGACTATGAATTTGTAGCTACTCAAGAGCACAGAGAGAATCATTTCAAGGAAACCAACACAGCACACAGAGCAGCTGTATGTCATGTTCTGATGTCCCAGCTCATTACAATATTTTCCCTTTCAGAATAACAGGAGTTCTCAGGACTTATTAATGAAATCTGCAGCCAGTCTCACGTACAAATAAAAGATTTAACTCAGTCAGCTCAGAAGTGGAATTAATTCTATGAATTAAGAGGTCATGAGGGTAAAATCTGACACCGAAAGTGCTGCCCACTGTAATGTACTGAGAAGAACTTACATTCTGACATAAAACCTTAAATTCAAAACCAGTTTCCTTTAAAGAGATGATGCTGACAGTTTGTTGCTTTATCTCCACTGTTTAACAATATGGCAGTTTTTATGATGTTTCTGTCTTAAAAGAATAGAGGAAAAATAAATCTAATAATGCATTTAGGTAGTGTATTTCATACATCTGACTAACCTTTTTAATTAAATTAGATTTACTGTTTTCCCTTGCCTAAATCCAAACCAGTACATAATCACAGGCATGCATACAAATCATGCCACTCTGAGCAGTTAGCATATAAGGAGCCCTGTTGACACAACAGGGCTTCTCTCCTGCTTGAAGATAAAAACAGGGAAAGTGTTTGTACATTCAGGTCCTGCTGTTCTGTGGTTCTCTTGGGCAATGCATGAAAAACTGGCAGGAGAGCAAAGAACAAGGAGAAACGTGCAGCACCTCAAAGCTACTTTTAACTCGTAATTTATTTAAAATTGCCCCCTTAAATATGCAGCTCAATCTAATTTTTCATAGTCTTATTGGAAATGTAATTCTTCATCAATCTGTGCAGTGTTAGATTATCAAAGCACTAGAGACAAGCTGACTAGGAAGTTTATAAGTCTACTTTGTAAACAATTTATGACCCAAGATGTGAACATAACGTGGATTTAGTTACTGACTTAGCAAACTGCAAATTTAAAAAGCAAAGTTGTCCACAAACCAAATTCTTCAGAGCTTTCATTGAGCTGCTAAAATAATTATATGCTGTTCATATGAAATATTAATTAAATCAGAAATATTTTAAAACATTTTATATGAATTTACGTATTAGGAAGTAATGGAATTGCCTTCTCATACAGGATGTCTGGAACCAGGTTTCTTACCCCCTAGCAAAGAGATGGATACTGAAATAATAGCCTTTTATCTAATAAGGTAACACCAACTATCACAGGTATTTCATAGATAACACCTCCCTAGCTTTTATGCTTTATGTATTTTGTAAAAAACAGAGAAAACCTCCCCACCACTACCACAGTGAAGATTCTATAAAGGAGAGGAAGGCAGAATATTAAGTTTCATTTTCTGCTCTAACTGAGTGTATGTGAACTATTTTGGAGAAAGTGTCTGTCTGAAACAGGTGTCCAGGTTCCCTGAGGGAGAAGAAAAGGTTACTTTTAGTCATTTCCAAAATCATTCTAATAAAAGTTTAACTTCCATAGATTGCAATTTAAGACTTAAAATGTCTGCTCCATTAAACCATTCAAATATTTTATAGTAGAAATACTATATATATATATATATATATATATAAATAAGACAACAACCCTAACAACCCTTTTCTGGCAGAAAGAATGCAGTGCTGTAAAGAGTACACTGTGTGCATCCATGAGATTCCTTTTGTTTCCTTGCTTATTCTGTGTTCTTGAGTTCATAAAGTCTAAGACAAGATAAAGGAAAGATTTCATTGAATGATAGATTCACAGACTGGTTTGGGTTGGAAGGGACCTTCAAGATCATCTAGTTCCAATCCCCCTGCCATAGACAGGGATGCCACCCACTAGATCAGGTTGCCCAAAGCCCCATCCAGCCTGGTCTTGAACATCTCCAGGGATGGGGCATCCACAGCTTCTCCGGGCAACCTGTTCCAATGCCTCACCACTAAGTGAAATATTTCCTCCTAACATCTAATCTAAATATCCCCTCTTTTAGTTTAAAGCAATTCCCACCTGTCCTATCACTCTCCACCTGTGTAAAAAGACTCACCATCTTTTTTATAAACCCTCTTTGTCACCCATTGTCACCCACTGAAAGGTGACAATGACGTCTCCCCAGAGCCTTCTCTTCTTTAGGCTGAACATCCCCAGCTCTCTCAGCCTTTCTTCATAGCAGATGCGCTCCAGCCCTTTGATCATCTTTGTGACCTTCCTCTGGACCCATTCTAACAGATCCACATTCTTCTTGTGCTGGATGCAGTATTCCAGGTGGGGCCTCACAAGTGCAGACCAGAGGAATACAATCCTCTCCCTCCACCTGCTGGCCACTCCTCTGGTGATGCAGCTGAGGATGCAGTTGGCCTTCTGGGCTGCAAGCGCACACTGCCAGCTCATGTCAAGCTTTTCATCCATCAGAACCCCCAGGTCCTTCCCTGCAGGGCTGCTCTCAATGAGTTTTTCTCCTAGCCTGCACTCAAGTCTGGGGTTGCCCCGGCCCAAGTGCAGCACCTTGCACTTGGGCTTGTTGAACCTCCTTAAGTTCACATGGGCCCAGTTCTCAAGCTTATACAGGTCCCTTTGGATGGCATCCCTTCCTTCTTTGTATCAGCTGCACCACTCAGCTTGGTGTCATCTGCAAACTTGCTGAGGGTGCACTCAATCCCACTAGAAGTGTCCTTGGTAAAGATATTACACAGTATCAGTCCCAGGACGGGTGTCACCACTCATCGCTGGCTTTCACCTGGTCATAGACCACCACTCTCTGGGTGCAGTTGTGGAGAAAGCATTTATCCCGCTTTAAAGAAGAGGTGAGAGATGGTTGGAGTAACATGTATGGGGGAGAAAATGAGAAGAAATACAAGAAAAACAAAACAAAACAAAACAACACAAAGAAAAAAAAAACATAAAAAGTACTAAGGCCTTAAAAAATATATATATAGTTTTGAAATATCCTACATCTAGACCTATATCACTAGGCACTTTCTACCTTTCTGGGTTTTTATTTGCAATATTCTGTTCAAAGCAAATTATTTTATTATTTACTTATTTATCTATTTATTTTTTGCAGCTTGTCTCCAAGAAGAAATAACATAGCAAGATAAGCATTTTCTGGGGATCCAGAAAAATATTTCATACAAAAACTACATAGTCCTAATACTAAATAATCACTTTTATATATTTCTCATGTTCTTCATTGTATTCTCTTTTGGCTGCAACTAGTGCTGAATTGAGATATGTGTTACAACAGAGATGATGGGAATCTGGATGGAATATTTTCAAGGTGACGTGATTCTTGTAGGTATTTTCCTCATCCGGTTCAGTTTTATCGCAGCATTTACTAAAGGTCAGTACCATTATTGGAAGCAGTGCTTCAGTTATGATTTCATGCACCATCTCCTCAAAAGTGCTCCATATTCCCTCTTTTAAGGACTGAGCCATGTTTGGTAAAGACAGCATAACAGTTTCCTGGGTCACCTTGAACCAATCACTTGAAAATTTCATAAAATAGGAATAGTGGCACCTCTGCATTTTACAGGTCTAATGTGGATGAATAAGTCAAAGGCCTTCAATGGATATTTAATGACTACATATCATTAGAAGAGTCACTGTTTTTCAGGAAACAGGTGGATGCTTGTGATTTATATTCTTTATGTGAGTAAAGACTTTTTCAAAAGATGCTGTTTAGAATGAAGGGATTTTTATTTATTTACTTATTTTCTTTCTGTAAAAACTGTTACTTCCTCATAACGGTGTTAGGAAGATAGATTTATTAATGTTTGTTAGGCTGAAATGCTATGGCGATGAGCACAAGAGAAGTACCACTGAAGCAATTAATAATTTCTAACTCAGTTGAGTCTTTGAATAATGACATTAATTACGGGAGAAGGAGTCATATTGAAATGAAACAAAACGGCATTTTCTATTTTTTTTTTCCTTTACTATAAAATTCTTCAGGATGGGGGCAATTAAAAAATAACCTGTTCTGGGGAGTGCTTCTGAACTGTCGGAGAAACCCTGGAAAGTCTATGTCTGTTTTTTGTTTGTTTGTTTGTTTGTTTTTTCCTTTGTTCCTTGTTTTTTCCTTTGTTCTTTGTTTATAGATGTGTAGGGAAAGGATTCATTATCTCAGTCTTCACTGTCATCACAAAAGAACACATAAGACTACCTAAATATACATTTGTTATTATTATATTGTGTCCATGCACTCCTCGTTATCTGAATTTCCCCAATATTTGTATAAAAGTCAAGTGAATGGAGAATGAAAAGACAAATTCATAAACCAGATCACATGTGGATAAGCCCAGAGGAAGTAAAAATGCCTGAGAGCTCACCTTCAGATTCACCAGGTCATGGGTACACTTGCATATTTCTTTTCCAGGATAGACTTACATTCCAGATAAATATTTTCACAATTAATAGCTCACACATAAACATACCAATCCAGAATTATAGAGGACATGTATGGCATTTTACGAGCATGGGAATGTAGATTTACACATATATTTAATGATTTTCACATACCTGAAACTGCATTCACTCATTCACTAAATATAAGCTGAATTATTTTATAGTACTCATAAAGTTTTTTTACAGATGAGTGTTTATCAAAAAGAAATACAATATCAATTCTATTCAGAAATAAGGATTGCTGTAGCTTTAAAAATAATAATAATTTACTATGTCTAGGTAATTATTTTCATGCAAATAGTTTGCAAATGAGATTAATCCAGATTTTCTCTAAGTTTCCAGTGAACTCCACTGCTGTTCTACAAGCATGTTGTTCAAGTTCATTGTTGTATAAATAAAAACATTAAATTTCAGTGGGCAAATGAATGAGATGATCCTCTTTAAATTTGATACTATCATTTTGGCACAAACCAGTCACCAATTAGTCACATCTGGTTTTAGATATGTGACCCTAATAGATGTATTGTTTCTATTTCATAATTATATCTCTGAGGCTGTAATCAAACCATGCACTGTGTTGGAGAAGGATGTATGAAAAGAGAATATAGGAAGATGTAAGCAACAGTCAGTTGTGTTTTACAAAATGACTAGTGGAGACCTGTCCCATGAAGACCTGCTCCTGAAGTAATTTATTCCCAAACATATCACATATTCTACAAGAAAACACAGCTTCTTCCTATCAGCCTTGCCTCACCTACTTTAGCACCTGTAAGAAGACTCTACACTGAAAAAAAAAAAAACAACAATATTCTCAATCTGCAGAATGGCCCTTTTCGTTAGCTGAAGCTGAACTGCCACAGCAACTAATCCATTCTGAAAGTCTGTCGTATTAGCTGACCTAAAGTGTGCAGACTCTCATTAATAACCTTCAGAGTAACCCAGTCTCCTGTGTAGTATGCCTGTTAATGATAGATGAAGCACATGAAAAGGAAGCTAGAGCACCAGAGAAGAAAGCAAGCAGTCTGGAGTTGAATTTACAGTACTTGATTGATTTAGAGTATTTGTGGGAGCTGAGTAAAGACTCTGCTGGTGTTTGACTGGAGTTGCCAAGGCAGTTGGTACTGCAAGAAAAGGTCAGAGAAGTTAGATGTCTCTGGATTGTTCACAGATGTCTGATGTTGTCAGTTTTACTTGAAATAATCCATACATGAGTTTCAAGGGATGAATCAGTCAAATTCCACTAACAAGAGGGCAGACCATTAACATGTTGTATTTCAGTAACGCTTGTGGTTCTCTTAGAAGTCCTCTACGCAGAAATACATAGTATAGGAAGCAAACTGGGACTACTACTGCAATTTTCCACATCTGTTTGATTAAGGGCAGAATTGCTATGCAGGATTTGAAGAGCCATTATTCATGGCATGGTGCATCTGCTCTTTGTCATGTCTTCATTCACACTTCTGACAGAGAGCAGGTTCTATGTCACTGTGCTTTTTATAACTTATATTTGGTGGGAATGGACATCTATTTCTACTCACCTGTAGCTTAATATGTCATTATCTCAGAGAATCATAGAATATCTGAGTTGGAAGGGACCCACAAAGATCCATGAGTTCAACTCCTGCATCCCCAAAGGATGACCCAAAAAATCAGACCATGTGTCTGAGAGTGTTGTCCAAATATTTCTTGAACTCTGTCAGGCTTGGTGCTGTGACCACTGCCCTGGGGAAGCTATTCCAGTGCTCGACCACCCTCTTGGTGAAGAACCTTTTCCTGATATCCAGTCTGAACCTCCCTTGTCACAGCTTCAAGCCTCCGGTCCTATCACTGGTCAACAAAGAGAAGAACTCAGCACCTGCCCCCCCACTCCCCCTCATAAGAAAGTTGTAGACTGCGATGAGGTATCCCCTCAGTCTCCTCTTCTCTAGGCTGAACAATCCAAGTGACTTCATCTGCTCCTCATACATCTTCCCATCTAGACCCTTCACTGTCTTTGTTGCCCTCTTTTGAACACTCTCTGATAGCTTTATATCTTTCTTATATTGTGACGCCAAAGACTTCACCCAGTAATCAGGGTGAGGCTGCACCAGCTCAGAGTAGAGCGGGACAATCACTTCCCTCGACCAACTAACAATGCTGTTCTTGGTGCACCCCAGGATTTGGCTGGCCCCCCTGGCTGCCAAGGCACACTGCTGGCTCATGTTCAGCTTGCTGTCAATCAAAACCCCCAAAACCCTTTCTGCATGGATGCTTTCCAGTGTCTCATCCCCCAGTCTGTACATATAGCCAGGGTTGCCCCTTCCCAGGTGCAGAATCCAACACTTGCTCTTGTTAAACTTCATATTGTTGGTGATTGCCCATCTCTCTAATTTGTTCAGATCTACCTGCAAGGCCTCACCACCCTCAATGGAGTCAACAGATCCATCCAATTTGGTATCATCTGTGAACGTGTTCAAAAAACCTTCAAATCCTTCATCCAAATATCATAAAAATATTGAAGGGGACTGGTCCTAAAGTGGAGGCCTGGGGAACCCCACTAGTGACAGGTCGCCAGCCTGAGGTAACCCCATTTACAAGAACCCTCCAGGCCCGACCCGTCAGCCGATTTTTCATCCATCTTATTATGCTTTTATCGAACTGTATTCTGGTCATTTTGTCCAGAAGGTTACTGTGAGAGACAGTATCAAAGCTTTACTAAATTAAATATTATAACGTCTTATTTTGGTATTAAAATAATGAACAAGTTTTGTAGTAATTCCTCCACTTGTAAAAGACATTGCTAAACATAAACATAATGAATAGCTGCACAACATAGAAGTAACAGGTCAGGTGTTTTTCTGCTTTTTAAAATGGAATATTGGGTTTTCAATTTCCTGGAGTTGTGGTAACCAGCCACCAAGTGCAGAAAATTGAAGGTTTAGACCTGAAATCTTTTGACTGGGTACAAATTATTTCTATTTTAAATCATCGCCTGGCTTCCTCATGGGAGCTATAGTTTCACTACTTATCTCCTAATCTCCTGTCATAAAATATGAGTGGAGAAACTTCATCTCCATCTCTTAGATACGGAGGACTTCCAGCCAAGGCTGCATGACAGGTAAGTGTTCCGTAGTTGGCGATATCTTGATATCAGGCACATAAACTTCAAAGAACTGCATCCTGTATGCTCTTTGGATTGACTACCCCAATAATTAGAACACCATCTCAGTGCATAAATTCTTCTGTGTGTTTCATATATGTTGAGAAGTTAAGGTTTGCTTTATCTCTGGCAAAATCAACACTTCTGGCTTAACTAGGCAAGCTGGTGATGTACTCGGTATCCCAAAAGTCTGTAATGATCTTGTATTCAAATAATTTCTTATCTGCAAAACCGAACTGAGCAGACTGAGATAGTTTAGCTGAAATGTAATTTAATAACTTGTTTTAGCACTGATACAACGCTTACCCTAGAAAAATGATTATTAGCAGTTGGATCTCATAGATGAGGTTTGAGCCCTTACTGTATGCCCATTAGCATGCCATAGCCCATTTCTGTATGGCAGTACTTCCGATAACTTCTGCCCTACTTAGATGGTAACAGATGGGTGAACATCAGAGACATGTAGTTATCTTGGTGATTTTCAAGGTAGCTTTAAAGAAAATGTTCTTGGGGAAGGAAAAACAAACAAACAAACAAACAAACAAAAACAACTACATCTTAAAAGTACACCAGCAAGCACATAGTTGAATATTTAGCTATTTTATTGGTATAGTTTTCTTGGAACTTGAAAGATCAGTGTATCACTTCCTAAAAGAATTCCTCAAATCTGTTTTTGGAAATTGATATGTGCTAAAAATAAAATAAAATAAAATAAAATAATATAATATAATAAAATAAATAAAATAAAATAATTGCTTTAAAATAATTTTTAATAATTGCAATTTAATAATTGCATTCTGTTTCATTGTAGCACACAGTTTCAGCAAAAGCCAGCTTAACTGCATTCATTGCCCAAATTTTTCCTCTTTCTGAAAGCTTCAGTAGTGTTTTCAGTCTCATTCACAGAGATATGTGTGGTTGCTTTCCTATTACTTCTTTGATGCCTCCTAAGTGCATGAAAATATGAGCATTTCACATTTCCTTGTTTGATGGCCTTCAATATTTCAACCTTATGGTTGCCATCATCCTTAAGAATGTGTGAGTATCAGGATACATGAGCTAAAAAGCATGTCAGTACAATGAAAGATAAATTCAGTAAATAGGTAACAAGAACTTTACACTATATGATTTGACTTCACAAATAAAAGTCAAATAAAAAATGTTTATCTATAGTACTCTAAAGCTGCTCACCATGTTTCAGGGTTACCCATGCTTAATGAAAATATGTATTGTAGTGCAGTTGTGGAAAGCATTATTGAATATGATGATGACAGTTCAAGAAAAGATTTCAGGGAAAAAATGTGCTTTATTTCTGTGAAATGACATCCTTAAGCTTATCATTAAAGCCTCCAGATAGAAAGAACTTTATTCAACAGAGGACATTACACAGTTATTTGAAATCTAGAACCTCTTTTAAACAGAAGTTTAAAGATAAGTGAATTAGAAGAGAAACACCTTTTCCTCTTCCCTTCTACATTTTTTTTTCCTCTACAGAAGGAAGCTCCTTTGCAAAAGAGCTTGTTCACAAAATGTAAAAGATAATACATTGAAAGACTGTAACTTTTAAACATTTCAGAGGATGTTATAATCAGAACTGTACAGGATGCATATCTCAACACAATATATTTCTATATACAACAGTTTCTATGCTCTCCTCACAAATGGAAAAACAAATAGTTACTCCATCTCTGTTTTGCTATTATCCCTCTTCCCTGTCAAAGTAATACTGAGTCTTAACAGCTCTTTAGCGAACCTTCTGTTTACATCTTAAATCGCAAATACATCCTTTTAGGTATCAAAATCCTCGAGAAGGTCTCCCATTTGGTGTTCAGTTATGAATAAGATGACAATTATCAGATATTCCCTACAATCTAATCACCAAATGATGATATCCAAAGAAGTTCATATTACATTTTCTTATGCACAAAGGGAGAATACACTACTTACTCAAGATTTATCGGTTTTAAATGGCAGAGCTCAGAATTGCTCAGAAATCCTCGTTGTCCACATCTGGAGGCAGATTTACTGTTTCTGATAGCTGCTGAGGGAACTAGGCAGCTAGCCATTTAAAGTCTAGGTGACATCAAATCTAGGTTACATAAAGCCCACGGTACACTCAAACCATTTTTTTCATCTAATTTAACTAGATACAGTATAAATATCTTTAATAAAACCTGGTTCTCATAGGGGAGTCTATTAGGTGTTCACCTAATAATCCTTTGGGTGTACCTGTTACCGGCACTTCAACTTGTTTCCAATTATAATTACACCCTTTTATTTTTTTTTTCTTTCTCTTTCCAGAACTGTTGCTGTCCAAGCCATAATCCCTGATCAGGAAATATACTTCTCTTTATTTTCCAATGCATTTATTAACAGAAAACTTTATTATCCCATTTTCTTGGACTGTGATCATTAAGCTTGGCAATTCAGAAATTCAGATTGCCTCGTAATAGCAACTAAGCTTCCTTCATGACTTACAGTCACACTGCTTTTTTGGCTTTTGTATGTATATGTTAGTATGTGTGTTATCCACTCATTTAATCAAGAACATTTTTATTTTGTCATCTAAATCAAGAAAAAGAATATTTAATAGCAGTGAAACAAGAGTGCTATTGTTGGGTGACCTTGTGTAATGAGTGCTTCTTGCACAAAATTAACAATTACATTTTGCAATCTGTTAGCAAAGCTGATTTAATCCTTCCATCATAGTTTTTAATTCATCTGTCTTACATGTAATTTAACTTTTAATCATGAAGATGTGATACTTTGCTAACTTCCTCTACTATATATTACCTACCAGACTTCTAATATTTTTGCTTTTAAATAACAGCTATTTGATAAACAATACTTCTAATAATCAAAGTACTTTTTGTTGTATCTTATTTTGAATATTAGTATAAAAAATATCATTGCTAGGTACAACTTCACTTTGCTTTATAACTTTGAAAATGTGGTTACTGTTGTGACTTTAGGTGGACTAGTCCAACACTGATTAACTGTGATTAGCTAATTAACTCTGAATGAAACCTGCTGGATAATCTAACACCATTTGCAGACCTTAAATTTTCTTTCCTTCCTACCCACCTACCTACATAAAAGGATGTTATAAGCAGAAATGGCGAATGAACATGTTCTGCTTCCTTCCCTTCAAGGTCTCATTTCTCATCCCCATGTGAATCTCTCTTTTTCTAAATAGTATGGTAAGCGTAATAAGGCCAAGCAGCACTCGATGTTACCTCAAAATGTATTTTACTCCTCTCTCTTCTCTGTCTATGCTTTCTCTTCTTTACTTTTTCGTTTTAGTTCCTAATGGCTATAAGAACATCTTATCTTTCTTTATAAAACATTAATGGGTATCTGCTTCTGCTCCCATGTTCACAGTGGTTTAGTATAATTTTGTCTCCTTCTGCACATGATTTGATATACCAGCTGATGCAAGCCTACTCACCTCTTTGTCTGTAAGTGCTATACACTCTCCTTACATCCGTGCCTCTACAACAGCCTGCAAGTTCTATCTTCTTAGTACAATTGCATTCAGAGTAGGTCACAGAAAGGACACAGTTTTGCAATACCAGTAGGAGAAATAACTAGATTATTTTCATGCTATGTTTGCAATTATTTGGATTTTAAAAATCCTATACAGATGTTTGTTTGCTATGTGGCTTGAAGTATGACCATCATTTCTGGGCTGGAAGGATTGTGCTGTTTCACGCGTTTCTGTGTTCTGCCTCTGGAAGAATAATTCTTTATACTCAGAAGAGTCTTCATAGCCACATGGCCCTGAAAAGTCCAACCTGTATCACTATAAAAAACTGCTGAATCAGCAGGACTCTCCTATCTGAACCCTTCATGGGCCCAGTGAGAAAATTTGTATATACATTAAAGATCAGATATATTTCAGAGGGGCAGTCTGGGAAGAGATTATTGACAAGTAGTCAAGGTAAATCCACTTCACAACATTATTGGATTAGCCTTTCTTGAAGTTTAATTAAAATGGTTTTCCCTCTATTAACTGTGATAACTAGGAAATGGCAAATGAGAGTGAAACTTCATCTCATTACAGTTTGATAAGTCAAATCTCTTCTTCTGTCTCTAATGCTAGGAAATATGCATTATTTTATGTTAATCATGCAAATGGATTTTATGTTAGCAACTTCAGAACACATGCTATTGTCCACGTTTCATCCACAGTGATTACCCTCTTTTCATGCGGTAAAGCTACCATTATTGGCTTAACCAATAAACTAGAAAGGGAAGAAATTTACTCTCTAATGTAGGAAAACCTGAAGTAGGCTTCTTATATTAAGCTAAATTATAAACTAAACAAACAAACAAACAAATAAACAAACAAATTCCTAAAATGTACTGAGTGTAACAGACTACGTAACCATCTTCACCGTTAGGGATTTAGACAGAAGCTACAAAGCTTGTCCTTTTTCTCCACTTTCAGTGAAATACTTTAACAAAGTCCCCAGTTTTAGAGTATGAGGAGGTCTAGTGACTTCAACAGGACTATTTAAATTGAAATACATCATACCTTTAAGGAAGAAGTCATGTTCAACTATATTCCTGCGTTGCCATCACAAAAATACATTCAAATTTTTTTTTTTTTTTTAAGTCGGAATGTGAGCTTGAACAGAAAATCAGAGAGAGAGATAATTATCTAGGTAACATGTCAGTTGTATAGGAATAGAGGCTGCCAAAATTTTCTCTTCCTAATTGTGAACCTCAGGGAACTGAAGACAGCCGCCTTCTGTGAGTGCCTGATTCCCTGAGGTACTTCCTATCCCCTGCAAATATAAGATTGGTAGAGTCCATGGAATCTTTTTCCTGCTACGCACAGATGAGGAGAGCAAGTGTATGATGATAATAATAAGACTTTTTCACAAATAAGCTGAGAATAGGAATTTGGAAATGAATAATTTGAAACACGAGGAAAAAAAGATTCCTTATCATAATGCAAAGCTAGAGGCTTGGAGCAGAGAGGCTGGAAAGCTGTGCAGAGGAAAAGGATCTGGGGGTGCTGATTAATGTTCACCTGAACATGCGCTGGCACTGTGCCCAGGTAGCCAAGAAGGCCAACGGCATCCTGGCTTGGATCAGGAATAGTGTAGTCAGCAGGACCAGGGAGGTGATCGTCCCCCTGTGCTGTGCTCTGGTGAGGCCGCACCTCGAGTGCTGGGTTCAGCTTTGGGCCCCTCACTACCAGAAGGACATCAAGTCCCTGGAGTGTGTCCAGAGAAGGGCTATGAAGATGGTGAAGGGCCTGGGACACACGTCCTGTGAGGAGCGGCTGAGGGAACTGGGGTGGTTTGGTCTGGAGAAGAGGAAGCTCAGGGCAGACCTTATTGCTCTCTGCAACTGCCTGAAAGGAAGGTGTGGGGAGCTGGGGGTCGGTTCTTCTCACAGGTAACCAGTGACAGGACTAGAGGGAATGGCCTCAAGTTGTGCCAGGGGAAGTTTAGGTTGGAATTTAAGATAAATTTAAATAAAATACCTAAAGGTGACAGATTTCAAATTATCAACTGGGAATTGTCCCTGGCTCATAGTAACTCCTCATGCATACTCTGAGATCATGCTGAATGGTAAAAGGACCAGTCCAGAAATATGCTAAAGACCACTCTGACAAATTCATGACATAAGCAATGGAATTGCAGTGCCCAGAAATATTCCTTGTTACTATTTAATACATTAGTAGAGATTAAGTTTCTGACAGTCATATTCTGAGCTCTCTGAGGAGAAAACAAACAAACAAGCAAACACAGTCTTGTTACTTGTCTATTCTGTAGATAACAGAGCCCGATCTTTTGTTGACCAGCTAGATGCTTCCTGTAATGGAAATTAATAATGATAATGATTACTATAATAAATTAAGAGAGGGAAAAAAGAATTTATTGTAGACATAACGTGGTGGTTTTACTCGGGTGGGTGGCCAAGCTCCACCACAACTGCTTTCTCACTCCCCCTCACATGTGCTGCATAAATGTTTATAAAAATAGTATTTAATTGTTGTTTATTCTCGTCTAAGGGATCTCAGACCTTGCAACAGGAATATAGGATATAGGAGGGATATAGTACTGTGGTGGTTTTACTCGGGTGGGCTGCTGAGCTCCACCACAACCGCTCTCTCACTCCCCCTCCTGAAAGAGGAACGGGGAGAAAATACAATGTAAAGGGCTCAAGGGTTGAGATAAGGACAGGGAGATCACGCAGTAATTATTGTGACGGGCAAAACAGACTCAGCATAGGGAGATAGTAAGATTTATTGCTAATTACTAACAAGCTAGAGAAGTGAGAAACAAAGGAAAGAAACCAAAAGCACCTTCCCCCCCCATCCACCCTCTTCCACCTCCTCCCCCCCAAGCGGCGCAGGGGAACGGGGGAATGGGGATTATGGTCAGCCTATAGCGCTTCTTCGCCGCCGCTCCTTCTCAATCACTCTCGTCCCCTGTGCTGTGGGGTCCCTCCCATGGGATGCAGTCCTTGCTGAACTGATCCAGTGTGGGCTTCCCACAGGCAGCAGCTCTTCAAGAACTGCTCCAGATATGGGTCCGTACCACGGGGTCCATCCCTCAGGAGCAAACTGCTCCAACCTGGATCCCCCACGGGCAGCAGCTCCTGCCAGGTCACCTGCTCCTGCGTGGTCTCCTCTCCACGGGCTACAGGTCCGGCCCAGAATCTGCTCCAGCAGGGGTCTTCCACAGGCCGCAGCCTCCGTTGGTGCAGGTCCACCTGCTCCACCGTGGTCTCCTCCATGGGCTGCAGCGTGGAACCCTGCTCCACCATGGTACTCCATGGCCTGCAGGGGGACAGCCTGCTTCACCATAGTCCACACCACAGGCCTCAGGGGACTTCTGCTCCAGCGTCTGGAGCACCTCTCCCCCTCCTTCTTCACTGACCTTGGCACCTGCAAGGCTGTTCCTCACTCCTCTCACACTCCCAGCTGCTGTGTGTGGTGCAGCATTTTTTTCCCTGTCTTAAATATGCTCTCACTGAGGTGCAAAACAACATCACTTACTGGCTCAGCTCTGGTCAGCAGTGGGCCCTTACCTAACATGGGGCAGCTTCTAGATCCTTCTCACAGAAGCCACCCCTATGGCCCCCTGCTACCAAAACCTTGCCATGTAAACCCACTACAAATAACTACACAGGCATTTAACTATTTTTTTCAAGAAATAAAAATAAAAAAAAATAATAATGAAATCCTATGCATTGCAGAACTTTACTGGTAGTAGTTGTGCCAGTAGTAAAGGTTATTAAATAATTTACTAAGTAGGGTACACTTGTCTTGGATTTGTGTTTGACACCAGTAACATCACATTTTGACAACAGTGTAGTTATGCAAATTCATACAAGTTTATTTGGATCCTAATATATTCAGTTATAACAAAAATATCCTATGTTGAGAATGCAAACCAAGACAGCTATCATGTTTCATCTTCGTGTATGAGATGTAGCCTTGATCACAAAGCTCAATGACAGCTTTCTTTTTTTTTTATTTAACATTACAATATACCTTCTTATAGTTAAAGACAGAGATATATTGCTTTTGTTCCTTCCTTGGTGTCCATGTATGCTTTTTCTTTTATCATTACTAATATTTTTGTTTGTTTGTTTCTTTACTTGATTTAAGGTGTCTTACTACCCTGTCAGAGAATAGAAGCTGACTCTCCCACATGCTGAAATAAATCTTTGGCAAGAGATATGTGGTGTTAGATAAATAGCCTCAGTTCCTTTGCTTTCAATTCCATAAAAAGAAGTGAGTTCTATTCTACAGACATGTAAGGAAGAATGATTAACTATGTATTGGTCTGGAGATATCAAAGGGTTACACATACAACTTTGTGAAACATTCGGTATTCTCACTTACTGTAAGATGAGTTGTCATTATTTTTAAGAACTAAGTTAAAATACTTTGGAAAATTACATATATATATATATATATATAAAACTTGCAGAATCATACATATATTTTATGTTTTATTTCTACTTAATGCAATCTATGTTGTTTTGTTGTTGTTGTTGTTGTTTGTTTGTTTTCAGTGTGGTTTTCCAAATTAAACTTTCTCAAAAATGGTACAAAATCTTTTTCAAATATATGCCAGAATTTCCTAATTACTTTATTATATGTCATCCTCTCTGTAAAAGAATAGCAAAGTTATCAGTCTTTCTGAAAAGTAAAACTACTTTTAGCAAACTTCTTTCCTTGCATTTTAACACTACTGAAAACAAAACAACAACACAATCCCACAAATTCACAAGTGGAGCAAATTCCCTTCAGCAAGCCTTCTTTTGAGGTGTAAATCAGTGTTCTCACGAAGATTACAATTTACAGATGTAGTACTGTGATAACCACTGGACAGTCCCCACTGCAGGAGCACTTGCTGCATTAGAACAAATCCACATCACAGCTCATTCCTCTGGTCCACTGTATGGCATGTGCACACAGTGGGAATTTCTAATGGGATTGAGTCTGCAGTTGACAAACCTGGAGCACGCTGAGAGTCAGTGGTCTTCAAGTCAATGAACCAAAGGCTTAAACACACCAGCTGTGCTATACAAGCTGGTGCAGAACATCTATCAGCTAAGAATATTTATACTTTCTTTATGGATAATGCCACTGATTTGTATCCACTTCCCATGTTGTCAAATTAAACTTATGCTGCTTGCCACAGGGCAAAGAAAATTATATATATATGTGTGTGTGTGTGTGTGTGTGTGTATACTCCTACTATTCCTACTATTTAGTTATTAGTTTTCTTTATTTATCATAGCCTCCATATTTTAGCCCCTAAATAACACAAAGACACCTATCACTGTAGACATCATTTTAACGGAATAGGTAAATTCTGTAACCTATAAATTGAAACAACCCCATCAACAATACAGATTCTGCCAATTTGTGCATTTTTGTGAAGGAAAATAACACACCAGCAAAACAACAACAACAAAATCCCATGCATATGAAAGTCATGACTGTATCAGGAACAGTTAATTAGTATAAAAAGAGAAGTTTGCTGATCAGATCTTATATTCTAGGTATTGCCACGCCATCCAGATGAAAATGAAACACTCATTCCCTGTAATCATTGTCGCTGGATTATCTAAATTTCACGACAAATAGAAAGCATCACAATTTACAATAGTTCTCATGTTCTTAATTATTTACCAAGCAACATAAGCCTATTAATTACAACTCGATGAGTTAGTTTTTCACATGTGATACTTTCATAGAACTCTTCCAGTTATTCATTTCAGGAGACCTCCCTGAAGAGCTGGATTGTAGATTGTGGTGGCTGCCCACGTGCTACCACATCAATTTGAATTTTCTTATGGCTCTTTAGTTGTGTTTCCTTCTGTTTGCCAATGATTCAAGTTACTTCCATTCCACATGTGACTGCTGCTGCTTCTTCTACTTGTCTTTATCCCTTTGTGCATCATAAAGCCTCCTTGACTTAGTCATAAGGCCATTCCCTTGATGGTGTTCAAAACAGAAGGTCTCAAAACACTGCTTTCCCAGAATTACTTGTAGTTAATCAGGTTAACATGCATATAAACTGTTGTTTCTACTTTGTCCTTGATCTCTGTTTTCCTATCTTTATTTTCTGAGTTACTCAGAGCAGGGTCCATTTCTGAGAAAACATTTAATATGTAATAGGCATCTTGGTAAATTAATTAATTGTGATTAGTACAAACACCTCAAATCAAAAGCTTATGTTTTTTTTTTTTTTTTAATTAACAGCAATTCAGTGAAATTATTGTGATAATATATGGATTTAATTTTTGAAAAACAGTTAATGCAATGCTTCTGACTTGCTTCTGTCTATATTGAAGACAGAAGAAGTTAGAGCATTATAGAATGAATAATCAACTACATTGAGAATGCATTTTTATTTCAGATTACTTTTCTAATTTATAATGATCATTCTTAATTCAAATCCTGTCCTCCAGAAACACATAATTCATATAAGTTCTGTGTTTTCTGAAAATGTAAATGGAAACACTTTCAAACAAAATACAGTCAGAAATTTTTTTACGTAATGTTTATGTAGTTATGTCCTCCATTATTATGCGAATGTCTAAACAAGTGACCTCTGCCCTCTGAATCGCTGTTAGAAAGGAAAATATTCTGTTTTCACTAATGAGAGGACATAGCCCTGGATTATACCTGATCCATCCATGATGCTGGAGCAGCCAGACTGTCCTATGAATTATACATCCAATGCACTCAAGGTCTCTGTCAACGATAACGTGATTCATCTTTTGCTTTCTTTATGAGACAAGGTCCCATGTGACTTCATAGGACCAATCTGTGGTAGGGCAAAGTTTATATTTTCCTAAGACTGATTTCTGGAGAAGTAATCATAGCGTTGTTTATTTTTTTATCCTTCACTATAAGAGCTTGAATAGAATCATAGAATCATAGAACATCATGAGTTGGAAGGGACCCACAAGGATCATTGGGTCAAACTCCTGGCTCCAAACAGGACCACCCATACCCTACATCTGAGAGCATTGTCCAAACACTTCTTGAAATCCAACAGTCTTGCTGCCATGACCACCTCTCTGGGGAGTCTGTTCCAGCACCCAACCACCCTCTTACTGAAAAACCTTTCCCTAATATTCAACTTGAACCTGTCACAAATTCAGTCTGTTCTCTCATGACCTGTCACTGGCCACCAGAGAAATTAGAGCCTTCCCCTCTGCTTCCCCTCATGAAGAAGCTGTTGGCCATGCTGAAGTCACCCCTCAGTCTCTTCTCTAAGCTGAACAAACCAAATGACATCATCCACTCCTCATATTTCTTGCCCTCTAGACCATTCACCATCTCTGCAGACCTCCTTCGGACACGCTCTGATAGTTTTATGTCCTTATGTTCTGGTGCCCAAAACTTCACACAGTACTCAAGGTGAGGCCACACCAGAACAGAGTGGGACAATCACTCCCCTCAACTGGCTAGCAATGCCATGCTTGATGTACTCCAAGATAAAGTTGGCACTTTTGTCTGCCAAGGCACGCTGTTGACTCATAACCAAGTTGTTGTCAACTAGAACCCCCAGATCCTTCTCCATGGGACTGCTCTGCAATCTCTCATCCCCCTAGCCTATACATACACCCAAGGTTGCTACATCCCAGGTGCAGAATCTACTCTTGTTATATTTCATGTGTTGGTGATTGCCCAGACCTCTAATTTGTCAATATCTCTCTGCAAGGCCTCTCTACCCTCGATGGAGTCAACAGCTCCTCCTAATTTAGTATCATCTGCAAACTTATTATGCATTCTAGTCCTGTATCCAAGTCATTTTTGAAAACATTGAAAGAAATTGTCCCAAAACAGAGGCCTGGGGAACCCCACTAGTGACTGGCTGCCAGCCAGATATAACCTCAATTACTATAACCCTTTGATCCTCACACATCACCCAATTGTTCACCCATCATATTATGTAGTTGTTTAGCTGTATGCTGTCCATTTTGCCCAGAAGGAAAAAGAAGAAACAGTATTAAGCTTTACTGAAATCCAAAATTATTACATCAACTGGCTTCCCTTGGTCAACTAGGTGGGTGACCTTGTCATAAAAGAAATTAAGTTCGTTAACAGGGCTTTCCCTTCATGAACCTATGTTGACTGTTATCAAAGACTGCATTGTCTTTCAAGGGCTTTTCAATAACTCCCAGATTAATCTGGTCCGTAATTTTACCTGGCACTTAAGTGAGACTGATAGGCCTGTAATTACCAAGGTCTTCTTTCTTGCTATTCTTGAAAACTGGGGCAACATTTGCCAGCTTCTAGTCTACTGGGACCTCTCCAGATTCCCAAGACCATTGCAAAATAATGGAGAGAGGTCTCATGATAACATCAGACAGCTCTTTCAGTACCCCTGGATGAATCGCTTTGGACCCCATAGACTTACGTGCATTCAAAATTCGGTATTCTTATAAATAACATTCTGTTGCAGATCAATTGCAACTGATAAAATCAATGGAGTGCATTGTATTAAAAAAAAAAAAAAGTTGATGTATTATTTTTTGCAGAGATATGTTGCTCTCCAATACATAATTCAGGCATGAAAAACCTTTTATTAAAAACTGTCTTATCTTAACCCTTTAAAAACACTCTTCTGATAGAGAAAAAGTTTGTGATTCCTGATTATTTTATTTTATTAATTAATCAATTAATTATTTGGTTAAGACTACTTTTCTAACATAACTAGCGAAACGTTTCTGAACAGTCATTGCCTTGTGCCTAGTGACTGAATTTCATATATACTGATATCAAATTTTAAGAACCAGTTCATGTGACTGGTGATCAGTTTGTCAAGTAGTAATGAGATCTCTACCTCAGTACAAATATATTTATAGATAGATATTTGGGTTTCCATTGACGTTCAAAAACAATTCGATACCTCAGAGTTTTCAGTGCTGTTTTATGGAAATTCAATATAAAATGGGATACTTGCCAGGGACTATGTCCTAATTTTATTTTCATTTTACTAGTTCACATAGATTGAAACTGAATAAAAGCTCTAAAATATGATTTAAGTGACAGTTTGTTGAAAGCAATTTTTCCCTTTTTTTATTTATTATGACTATTTTATTTAGAAGTATGACGATTTCAGTGAAAAGTGGCTTTTTAGGTATTATTTTTTAAGCTGTTCTCAAAGAAATAACACTCCACTGCCCCATCCCAGGCCAGATGTCTCAATAATAAATTTGCATGACTAGGAAGGGAAACTCAAGTTCAAGGCTGCCTTTTTTTTTTTTTTTTTTGTCAAGGATTTGAAACCATATATGCTACCCCTAACACAGGAGCCCACATCACTGAAAGCACAATTGTTTTTGTAAGTCTGCTAACAATTCTGAAAGGTTTGGGTTGTACTCTGAGCCCAGACTAGCTGGCTAAATGGACTATTGTTTTGTCAAAGGACATCTCTTATTTATGATAGGGTGTCAGAACTTTTTTTTTTTCCTGTTGTTTCAATGTTTGCAGTCTCTGAAATTATTTGCCACCCAGTTCTGCTCACAAACAGCTTCATAGAAAGAATTTTTGTGGTTTATTAACAAAGAGAAAAGGTAGTATTCAAGTGCTTAATCTTTTTCTAAATTGGAGTCTCAGTAGAAAAAAAAAAAAAGAGAGAGAGAGAGAGAAAGTAAGGTTTGAAACACAAATGAAGAAATGGCAAACATATTATGAAAGAAAAATGTTACTAAATTTAAAATGGTAGAAGTAGCTAAAAATATTTTTTTTAGTCAATCAAGCAGATGAAATATACAGAGGCAATATTGACTGTAGAACCCCATAATCACTCTTTCAGTCTGATGCCACACTTTTTGAGTTCAGTTTATTTGTTTTTAAATTACTTTCTTTCAGCTATCTCCTATTTTTGAAGTATGATAATGATAATATTAGCTAACATTATAACTTGTTCAAAATAAGAATTATCTACTATTGCAGAAAGTGAGCTTATCTGTCACACACTAAAGCCTCAGTCAAAGATTGTGACCTATTTCAAAGTTCAGTTGAATGCAAAATGTTTAAGACTATTGTTTGTTTTTGTTTTCTGTATAAAAATCTCTGTTCTCACAGATACGCAAGAAAGACAGTGCATGCCCTAAAGAGGTAGATATTTTTTATCCAAGTAGATAAAAGAAATGAAAAATGAGAAGATAAACAACGGTACAGAGAAAGTGACTTGACCAAAGTGCCACTGCAGATTAATTAGAATTAATACAAGGTGACATAAACTCTCTGCAGGTCCCTCACCTCATCAATGATTCTGCTGAGACTTGACCTTAAACTGGTTGAGGATAGGGGCCTCGACAAGAAAGAACCAAAACTGAAAGTAGGATGAGAAGAAGAACTAAAGACAAAGTATATAAACCCATATAGAAATGGCAGCATGAAACATTCACACAAATAGAAAATACTTATTCTCTACTTTAGCAGTCCAGGTTAAAGTTATATGAAATTAATGTCCTAATGTATAATTTTACTTGTAATGAAGCTGGGATTCACGGTTTGTGCTGTGAATACACACATTTCAGAAATCCAGTGTTTCAGAGGACTTACTTCTGGCTCAAACTGAGACATGATTGGAGAAACAGGTGAAGTCATTTTAAAATAAAAAAGTATTTTATTTCCTGAGCACATAGGAGCTTTACTTGATGATCCTTGTGGATCCCTTCCAACTCAGGATATTCTACAAGTCTAGCATTTTTCTCAAAGATTTCCTTGGCTGTGATTTATAAGTCTTCTGACCAGATCTGCTGGAGTGTGTTTTACTTCGCAAACTTTTATTTTAAAGATGATATTTAGTTAAAATTATTTCTAAAACGGTTGACTGTTTCCAGAGTGGATTTAAAAGTCCACAGACTGATCTACCATTCTTTGGTTTCTCAAATAAGATGTTAGACTAATTTAATGATAGATCTACAAATCATGTTATAAATACCTTAATAGAAGTACCCCATATCATTTTACTCTTGAAGTATAACTGATTTAGGCTACAAACATGCTCTGAAATCCTGCCATAATATTCAAGTTTATAAATCTTTCTGTCATGTGTAAATCTATCATGATTTATAAATCCTTTTCAGGTTTTATATCTCTGTTTTTTCCCCAAAGTGAAGATTTAGTAAAGAGCTCCAAGTTAATACTGAGTTCAACTGGGTGTCACTATGACTATATTGAACATGATAAATTCTCCTAGTGAACTTTAAGATAATCCAAGAATCTCATGGCCTGTCATAATGGCCCAAAATTGAGAAAGAGTTCATGTCTGAATTATCTCTTTAGTAGTATTACAGTGTCTCTGCAACAGACACTAAATTCACTAATTGCATACCTCTTACTGGTCTCTTTTGTGAGACAGACATTGCAGATGCTCCATGTCTCCTCATACTTTCAGCTAAAGCTAAATGAAAATGAGTTGAACTCAAATACTGAATAACTTCTACTTGCATTTAGTGAATATTCATAAGAGACTGCACTGACCAGTTTTCCAGACTAGATGAGCCCATTGAGCATATGCATGAGAGAGGTCTATGAAATCATGAGTATAGAAAAGTGGATAGAAAATAATTAAATCTAGATGGATTTATCAGGTAACCCATTAAAGCAAAACAAAAGATCTCCTGTTACAAAATATATAATTTAGCTGTGGAACTCAGTGCCACAAAAGCTTGTGCCAGTAGTTTATACAGGTTCAAAAAGCAATTAAATTAATAAGAAAACAAATCTCTCCAGACCTAACAAATAAAAGATATCACTATCTCCAAAATGTCCCAAGGTATAGATCACTTGAATTCACTACGGAAATATACTGTGAAAACATTGTCATATATTATTCTTATTCTTATTCTTTTTTATTTTTTTTTAAGTCACTTATCATTTGATACAGTTATGCAGTAAATGTGCTCAAATGTGCAAACCTCCAATCTTGTTTGAAAAGGACATTCCCGTGCCCTTACATTTAACTCACTTCCCTCACACCACCTTTTTTTAGTAACTTGGAGCTCTGCATGATTAGACAGTACTAGGTAAACAATTCATATGCAAATTGGTGATTCTCTTTATTTTTATATATTGATTATCCTAGGGATTTTTAATATTTTATTTCATATTATCCTGGGAGGTTGGAAATTCACTCTTCAATATTCAGAGCCTAATGTACTGTGAACTGGTCTTTGTAAAGCAACAATGAATATTTAACAGAATAACGTTCCAGAAGATTTGAGGATTCTGTAATGCTGTAACACAAATTTAATTCCTTCCCTTTTTATATTAAAGAACTGAGTACTCAGGCTATACAGATAGTATTAATATAGCATCTTTCCTAGAGAGATAGCAAGAAAGTAGATCCAATTAGCTCTGTCAAATGACATCAGGACTGAAATTTTTTAATTCAATAATTCAGTACTTTCAAAAAGTCTTGCATATTCAAGAACAACAGAAGCTTTTACTTGGCTATCTCAGCTGAAGAATTCAAGATGTTGATGACTGAACCTCAGACAGTGCTGTCAAATCCAAATTTGCTTCTTATCCTCATACAACATGCAATAACATCTGCATTAATCCAAAAACAATTTTTTGCTCATTTTCTGTGTTCTTGCTATGTTAGATTTAGTGTGATATAATTTAATACAAGTACTATATCATTTTCTGATCCACAGTCTTCCTATAGCTTCTTTTGATTCTGTGTACAATAAAGATGATTCTTCTGTTGAAAGAGAACACTGTGAAGATAATTGTGACCATTTAACATGGCGGAGACAGCCTTGTTCCCTGGCCTGCTTAGATTACCACTCCTGCTGCCTCTGCTGGTATCAGTAGACAGATTTGTAATATTCCTGCATCAGGATCTAGTCATCTGCTCTAACTGGGAGTGTTCATTTTATAACATCACTGTAAAATAACTAGAGCCTAAACAAAATACAACATTCGTAGTGAAAGGGAAAAAGCTTTACTAAAATAAGGGAATTTTTTCTCTAGAAATGTGTATTGGAGGAAATAAAATTTCTCCTGGGCCAAAGCCACAAAGCCACACTAAGTGAAAACAGGATCAAAAGGTACTTCAAATGACTTGCTCTGCATATGAGGAAACAGGATTGCAAGATCCTTAACAGTTTATTTGACTGTGACAACAGCCATACATCCTTCATCTCTGGGATAATTTTCTAAAATGTAGACAGTTTTCTCTGATTTTCCTCACTAACCAAAAGTCCATTTCCACACTAGGAAATCTTCTAATGGCAACCCTAATTGAACTCCTGCTGAAGCACCAGAAATCTCTTCTTTAGGAGATCTTTTGGTTAAGAGTCTTCTACTCTGTTGACTGTCTGACTATATTCAGATTAAATAAAACCAATTAAACTCTTACTACTTAGTAAAATTCATATCTAACCTGATATGTGGGAATTGTTACAGGAAGTTGTGAGAAACTAAGTTGTGTTTTTGGAGTAGAAAACTAACCTTCTGTATTCAAAGGTAGTTGTGTAGTCATAACAAAGAGAAATGCTAAGTAGATAAGTGGACAGTAGAAGGCCTCACTATTCCAAAATGAGGTAGAAGCTTGAGAAAAACGGTATGAGCAGTGTGAGAATAGTAAAACAAAGATCACAAGTTCTCAAAACATAAGAAGGAAGAGAAAAAAAAAGGAGAAATTAAAGGGTTAAAAAAAACCAATTGTACATATATGGTATAGAGGAGAGTCGAGTAGCTTGTGAACCTTGTGAACCACTCAGCCAATGAGGAAACAGGGGAGGTGATCAGGTGTCAGGTAATAGGGAATAAAAGGTTATGATTTGTTTACTATAATGCGCTCCTAATTGGCAGGACACCCACCATTGTAATCACGAATAAAATATCATCACAGAAGGTCCTGTCTGAAGAAAATTATTTGAGATTTTTCTCACAGTCAAAGGATGATTACAGAAAAGCACTCTGAGAATGTTTTTGTATAAAATGAAATCTGGTGTCTTCAATAAGGATATAAAATAGGGATAAACAGGACAAGATTACTATCTGTTAATTATTTTCATATTTTCAGTCTGATTTAATAAACATAACCTTATGGGAAACTTCAAAGAGACATTTTTTAATGTTTTGATGACGTTTTTGTTTTGTTTTGTTTTGTTTGTTTTGTTTTGTTTTGTTTTAATTGCTTATCTGTAGTTGGTTAATGCCCCAAAGAACAGAACTTTTCTTGGTTATTCAAAATACCCATTTATATTAAGTTTATATCATTATATTATCATTACAATATATAATATAATGATATATAATATCATTACTATATTACATTAGTAAAGGAAAAAAGTAACCTGAATATTCTTACTTACCTACAGTATTACAAAATTGCTTTTCAATTAACTTAACCAACAACATTAGGGTAGTCCTTTTGGGTAATGGCCTAATTTCTGTACATCAACATGTCAACTTTTTTTCATTCACAGCAAGTAGGTGCTGTAGATTCATATTTTTGTAAACTAAGAAAAATGTTCAATATGTAAACAAGATCATAGAATCATAGAATTGCTTGGGTTGGATGGGACCTTAAAGATCATCTAGTTCCAATCCCCCTGCCGTAGGCAGGGATGCCACCAACTAGATCAAGTTGGACTGGGTGATCATAGAGGTCTTTTCCAACCTGAATGATTCTATGATTCTATGATTTTCCATTGTTCCACATTCTTGCACACACTATGTAAAAACAAAACCGTTGTTTTCACAGAAAGATTTCCAAAATTCATCAACCACTTGTACAGGAATAGACATCTCAGATACCCTGAAGAAATAAAGGTGATTAGTTGTCTTTTTGTAACATATTCCTTATAACCTTACAACGTCCTAAATGAGCATATGTTTTGATTCATTCTCCTTTCCCTCTGATTTGAAATTTAGGTCCACAGAAATTCTGGTGTGTAAGAGATGATTGAAAAACTTAAGAGAGATCTAAGAAGATGTAGTGTGGGTATATTTTGACAAGTTCTGCATCAAAATACTCAGTAAATCAGGTGTTTGGAAAACTGCACACATCAACATTGAAATCAAGGTGAATAACTCTTCTCAGTAATTTCCTTCCAGGGTAGCTGTAGATGTAGTTACTAGATGGGGGTACTGCTGCAACCAGACAAATTACCTGGATGTCCTGTCTGACTTCACTTTGCTGATGCCTGAGTGTCAACAGCCAATTTGCGTCACAAAGCCACAGCATGGAGTTTGCTCTTCCCTAGAGCTTGAAATGGGAGGGCAAGTTTGCAATTCTCTGTCTGTGCAAGTGCATGGGTTAAGGATTCGGTCCATCTCCTGGAGAGGCAGAAATTTCCATATCTTGGAAAGAACAAAAAATGAAGTGATTTTCCAGATGCTTGATTTTCCAAGGTTTTCCAGGACAATGAAAAAAGAAGAGAATAAAGGCACCTAAATATACATTATAAGAGCATATATAATAATGTAATAGTCTAAAACATTTACTGAGGAATCCGCCAGGGCTTTGTTTTAATCACTTCTTTTGATATTTAAGTAATCTTTACTTTTAACACATCTGACCCCCAAGCTGGTGAGGGGTCTGGAGAACAAGTCTTACGAGGAGCGGCTGAGGGAGCTGGGCTTGTTCAGCCTGGAGAAGAGGAGGCTCAGGGGCGACCTTATCGCTCTCTACAGTTACCTTAAAGGAAGCTGTAGTGAGGTGGGGGTTGGTCTGTTCTCCCACGTGCCTGGTGACAGGACGAGGGGGAATGGGCGAAAGTTGCGACAGGGGAGTTTTAGGTTGGATGTTAGGAAGTACTTCTTTACCGAAAGGGTTATTAAGCATTGGAACGGGCTGCCCAGGGAGGTGGTGGAGTCGCCATCCCTGGAGGTCTTTAAAAGACGTTTAGATGTAGAGCTTAGTGATATGGTTTAGTGGAGTACTTAGTGTTAGGTCGGAGGTTGACTCGATGATCTTGAGGTCTCTTCCAACCTAGAAATCTGTGTCTGTCTGTGTCTGTGTCTGACTGTACATCACAGAGCTTGACTTATGCTTAAATATTCCAATGAGAAATGCAAAATGAGCTGTGACTGAATTTATGAAAAAAATGCATAAATAAATGTACATTCCATGAATTAATCAAAGGAATAGGAAGAAAAAAAATATGATTAAATAAATCCCAGAGTCTCACCCTATCAGGTTGCTAATAAAATCCTTTTTTATTTTGGTAATCATAATTAAAATTCAGCTCTTTTGTTAGGATAGCACTTTAATCCCTTTAGCTAAAACCAGATTTTAATCTTGTGTATCTTGACTGCTCTTTAAATAAGGATAATCAAAGATGTTCAGAGAGAAAGGATTCTCTAATACCATCAATATTGACAATCAGTTTTACTTTCTGTAACACTCAACTCTTCTTACATTACACATTTCCTCTCTGCTTCATAATGCAGCACATTTTCAGCAGAAGATAAATTATTCCAGGACTATAATTATGAACAATCTGAAGTAATATGTATGTGAAAATAAAAAATAGAAAAATAAATAGAAAAAAAAATAAGATGATCACAAAAAGAGAACAGAGATACAAGGCTATTCAATCTGTTTGTCTTGACATGTCGAAAAGGAATATGAAAAAAAGAGATGAAGAGATGGGGGATATAAATGACAATTTTATTTCTTAAGGCATTCATCCTTCTCTATACATTAGTGAACGTTCATAATGATAGTTTTATAGAAATGTTTATCTTACAGAAATTTTTATTTATAAAGCACACACATTAAATCTGACAACTCGATATAGTGAGATGTTTACCCTCAAACCAGTGTAAACAATTATCAAAACAGCATATCTATTGATAAAATATCTTGAATCTCACTTAAACTTCTGCTGTTATATATTTTAAACATATATACTTCATGCAATCCAGCTAACATGTGAAATAGTTTTCTGGACACTCCTATATCATCAAAATATTTGATTTTTCTTAAACAGTTATCTTCATGAGAACGTAACTGTATAATATAGCCAGGAATTAAATTAAGTAGTCTTGCATCTGGTGATAGGGAGAGAAGACCATGGTGGAGGTTGTCCACCTTGACTTTAGCAAGGTTTTCCACACTGTCTTCCATAACACCTTCACAAACAGATAAAGAAAGGACCAGAAGAGTGAAAAATTAAGTAGATTAAAAACTGTCTGAACTGCTGGGCTCAAAGTGTTGTGGCCAGTGTCATGAAGTCCAGCAGGAGGTCAGCCACCACTGGTATATCCCAGAGGTCAGTACTGAGCCAATACTCTATCCTCATTACTGACCTGGATGATAGTGCACCCTCTTCAAGTTTCTAGATGATACTAAGCTGGGAGAAGTGGCTAACAGACCAGATACTTGTGCTGACAATCAGAGGGACCTTGCAGGCCAGACCTCAAGTTCACCAAGGGAAAAAGGCTGTCACGGCTTCATGCACTAATGCAGACTGGAAGGCTGCTTGGCAGAAATGGATCTGGGGTTCCTAGTAGACACTAAGTTGAACATTAGTCAGCAGTGTGCCCTCATGGCAAAGAAAACATCTTCCTTGACTGCATTTGGCAGAACTCTGCCAGCAGGCCAACAGAGGGGATTCTTACCCTTTTCTCAGCCCTGATGAGGCATATATGAAGTGCTATGTCCTTTTCTGGGCTCCCTGCTTCAAGAAAGACATGGATATAACGGGAAAAGTTCAGTAAAGGGCATCAAAAGTGATTAAATTATTGAACATCTTTCATATGAGGAGAGGTTGGGAGAGCTGGGACTGTTCAGCCTGGAGAAGGACAGGGGGATTTTATCTGTGTGTATAAATACTTGATGGGGAGAAGTAAAGAAGACGGAGCCACAATCTTCTCAGTGGTGGTCAGTTAATGGACAAAAGGGAATGAACATGATTTGAAATACAGGAGATTCCACTTAAACATGAGATTTAATTTTTTTTTATTATTATTTTTTATTTTATCTTTCTTAATGAAAGTGGTCAAACGCTGGAACAGGTTTGACCTGTGGATTGTGGAAATATGTTCCATCCTTGGAAATATTCAAAACCTGACTGAACACAGGCCTGAGCAACCTGCTCCAACTGACCTTGCTTGAGAAGGAGGTTGGACTAGATGATCTCCAGAGGTATCTTCCCATGTTTTCCATACTGTCACCCGGTGAAGGACAGTTTGACACCAAACTGCTAAAAAAAATGAAAGACACCAGATCCTTCAATGAAAAAATAGGAACCAGTCTGACTACAGTGGTTGCCACTAGAAGGGCTGTTTTAGCTTAGTGTAAGTAGATGAGTAGTGGAGTTGGGAAAAGAATAATTTTCTGTTCCTCCTGGTTGCCTTTATGGGAACCATGCAATATGTGATCCAGAACTTATCTTTCTTCTTATACCAAAAAATAAGCTTAAGTTTTTTCTTGGGATGACATAATACCTTTTGTTTGAAAATTAATTAATCAAAATAATAATCAATAAAAGAAAAGATAAGACCAAAAAAAAAAAAAAAAGAAGAAAAAAGAACAGTATGTCTAGGAAGCAGGACAGGATGGTGCATGAGATCTTGATGGTATTACAAGAGTAATTGTGCCACAGAATACCTTAAAGCATTACTGAGTTCATGGTTTTCTTGTTATTCACAGTCTTTCCACTCTAAAAAAGAACCGATTTCACTATATTGTATTGACTGCTATTTATGTCAGGCCAAGGTGCTCTCAGATCTAAATTGTAATTTAAAAATTTGACCAACAAAAAATCATGCATATTATCTAAGACCTGAGTAAGATTTTAGTAATTCAAAAGTTAACATATGGACTTCCTTGTACAAAAATATTTCCTTAAATTTGTCAGTGATATCAATGAAAATTATAAAAATGTTTTCTTTAATGATTGTGGTTGACGACAAATTTATACCAATTTCTTAATGTTCTTTTATTACAGTACTCGAAAATATATCAAAAGGATATTTCTAGAGTTCATGTGTTGACTTGCACTGCTGATTCTGATATTTAGTGGCTTGTAGAAAATAATTCTGACAGAGAAAATCCAGAAAGATTTTCTTCTGAAGATGTGGCTATAACCAAACTAACAGGAAAGTGTGTCTCTAAGTATTACCATCAGAAAAGTAGAGCAGTCATTTTAAGCATATTTTTACAAGGTTTGAGTATTGATTTGAAGGGGAGGGGGAGAAGGAGGAGAAGTTTTTGTTTGTTAGTTCAGTTTTGTTTTTGTTTTTTCATTGATTGTTAGTCATTGTGGTCACCTTCAGCTAGAATACAAACTTACAGATGTTAGATAAGGAAACACAAAATAAGTAGAGCAAGCAGGATTAGTCTAAGATGAGATAGACTGGATCAGTCACTGAAATAACCATATTAAGAACTATTGCTCTTAATATGCCGAAGATCATTTAAATCTTTTCAATGTCTTAATGGATTTTAAATCAGAATCTCAGATTATTTTTTTTTAATTTATTTTTTATAATTTTGAAACACTCACAAACTCTTTAAGCTAATCAAGGTACAGCTGACAAGAGCCAGATATATGAGGGAGAGAGAGATGCTGCTATTTCTAATCTATATTCTTAGAAAATTCTCTGACACTGCAGTCTTTAGGGACCTTTAAATAAATAGCCCCTGACTGGGAAGTCAAATGCTATCTACCAAAATAAATAACCATATACATACTATGTATTTTAGTATTTTTATAAGTAGGAAGGTAACATATCAACAATACAACAATAGTGTGTAGATCAGATATACCTGGTTCATCCATCAGGTTTTTATCTTCAGATGAATACCATCATTTCATTTCTGAAGGTGTAATTTGTCAATTTATTTTTTTCTGAGTCATGTTTTCTTTGTTTAAAGCACCCATTATGATATTTAGGTAAGCCTTTCTTTTTAGATGAAATTAAACTTTTACAACATGATCTTTTTTTGAGTCAGACCATTTAGTAAGAATTTTTCCAATTTATAATAATAATACTTTATCCTATGTTTACTGCTGTAAATGTTTTACTGTTATGTTGGCTTCTCCCTAAATATTTACAGCTTTAGGCAGAGGTGAAGACATTTTATTAGGGACTCTAGCACTTTCTTAAATGACTACTGGGGGATAAAGCAGCTGTTTATTTAAATCTGCAGTTAAAATACAATGTACTTCAGGCAATATGCCATGGGAAATAATCTTTAAACAGTTTTAAAAAATAAAACATGGGCACAACATAAACCAACAGATAATTATGCCAAAGCTATGTTCTTCCCTTATGTATTAAGACATCTTAAAATTTATATTTTAAATGAGAAAACAATCTTATCTTTCAGCAACACAAAACAAGGTATGCTCTAAAATGTATAATGCAGTAGTCATGTAATTTATCACTCAAAAAAACACTAGTCCCTTTGGAACCTTCAGTTTCAGAAAATTTTGTATGGTCTTGAAACAAGAACTGTTAAAAGAAATTTATTTTAGCATAATTATAGACACCTTGGAGACAGTCCTAAACCACAGTGAAAGGAATAGTGAGCTTTGTACTATAAACACATTTTCAAAGCTAATTAACAAATACGGAAAAGAAAAAAAAAAAAAAAAAAAAAAAGAAGCTTGAATTCAAGAAAGCTAATAGTGAGGCCCAGGGGACTGGTATTGAGATGTTAAACATTTTAACATGAGTTAAAATCTGTCCGACATTGTCAGGGACTTTAAGAATTTAAAATATAAAGGCAGTGACCTATACAAAGTAAAAATAAAAGCCTGTTTCCCACCACCCTTCACCACCACTCTCTTTCTGTTATCATAGGTCCAATGGTTAATTTGTCAACTTTATTTATTCCTTTTAGCCTGGGCTCTTTAAAAACAGGCTACTAGTTGTTTTAAGAAAAACAAACAAGCAAACAAAAACAAAACAAAAACAATAAAAACAACACCCAACAAACAGACAAATACAAAACAAAATAAACAGAAAAAAAATCCCACAACCGTAATTCTGAAAAGTTCTCTAGAAATGTACTCAATTCCTAGAAGATACCTCAATTCTGAAAAGTTCCCTAGATTCTGTTCATGATACACTCTTACTCACAAGACATTTATTTTACCCTGTTTTACTCTCTGGAGTACCTTTAAGAACATAAGCATTACCTAGTGCACATTAATTTTTTTAATGGACTTGTTGCCTTCAAATGATTCATTTGCAAATATATAGTTCACAAGTTATTAATTTGCCATTTTTGACTCTTTGTGGCTCAATTGTCATTCCTGTTGTTGTAACAACTACCCCCATCACCACTTTTATTTATTTATTTATTTGGAGGCCATTGCAGGAAATTCAGATTAACTTAAAGAGAAAACGCTGAAAGAAATCAAATAATCTTTTCCAAGTCAGATGATAAGGAAAGGTTTATTTGAAATGAAAGGTGACATTTTCAGGAGTCCCATACATATTTATCAATTCTCAGTGCTCATCAAAGAAACTATGAAACACAGCTAGCATAGTTTAACACCAAATTCAGCATCAGGAATCATAAAAAATACCTCAGCAAATCACATCTCCAAATTCAAGCAATTCTAACAAATAGAGGATGAACTGAAAGTACATCAAGTTGGCATGTTACATTGATGCAGTGTAAGGGGTGTATAAAAAGTAAGTGTTTAAAATACTGTATTATGGTTTGCTTGTAACTCTGGCAGAAGACAAAAGTAAATGAACTAGACTCACCATCAGATTTTCTTGCAATCTGTTAAGCCTGGGGAGCTCAAATCTTCCTTAGTTTACAAATGCTTCTGAGGTGCAAGTATCCTCTATGGATCTCTGAGTAACGACATGAAGCTCCAGAACCTTGTTGGTCCTCTTATAACTTTCCAGCTTCTTTAGCAGACTTGCTTTGGCTTATATTTTGACTCTTCAGCAATACCCTAGATGCATATTTTATCCTAGGTACCGTAAAGTATTTCATTATTTTTATATACCTTGTACATAAGTAATACAGGAGTCTGTCTCTTTGTATTATCTTTAATTTTTATTCTATTTCATTTTTATTTTGCATTGCATATTTTGGTGATAACACAGTTCTATTTGGTGTGGAGCAGATTTCTTGCTTAAAATGTTTTCATCATCTTTTTGAGATATACAGATCATTAAGAAACATAGGATTCCAACTTTTTGCCCTTAAACAGCCTTTTATATGGACAAAAAAAAAAAAAAAAAAAAGAAAAAAAAAAAGAACTGCTGAAGAAGCAGATAACATTCTTAAGACCTTTGATTTTTTGTCGTGACTTTTGAGGCACAGCCACTGCTACGTATATAGACAGAAAAGCTGAGAGAACTATGTTTGTTCAATTCAAAGACCAGGGGGACATTTTATTGTTCTCCACATCTATCAAATTGGAAGATAAAGAGAAGATAGAGCCAGACTGTTCTCATATGTACACATGAAATACAGTGGACACAAGCTGCAACAAGGGACATTCTGAATAAGTATTAGGAAAAAAATGTTCAACAATGAAATTTTATGGAATCTCCATTCTCACAGATTTTTAATCTTGACTGAGCAAGGCAGGCCCTGAACAACTTTTCAAAGTTTGTCATGCTTTGAGCAGAGGTTTTGGCTAGATTTTGTGTTAAGTCCCTTCCCACCCAGAGTTCTTCTGTTTATTACACAGAAAAAAGAAAAAACAAACAAACAAACAAAAACAACTTAGTTGTTTTATGTTATTATTTGTATTATTCACAGTGATTGCTACAGTTGCTGATAAAGTTCATAAAGCAGAGGAAATTCTGTTACTTAGTTACAGTCTTTCCATCACACATTTTATTCAGGTGGTAGGGCCTAAGGAGAATTTCTGTAGCATATTTTAGTATACTATATACAATTTCTGTATATATTCTAGCTGTACCTAAAATACTTGTGGTATCTTCTAGTAAGATCTTAACTATTGAAGTTAAAGGTTGTTTACATGGGGTCTATCCAGTCAGGCTGGTCCATATTTCTCACTGAGAGGAAAACCTGCATGAGAGGCTATAGGCGAAGAAGGATGTAAAAAAAGATGAAGAGGCAGTGAGAGAATGAGTTTAATTCTTTGCTAGTTATAGGATTGTTAGGCATTTTGCAGGAAATTGTCCTGTAAGAGTGTGGCTTGAACGGTGATTTGCATGAGATAGTGGAAACAATCTCATGTCTTGGAAAATCAACATTAGTTAAAATTTTCAAGCATTTTTTTTTTTCCTCAGAAAGGTTGATTATTTTCACAAAAAGAATAAAAAGAAAAAAGAAAAAAAAAGCAAACAAAAAGCTTTTATTTAACACTCAATTATGTTGAGTATCATTTGAATAAAAATGCCTTTCAGTTAGCTCTAGTTTGCATGTTCACATTCTTTGTTTGTAAAGCATTTGCAAAACACAAAAACCATAATTAGCATACCAACAACAAACTGTTGATAGAATCTTTTATTCTTTGCATAATAACAATTTCTATTGAGTATGTATCAATTTTTAAACTCTTGGCAGACACAAAATCCTTGCAGAGTAGAACCTTTAAAAAATTACCTTCCTTTTTCTTTTTTGATCAATGCTTGCTCTATTCAATATGTTGTTCTAACCTATCAAATTGCTAAAAGTCTCTTTGATATATTTAGAGTGATCATTTAAATGAAATGGGAACAAAAAAAGAAGAAAAAGGTCACAAGGTTGCAAATAGTCTTTGAAAAAAATATATATATATATTTTATTGACTACCTGGTAAATATGCCACACTAGGAACCAGTGTTAGATTAAGGTTTGTAATCTCATCTCAACCAGCTATTCCTCTTTATAAATGTTTCCAGTCCTCAGTAGTAGCTTCAGCAGGATTACTTCCTGTGAACAGTGTGATTAATTCCCAAAGCAAGATTCATCTGTATGTTTATTCATTTTCCGATTTTGAACTTACTTTGATCTGCAGTTTCTCCTGTTTCTGGAATGCAAGGGTATTCCTAGTGAGTCATCAGAGACTTACCACCCTCCAGCATCTTTTTTAACATTCCCATTTTAAATTACCCAAACCCTCTTTTTATGTAGCTATTTCTTATCTTGTGTTTTGACTTCACTAGAACTAAGAAATTATGATATTATGATAGCATCTAGAGGATCCAACCAAGATAAGGACAAGGTCGTGTCAGGCTGAATATAGTCTTTGAGTCCTAACTCCTGATTCAAAGACTCCAAACAGAAAAAGTAATTGTATTATTTTAAAGATAACTCTACTTTTTAAACCTATTATTATTATTATTATCATTATTATTATTAATTAATTATTATTAATAAATAATAATAATAATAACATTTTTAGTGGAGGTATCCATCTGTAGACTTAAAAAAAGATTCAGTGCTCTTCTTTAAGTAAGGAAAACAGGATTTTCAGTAGAAAATTTATACACTGGGTATCTGATAAGATACTGCAAAAGAGAAATGGGTAAGATGATGCTGTGCTTTAAAGTATGTAAGAAAAGGGGATTTTATTTTACTTTTCTGAGAATCCACGTAATGAAACAACATAATGAGTCTTTCCCAGCTGGTTATTTTTTCATTTTGTATAATAGCCAATAATATGAAATATAGACAGAAAGTATAGATATTGCTTACATGGGACAAAAAATACTCTTTATTCTGACCAAAGTATCTGTCTTTTCCATCTAACCTTAACCCTCTGAAGAAGATTACTCTTCTGAGATCCCGTTTCAAGACGTTCTGACAAATGCAGAATACAAAGCTCCCACCTGGATTTCTGGTTTATTACTCTGTTATGGAAATTTTTCTGTGTCGAGGTGTCCTTCCAGGCTGCCCTGCTAGGGACAGAATCATGGGATCGCCTTGCCGTGGCAAGAGTTTCATATTTCAGGGACCTTGATTTCAACCTTACTTTCAGTTTATAAAGAGTATTTTGTTGGTTTGGTTTGGTGGTTTTTGGTTTGGTTGTTTGGTTGGTTGGTTTTGGTTTGGTGGTTTCTTTTGTTGTTTGGTTGGTTGGTTGGTTTGTTGGTTGGCTTTACAAAGTCTTTTCCACTCCTGCCATTTTTTTTTTTTTTTAGCCAGAGATAATTTTAGTAGATGATCTTTCTGCACCCCTTTATGTACACAGGGAGGAAGACGCAACATCTGGATAGCCAAGAGCCAGGATATTTTGGCAACTAGTAAATGGAACATGCCCAGAAATGTTTCTAGACACAGAGTCCAAGTACCAGGTCTTAGCTTTTGAAACAATGTGTCTGTGTAAATACTGGTTATTGGAAACCACCTGTGGAATATTTTGAAAGCCTAACTGTATCAGGGAAATATACAGAAAGTTTTCTAGTGGGGACAGGCAACATTCGCAACACGGAACATATTAACAAATTACTGACATGGGCAAGTGCATTCTGGTGCCTGGGAACCTTTCTGAGTCCATGTGATTTACTTCTATGTGCAGCCTTTTTGTTGTTTTGATCTGAAAATTGGTTCAGGAACATTCCTGACAAAGTCTTAAATTATTAGGAGGTTTTAATATTTTTATTCCATTGTTTTAAACTGTTCTTACAGCATGGGCATAATAGTGTTTCATCTCTGTGCACAGGATCAGAACAAAACCTTCTGAACCACTCAAGCCCTGAAGCCAGAAATTAAGTATCTCTATCCCAAGTAATATTAAGGCTATGAGAAAGACTAATTGCTAAATCAGCCTGTCCACTTCACTCAGTGAGATGTTTGTACAGGTTCTGATGGCTGTGCTTGGCTGGAAGATATGCATTTGTTTTCCCAAAATGTCATTTTTGAAAATATTTTCTTCTGTTAAGGATTGAAAGAAACCAGGTTAAAATAAATAAATAAATACATACGTACATTTTATCATCAGAATGGAAGAAAAAAAAAAAGTATTGTCAGCTGGGAAAACCTTTTGTCAGTTTTGCTTTCCTTCTTCAGGAGAAAGCAATTTCTGCTTAGTACCTGGTGTTTCAATTTTCTTCAGAGAAAGTTCAAAGGTTTTTGTTTATTTATTTGATTTTATTTTGTTCCGTTTTGTTTTCAGAAACTTATTAATTTCTTCTGTATAAATTGTTGATTTTTTTCAAGGCGGTATTTTCTATTATTGAATTGAATGGGAATCTCCTAGTCGGTTTGACTTTCTCCATCTCTGCCAACTGCTGAATCTCAGACAAGATTCATTATTTTGCTGTATTTACTAGTCTGGTCAAAGATCCAATAAATATTCACAACTTAGCCACAAAAGTTTCTTGAAAGCAACTATTCACATTAACCCATTATTGATGCCTAAATAAGGATAAATCAGAATGTATGTCTTAGATAATATTTTATTGGAAAACTAGGATTTTAAAAAAGAATACATTGAATACTTGCTTTTCAGGGCAAATTTTTTCAGTCCTAATAAGAAATCCCTGACAGGATAGCACTAATTGCATTGTCTAGGCACATTGAGTAGGGATTTCATTTCACACATCACAAACTGTCCACACAACCTTGTCTTAGTAATATTTCATACATAACTTTTCCCCAGCAAAGTCTAATCTTCCCATCCTAGTTTCACAGCCCACTACTCTGAAACAAAGCTCAGTTAAATCTTAATAAAAATTAAAAAAAAAAAAAAAGCAAAATTAAAAAGAAAAAAAAAGTGCTGCAGCTCCTCTCAGGGCATTGTCCCTGAACTTGTTAAAAGTTTTTGCAATCTCAGCTCTACTCCAGGGACAGGACTCTGGTAACCATCAGTTTTGAGCCTCCCTAATACAGCATACAGGAAGGAAAAATATTCATAGAAAGACATGAAATATTTAGGGTTAATACTTAGGGTTAAGTGACTGCTACAGAGTTTAATAATATTTTATTTCTTTCTGCTTTTGTAGAAATGCTGTATTTGAAAGATTTTGATTTTGACAATTGACAATTTATAAATCACAAACAAACAAACAAAAAAAATGCTTTTATGCTTTTCCTTTAAAAGGTTTTGGATGATTCTTAATATATTTGTCTTCCTCTATTAATTCACACACCTGTTTTACCTAAAAATCATACTTTCTACCAAAAGCACTGTGAGTAGGGGAAATTCCCCATGTATGGACAAGTTATTTCCTCACATGTGTCATAAAGATCTTAGATTCCCTTCTGAAGCACATTCAAAGTCAAAATATTAGTTGGTCTATTGGCCTGTAGTGGTGTATGATTCTGCATATTGCTTTTAACCAGGTGTGCAATAAGATGAAATAATGTAACTCTTCCTTTTGACGTAAGGCTAAGTACATTTGTATATATCACAGTCTTTACATTTCAGAAAATTACTGTTTTCACAAAGTTGTGTAGTCATTTGTTGTTACTGAAATTCACTCTTGCATGCAAAATTCCTGTTAAAAATATTTCAGGAAGCCAGGGTATAATGATTAGAGCAGTGGCAGTTTGCATTAAGTGGTGATCTGCTCCTCTGTGTTTGGTGTGTTGAAAAGTAACTTTAGATTGAATAACTGATTGCAGTAAAAATGGTAGGTATTTGAAAGTGGGTGTTGTGGTTTAGCCCGGTTGGCAGCCAAACACCACACAGCCGTTCACTCACCCTCCCCCCTCCCTCTCCGGGATGGGGGAGAGAAACGGGAAAGTGAAGCCTGTGAGTTGAGATAAAGACAGTTTATTAAGACAGGAAAAATAATAACAATAATAATAATAATAATAATAATAGTATTAATAGTAATAATGTGTACGAAATAAGTGATGCACAATGCAATTGCTCACCACCCGTTGACCGATGCCCAGCCTATCCCCGAGCAGCCGCCCCCCCACCCTGGCTAGCCACCCCTATATATTGTTCAGCATGACGTCAGATGGTATGGAATACCCCTTTGGCCAGTTTGGGTCAGCTGTCCTGGGTCTGTCCCCTCCCAGCTCCTGCTGCACCCCCAGCCTGCTCGCTAGCAGGACAGAGCGAGAAGCTGAAAAGTCCTTGGCTTGGTGTAAGCATTGCTCTACAACAATTAAAACATCAGCATGTTATCAGCACTCTTCTCATCCAGAAACAGAAAACACCCTGAGCTGGCTAATTAGCAAAACATAGCACCCTGCCAGCTACTAGGAGGAAAATTAACTCTGTCCTACCTGAAACCAGGACAGTGGGCATGCAAAGGAAAGTAAATTTTATTAAAAATAAGTAGATCTCTTTCTCTTTTGGAGTCAGAAATATGGAACACCAAGCATACCCTTTTCTCACAGAATCACCAGGAAGAGCTGGACCAGAATAAATTTTCTCTTGTTATTGTTTTAAATGCATCTTTTTGTAACTTCCATTTCCCTCTAATTATTTTTAAGGGATTCTGAAGCTTTCAAGATGTTCTTCTCCCTTTATTTATTCCTCTGAAGAGAACATTGCTGCTCAGATAACAGTCATTGAAAAGCAGCTAGATAGCACTGACATATCAATAATGTTAGCAGGTGTGCTTTCATTGTGTAGAAAGCAATTTACTATTTTCCTGAACTTTCCTCATTTTTGGGGGAAATTTAGTAGATGTAGTGGACTTGCTTGATTTGGTCATTTTTAAGTGTCTAAATCTTGGGGGAAGCTTAACAGGTATTTTTGCTGTTGTGCAATACATTTGCGTCAAGTTTTATTCCATGTATATGGCTTTCTACATGGTAGCATGCTGGAAACATATTTTAATTCACTAGGGAGCTATAATTTCTGAAAAATATACAAAAAGTTGATTATCTGATTATTTATTTTAGTTTTGCTTAAATTTAATTCTGCTTATATTCATGCTTTTGCCACAGCATGTGTTCTTTAAGCCACTGTGACTATTAGATAGTATTTTTAAATTTCCATGTCACAAACAGCAGAGTACTGTTGGGTAGTAGTTCAGTTTTAGACATGGCTAATTGTGTATGGAAAGATTGGGTGCCAGCATCTCAAAATTTGTGTGCTTATGCATATATAACTCCATTAAGTAAGTGCTGATATTTCAGGCTGCTCTGACACAAAATTAGCTCTGCTTCTAACAAATTAAAGTATGCTTTCATTGTAGCATATTTGTTTATAATATCTAACAAGATGCTCCGCTTGAGTGCCTGATACAGATGAAACCATTGCCTTCTGCTTGGCAAGTCCAATGAATGCCACTATAGGACTGTTAAACTCTGATAAAACCATACATGATAATCTGTGTTCCTGGACTCCTCTCCCCAGTGCATCTGTTCCAATCCTCCAACCAATGAGTATGGGATTCTTCAGTGGATTTCTGTAGAGTCAGTGGCTGTTTTCTGATGTGTGTCCGTAGAGTTTTGCCCTTGGCTAGAATATTCCAGAGAAACAGAAAACACCCTGAGCTGGCTAATTAGCAGAAGTACAAAAAGCTTGCTGCCAGGGAATTAAATGTTGGCAAACAGGTCCCTTTAGGCCCTTTCTGAGAAGACTGGCAAATACAAGCTCTCTACCCATTTGGCTGAGGATAAAACACACGGCTAGAAATGGGCTGTTATCTTTTTTTTTTTCCTTTTTTTTTCCTTTTTTTTTTTTTTTACTGCAGAAAAAAAAAAAAACCTGCAATAATTTATGTGTCTTAGACTGCCTTCAATGCAATTATGCAGGGTTCGGGCCAATATGGAATTCACTCTGTACAATCATGTTTCATATTGTGTTGTCATTCACTTGATTACTTCAGGGTATAACTCAAGAATGAGTCCACCAAAGTCAGAGGAGCTACATTTTGTTTTAAAGCAGATAAAAAAGTGAAAAGAGAATAGAGAATAAAGCCTATATTGAGAGGTTACTAAAAAAAAAAAAACAAAACATGGAACTTAAGGAACATGGTTTCAAAACTGCGTGTTATGGAAACAAAAAAATATTTCTTCATTTCCTAATTTTAAGGTCAGATTGTTATTTATCATGACATTAAGTTGAGACTTGTTTTGAGTCTGTAGCTCTGGGAGAGAACTGGGAGAGCTGACAAGAGTTCTCTGTTTCTCTTCTTTTTTCTTTTTAGTATATGATAGCATTGTATCTTCAGAATATACCATAGAATCATAGAATCATAGAATCATGGAATGGAATGGGTTGGAAGGGACCCTGTCTGCTCAGGCAATGTCTCTGTATTCCTCCCAGGTTACGCATCCTTTCTTCCACCCTCTGTAGGTTTCATTTTTCTGTTTTAGCTTGGCCAGGATCTCCTTGCTCATCCGTGCAGTCCTTCTGGCTTTTTTGCATAATTTCCACTTTGTTGGGATGCATCAACAAAGGTGATCCCTGAATATTAACCAGCTTTCTTAGGCCCTCCCTCCAGGGCTTTGTCCCATGGTACTCTACCAAACAGATACCTGAAGAGAGCAAAATCTACTCCGCTAAAGTCAAGGGTAGCTAGCATGCTGTGTTCCCTCCTCGCTGTCCTCAGGGTCTTGAACTCCACCATTTCATGGTCACTGCAGCTAAGGCTGCCCTTGAGCTGCACAGCCCCTCCTTGTTGGTGAGAATGAGGTCCAGCATAGCACCCCTCTTTGGATTCCTGAAGAAGGAAGTTATCACTGATGCATTCCAGGAACCTCCTGGACTGCCTATGCCCTGCTTTGCAGTCCCTCCACTAGAAATTGGGGTAGTTGTACCCCATGAAGACCAGTGCTTGTGAATGAGAGGCTGCTTCTATCTGTCTATAGAGAGCCTCATCTGCTTGGTCTTCCTGGTATCTAAGTACTCTCATCTGGTTTGATATGCAAATGAAGTTCAGTTAAACTTTATGTTCTGTCAACCAATCTACTGGCCGTGGAACTAGACAGTCCCTATCTGGAGTACCCCACCTATCCCAATCCTCTCCCCAGATTTTTCTGACTTTAAATGTCCTCAGAGAAACATCTACCAGCACTGAAAGGCTAGGGAAGCTCTTTTAGGTCCAGAAGAGAAGTCACACATCAGAAAAAGAGAAAAATATCCCGCTTCAGCATAGATGACAGCTTAAATGCTTGAGTCTTTAACCAGCACGTGGGATATGCCTCCCTCGTGCATGCTTGACCCCAATAAAGTACAAAAGATATTTACATTATGGTTTCTTCCATGTTAAGAGCCTCTCCTCATCATATGAGCACTGTGTTTTCTCTACTCATGTGAAACCTTTCAAAAGTCCTTTGTTTGGCCTCGTTGCAACATTGAGATATGACCCAAATGTCACAGTACAGGAGTGCACCCACACTGTGACAGCCACACACTCATGATTACATGCTAATGTAGACCTCACTCTGTGCCCATCGTCGAGAACAGCAATCTGTTAATTCTTCAGGTGATCGGACTACAGAGTTCACATTATCTCAAAAAAAAAATAAAATAAAATAAAAAGAGAACTCAAGTCTCTCTTAAATTCCATAGCCTTCCTAAGCAGTATACCTTACAAAGATTGAAAATATTTTTCCCACTTAATAATGACCCATCAAAAGTCAGAATACATCCAAAGTATTGCACGTGGTTTTCAACTTAGTTCATTCATGGGCTCTCAAAACGTCTTTTTTTTTTTCTCCCCTTTGGCCCCATGGTGATTGCCACCTACTGCTGTTGACAATGTGTAATGTAAATAAATTAGACCAGACCTTGGAAGACTATTTAGGTTTTCAGATGCATGTTTGCAAGGAGTAGGCAGACACTTGGAATAGACATTTTCTCTAAGTGACACAATATACATGCAAAGCTCTAAAATCAGTAATCAATACACCATTTACTGAAAAGGAGTTGATTTTCTGAAAAGTCGTGTTGATTGTATTTGCTTTAAAATGCTTTTATATAGAGCCCTAATTGATTATGCTCTTCCCTTTTGTGAAAACCATTAATTAAAATGACATTGCACTTGCAATAACTAGTACGTAAAGTGAACAGTAAAAATGTGTTTTTAGAATGAAAATTTTGATTAAAAAATAAAAGGAAGAAATAAATAATAGTGCTTAAGCATAAATGTGTCAGGCAGATGTGCATAAAAGACCAGCAACAACTTCCACTTCTGTTTGTCTTTAAGTAAATAACAAAACCTCATAAGTCTTCACAGGACCAAAGACCTGGGTGTTATATACAACACCAATTATCAAAACTTATGGACAGTTGGAATGTTAAAAATATTTTCATATTATAGAAATGAGTAATTTTTTATTGTTGTTTTGGATCAGTATACAGCTTCTATGAATCTAATTTCCACCTCCATATCCAGATTTTTAAGCTGCTGAAATTTTAGAAAAACTCCCTAGCAGTGCAATTCTAATGGTAATTCTGGTTGGTCTGAAGTATGATGCTGTGAATATGGCAGAATCATTGTTCGAGACAGCTTCTCCCACACTGCTTGCAAGGGAAGAATTGCAGAAGTTGTCATTAAGGCTCAAGAGATTTCTCTGCAAACTATGTGCCAATAGACCCATGCTACTCTTTAGGATGCTTTAGGTCTCAGTTTTCCGGGGAAATGTTTCTTTCCTTCCATGCTACTGAGTTTAACATCTCAGGGCAGGTGATGACAAATTCTCAAGAGAGGGCTTTCCCCTCTGGAATTAATTTCTGCCAGTAATACAGGAAAACCTGAAGGCATTGAGAAAAGTCCATCTGTGCAGGTTTTTGCCTGAGGTAGATTAGTAGGATTTTTCAGTCTGTCCTTTTTATTCTGTTTGAAAATGTACCTTTATTTTTGTACTTGCCAGGTACAAACTCAAAAAAAAAATTAAATAAAAATTTTTGCTCAGTAGAGAAATTACTGCTAAATTTTTTTTAACGTCTCTATGTTTTGTTTGTTATAAATGAACTTGTACTATTAATAATGAATGTGCATTTTATTTATCTGATTAGAAATTATTTAGAAATCTACCTCAGTTTCTTAAGCCTAAACTAAAACTTCTGATGTCAATGTTGATGATGAAGGTAATTTATTTGTAATTACTGAGTATTTAGCTGTCTTGTTTTTATGTTCTTTGTTTTATATTTTTTACTGTGAGGATACAAGAATTGATTCCTATACACACTAGAATTACAGTTTAGTAGCTATTATTAAAGCAATGTGAAGCAAAAGTGAAAACCACATTTACATTCTTAATTCTCCTCATGTGAAATAAAACAGTACAACAAGGTAAAGAGGATGATACTTCAATAAAAGAATAAAATGGTAAAATTATGGGTGTATTAAAGCTACAGAGAGCTTTTTGGTTAATGGCTGCTTGGAGTTATGTTTCATTGAACATTGAGAATCCCCATTCAGAGACTACTCGCATTCTGTTAGGCATTATGCAGTAAAAAAAAAAAGCTAGCCTCCATCCCACAGAGATTATATGTTTGAGAGATACTGCTGTCCTGAGAAATCTTGATTTCAGATAAAGTGTGGAAGAAGAGGAATGCTGTCACTCTCAGCTTTGAAAAAAAAAAAAAATCTTACTTAGTAAAGAGAGATAAGACCACAGTGGACTATGAGTGGACCACCTCATTTTTGTAGGATCCCTTTGATGTCTTAGAGTTCACTGCAAAATTTGAATGCTCATAACTGGCAAAAGCACCTCAGTGGTTAAAATGTGCTTAAGCACACTAGAAATCAGTCACACCTATGATTCCTACTGATTTTAATCAACTTTCCGTAGTCCATTTAGTCAAATTTAGACTGCATGCTTAAGTGCTTTTCCAAATCAAAGCCGCCTCTGCTTTCTGACTTCTGAGCCATACTGCTCTCTGTATTAGCCATTTTCCTGTATCTGAGTATTTTCAGTTCTTCCTTTGGGGAAGGATGAAGAATGGTATATACTGGTAATGCAACCTCTTATAAATAAGTGTTTTTTTTATTTTTTATTTAGTATTTAAAGTGCAGTATCAGAAAAATAAACATAGTTTCAAAACAGTGGGCAAGTGTATCCATCTGTTAAATTTTTTTCAGCCTTCGGAACTGACAGCTCCTCGACCTTTTTCTGGTTTTGTCTGCCTTTCATTACTCATCAAAGCTTCTCTAATTTGTTTGGTTTTACTTTTGTCTCCCATGATTCTCAAGAGCTTTATCATTCCTCATAATATCAATTATGCTGAAGTACTACAGACTGACAGGGTTCAAAGCAACTTTCTTGCTACTACTTTTCAGCAATTCTTCAGTGCTTGTTCGCTGCTGAAATAAATCCAGACAACATACATTAGTGTATATAAATAGAAGTATATGGCCCACCAAGAACACCTGTTCCATGACCCAGGCCAACAAGTAGTATTTCTGTCCATGGAGCTATCCAAAATTCACCTGGACACAGTCCCAGACAACCTGATGTAGCTGACACTGTGGGGTTGGACTAGGTGATCTCAGGAGGCTCTTTCCAAACCTGACGATTCTGTCATTGAAAATTGGCCTATTTCAATCAAAACAGGAGCTTTGAACTAGAAACAGAAAGACACCTTATCAATCCTAAAACCTAATTTATTGCCTTGTAAGAACCTTTTTCTTCTTTATTTTATTTTTTTTTTGTTCTTTGCAGAACCACACATATTCACAGCTGAACCAGCTGAACCAGTTGAAGTTATATATGTGAGAAATAGCATTCCTTATGATCCATAACTAATGAAGAAAAGCTGTTAACACCTCTGTTAAGTATAAAACTAAAGCATAATTAAGTGAATCAACTGAACTGAACAATAGCTAATCTGTCCACTCCAGAGGGAGAAAGTGAAGATTGTACCTGTTTTCTTAAAGTAGAGCACAGGAATTGAATGTTTGATTGGATGTGTTCATATATATGTACCCATGTATAATGTATATGTGCAGATTGTTCTCAACTAGCTTTTCTACATCAGATAGTCTTTAAGGTAGTCAAATACGACAGCAATTTGGATTAAAATATTTGTTGGGTTTTCGAAAACTGTCTACAACAAATTAGGAAAGAGAACTGTCAAAATGAAAATGTCACTGACTCTACTGCCGCTGTCTTTTATAATAAGTACAAATGACAAACGCCAATTTCCTTCTACACAAATTTCTAATGACATAGCAGTGAAGTAATAGCACTTTAAAGCTGGTTTGGTTGGTTCATAAAGTCATGAACATTACAGAACCTGCCCTTCTATTTCCTAAAGTAAAATTCTTATTTTACAAAAGCCATAGTGTTAAAATTATTATGGTTGACTGGTTAACAAAAATACTTTCCAAAGCTTAACAGAACTTTTCTGTCATTGAATTTTTCTTGTTTGTTAATAGATCCCTTTTTGAGCTTGATTTTTAGGTATAGTAAACTGAAAGATGATAAATATATCTGATGTATATCAGAAAAGGAATCAGCCCAATCTTTCTGCTCATTACTTCTAGCTGAATGTATTTCCTTACTCTGGGTTTTTATTTTTTTTTTTTTTCCTGTAGGTTTTTGCACTTTCCAAATATTAAAGACCCTTTAAAAGTCCTCATTTATTCTCTGCTTCTCTGTGAACAGTGTTATCTGATACTCTGATACTGCGTCTCTAATGCATTACTCAAAATAACAAAGAGTTTCAGGAGGCAAGTTTATGGGTGCCCAATATACATATATATATATATATTTTTTTTTTTTTTTTGAGATTAACTTCCAGGAACTCAAGAACTCAAGGAACCTATATCTTTTTGTTTCTCCTTAAAAAACAGACATAGTATTCCTAACTTGTCCTTAGCGAATGGCTGATGGAAATGCCATTCAATCCGATTCACTTATCTACAATGCAGCTGCCCCATCCTAGCTCTTCAATTTGGTCTCCTTTGGAAGTCTTGGATGAAAAGCAGAAGTTTTAGGATACAACTGATTTGACCTATTTTACATATCAGATTAAGATCCATAGAAAGGAACTGTGCTCCACCTCTAATTTACATAATTCACAACTGAACTTCCAGGAAACAAATATTCATTCTGAAACTGGCATATTAGTAATTGAGATTAGTATAGAAAAGTAACACACTTCTTCCTGTGGCTGTGGAGTTTTAAAAGTTGCCTTGAATACTGCTGGCTAAAGCAAACAATATAGTTTAGTAAAAATGTATAAGTTTTTAAAATTTGAATCAGATTCTTAATTAATTATTCATTTCTCATTATCTTTTTAGTCTTTTGCAATTGTGAGATGGGAGATATCTGATAAAATTAATACAAATATCTATCTTTTTACATATCATAAACACCTATGTTTCAATTAAATAAAGCATAATAGGACTAATTTAATAATAGTCACATCACTGATTAATATTTCTCAATGGCATCATTAGATACCTGTAAACCAGACTCCCTTTCATATATACATATATATTTAACTTATAACTAAATAGTCACATTAATTAAATACTGTAAAAATAATAAATAATTAAATATTTTACGATACATTTGAGCCCAGACAGCTGTAGAAGATCACTCTGGCTGTATTAGCTTAGAAGTAGAAATTGTAAGTGTCTTAATCAAATTTCCAAACAAAATATGTCAATAAGAGAAATAATATTATGAGCTGATTATATCAAATCATTTTATATATGTATCTATAAAAGCAACTCTGAAAGCAGCTCTGGCAGCCAAGAGAAAAAAAAAAATGAAAAAAAAAAAGAAGAAAAAAAAAAAGAAAATGTGCAGTATACTGTAAAGATTAAAAGCAATTAAAAGAATATATTTTACAAGAATCTATTTTTTAAAAGAGCATTTCTGAGAAACTAGATCTTGATATTTTGCTGTATTCTGTGCATTTCAAGGGAAAAACAGGATTTGAGCACACTGACCTCAGATAACAACTTGAAATGTGTTAGGATTTTTGGATGAGGAGAGAGGAAACCTCAGAGACCCCCCAAAAGAGTAAACAGGTTTGCTTCAGTAGTGAAGCACATGCGTTTTATGGGAATGAACTCAGCTGCTGCTCTTTGTTTCAGTAACACCGGCTGCTGCCTGGAAATTGATGAATATATACAATCTTCTGGGTGTCTCTTGGTGAGAGTAAAGGGAAAAGGTGCAGGCAAACAGGAATATGGCTAAGCTAGCTCAAATAAGGTGCTGTAAATTTGCAGAATGCTATCTGAATATTTTTAGTAACAGCTGTGGTAGTTCAAGGATACTAGTGAAACAGGGCTTCCAGACAGAGGTGTTGTCTTTTATTAGATCAGTTGTTAAAACTGAAACATCAGTTGAGCAGTCAGGCACATGGGTCCTTCTTTGTATCAGAAGTAGAAGCAGGAAACTTCAAGGCTAAATTCAAGCTGGGAACAACTGGTCATTGCCTAATTACATGCGTATCAGGTGTACTACCTGGAAGGAAAATTAGCTGGTGGCTATGGTATGTTAGTAGGGAAAGTTGATAAAATAGTTATTTCCTACGGGAAAGGAGAAGGGAGGGTGTTCATAGGTTGTGTAACATACAGCTTAATGCCAACAGATCTCCACCACAGCCACAGTATATAATCCTGCAACAGAAACACCAGCATTCCTGAATCTTGTGCCTGCATGTCCTGGGACATAATATATCTGATCCTGGGTATCAGCGTTCTCATAGAAACAATGCAGGAGAAGCTAAATGACAGCTACATGCCAGAATGAATTCACACAATCAATATGGAGTGAAAACATCCCACTAACAGAAATGCAACTTTTCTCACAAAAACATCACTCTTTCTGTGATCCCTTGCTCCTGATTCTCAATAAAGACTTGCAAAGCAGTCTGAAATGAAGGGTATGGAAAATTCATAATTCTATCCAACACTAGAACAAATGAGCTAAGTAGAGATATTGATCTTTTCACACATTAAAATCTCCTTCCCCTACACTAACCACAGACAATGACTATCTGTCTTCCTTTTCCTCATGAGAGGGAATTATCGTATGACCCTACTAACATCCTCTCAGATCTATGCTGATTTCTGGGCTAGCTTAGCCTATATCTAAATATACTGAGCATTCTCTATTAACCTTAGTTTTTCTTAGTTTCAAAGCTTGATGCTTGAAAGAGGCATCTGGATGTCCAATAGCTTGTCTAAATTTTCCAGCTGCATGATCAGTGTGATCTGAGGTGTCATTTCCATTCCAAAGGATAATCTTCCTTACTGTTATAGTGCAGATTTAAGAGAGAAAACTCATAGCCAACTCCTGACCATCCACATTCTCAGTAAATAGTAACATTTAAGTACTTGAATGCAGCAATGTAAGTAGTGTATAATTAACAGATGGAAATGTGTCTGAAACATTTTTTTAACCTGGAAAGCTCATTTTTTCCCATGGGCCGTTCTTGTCTTCAGAATGTGAGACTTCATAAATCTTTGTGCTCTCTGTGGTGTTTCTACAGTTTCCTTTTCACTCATGCTATCTAAATATGGAGGGTAGGAGAGAGTTTGAACAAAGCTCAGGAAACTTCATCGTCATTCCAAGGCACAACCAACAGAGTTAAATCTTCTTAAAAAATATAATGCAGCAGTATTCACTAGTTTAAATGGGTGCATCATTTTTGGAACTGTATCACCATGGAAACAGAAGAAGATCATGGTCTTTGTACAGTGCTTGCTTCTTTGTCCTCCCACATTGAACTCCACAGGGGAAACTTTCACAGTTATTCTTCTTTCACAACATTTTACAGGGCCACCCTACAAAAATGAGCAATTAAATCACCCCAAATATCTCCAATACTTTCAACAAAACAAGTTTTATACTCTTTTAGAAGAAAATAACAGAGGTTAGGGCTTCCATTTCTCAGATATCAAAACCTAGTTGATTCTATTCTACACAGTAGGGAAATTTTCCTTGAATTTTCTATCTCTTTGGTATATATATGAATTGATAATCAGTGTGTATAACTTAGAGTAGCTCTTTCTAGGAGATATTTCACTCACTTTAATTTTATGCATTTTTATTTTTTTTTTTTCAGTGAAATACCAGACTTAATGTCTTTTTTTTTTTTTTTAACGTATTCCTCACTTAGGTTGATTTTTGTTTGTTTGTTTGTTTGCCAAAGTCATAAACAAAATAATAGAAAACTCCTTTCCTATCTGTGTTGTAAAAATCTTGCTATCATACATAAGTAGACAAACTGCTTCTTGAATTTCTTTTTAGTGTTTTCTGAATTTTACCATTCCTTATTTCCACCTTCAATTTTTCTCTCAACTTGCTTTAAGAACTTTTCAAATTCTCCATCTTTCTATTTATATTTTTTCCTTAAATGGCTATTCCTCTCCATCCCAGCCTCTTATCACTCAAGAGCTGTCAAAAACACAGCTTCTTTACTCAGTAAGGACTGAGATTTGGTTTGCTTTGTTTTGTTTTAAACTATGCTCAGTCTAGCCTATAGCCTTTACCACAAGTTAAATAATACACCAAACCTACTGTTAAAAAATACCTTTGATCCCATTGGGAAAATGGAACTATCTACCTGGCTTTTAAGAAACCATAAATGACACTAGTGAGAAAAATGAAGACATTGGGTGATTAAGGCAGAATGCAGCTATCCAGAGCTTTTATGTGTCAGTTCCTTAATTTCTGTTGCTTGACCGACATTTGGATTCGATTCCATTAGATAGTGGTTTTTTTTGTTTGTTTGTTTGTTTGTTTCCATTTACAGTATCTTGGCCTTAAGCACAGCATTTTAGTTGTAGCACAGCGTGATTAGATGTTCTTAGGGACTACTTCAGATCATTTCACCTAGTACATGTGCTGCTCTGTATAATTACCAGATTTTCCATGATACATTGTGAAAGCAAAATCAAAATCAGTCAGACTAACAGTTACAGTAGGCCCCAAAGAGCAATGGATTCAATATCATTGCTGTTGTACAATTTATATCAAAAGCACTTCACTGTGAATAATATGAAAATAACTTTCTTCTTCCAAGACAGAGCTTGGAGGAGGTTTTATTAGATGTAACACTATTAAAAATGAGCAGGACATATTCTTTTAGTGTTGATTCATTAAATTAACATGATTTATTTTTGCCCCTAAGACTGAGTGAGTTTGGTAGCCTATGCAGTACAGAAACAGGTATTACTGTCTCACCCCATTTTGTTTTCTTTTGTTTCAGATGGATTTCTAATAGCTATTCATGTTGTTACATGATAAGTAATATTTTACTCCATGGGAGGTAGCTCAGGAAAAATAAAAATACACAAACCCCTAGAGATGGCTATTTGAACTGGCAGTTCTTTGTTGAAAGAGTTATTAGGGGCTGATCTGTATTTAATACTTTAATAGAAATGTGTCTGAGATATGACAATGGACTGTTAGTGTTTGTAAAGGGGATTTGTGTGATCTTGTTTCTTCCAGGAATCCATCCAGCTTGTACATAAAATGTTCTCAGCAAATAAAAGCTAAGCCAAGATTTTCTAAGGGATGTTGCTGATGTTAATTAAATTGGTCCTTGTATTGTCATCTGCAAACTTACCCTTTTATACACCTGTAAACAAATCTCAGATTCATTCTCTATTTTATTATGAGATGAATCCAGAGCAACTTCAATGATTTCCATCAGTCAGATCCACTACTCACTGAAAAACCAGGGTAAATTAACTGGCATTACTCCAAGATCATTCTAATATACATGAAAAAAATGTTGATATTAAAATTAATATTATTAGCAGAATAGGAAGTTCCTTCAGCAATGATCCAAACATTTAGCATTTTATTTCACTATTTTGTTCAAAAGGCAGAGGAAATTTTATTCCTTTTAAACTTTCTAAAGAGATCACAGCAAATCTCCAGTATAGTTTAAGAATGAAAGAGAGAAGAAAATCCTACAGGTTTGGGTGGTTTGTTGTTGTTGTTGTTGTTTGTTTGTTTGTTTTTGTTTTGTTTTGTTTTGTTTGTTTGTTTTTATCTTTTTCCAGTATTCTTTCTAGTGGAAGACCTACCGAATGCACTGACCTATGGAATGGATGCTCAACTTAAAATTAGTTGCAGTAGAGAAGATATTTATTTATTTAGCCTCCTCAATCTCTCTTTAGTTTTGCTGGTGTTTCAGTTACAACACAATATAAATATCCCCAAACCATCACAAAACAGATTTTTCCTGTTTTAATTTTGCACGGAAATACTATTGACATGGAGACTGTTGAGAAGCAAAGCTGTAGGATGAGGGTCAGTGACATAAAAGTAATATTCCTGTATGTGAATAATCTGAGACACAACCTGCACACTTTGTGGTGTGCCACATAACAGAATCAGTTCATTGAAATCAGCGAGATTTGCACCAACTGGATAACAGAGCATTGCCCGCAAACATTGACTGATGAAAATCTCAAAAGCTAGGGACTTTGAAGGACTGATAGGTTTCCTCTACTTTTTTTCTTTAGTAATGTTTTTTATAAATTATCACTGCTGGTATTTCCTTTCTTGGGGGACGATCTGGGGCCTTTGCAATGAAATATGAGACATTTCATATGAGCCAGGAGGGCCAACCGTATCCTGGGATGCATCAAGCATGGCATTGCTAGTCCGTCAAAGGAAATGATTGTCCCGCTCTACTCCGCGCTGGTGCAGCCTCACCTCGAGTACTGTGTGCAGTTCTGGGCACCACAGTACACAAAGGACATTAAACTGTTGGAGAGTGTCCAGAGGAGGGTGACAAAGATGGGGAAGGGCCTAGAGGGGAAGACATGTGAGGAGCGGCTGAGGTCACTTGGCCTGTTCAGCCTGGAGAAGAGGAGGCTGAGGGGAGACCTTGTCGCAGTCTACAACTTCCTCGCGAGGGGGAGTGGAGAGGCAGGTGACCTATTCTCTGTAAACACCAGTGATAGGACCCATGGGTATGGTGTTAAGCTGAGGCAGGGGGAGTTTAGGCTGGACATCAGGAAGAGGTTCTTCACCGAGAGGGTGGTCGAGCGCTGGAACAGGCTCCCCAGTGAAGTAGTCACTGCACCAAGCCTGTCTGAATTTAAGAAGCGATTGGACTGTGCACTTAGTCACATGTTTAGTCACATTAAACTTTTGGGTAGACCTGTGCAGTGCCAGGAGTTGGACTTGATGATCCTTATGGGTCCCTTCCAACTCGGGATATTCTATGATTCTATGATTCTATTTATTGTAACAAGACAGCAATCTAATTTATTTCCAGAGCATATCACCATTTCCAGCAGTATAAATTGTAAGCTTGCTCAATGATGTCATTCCACATAAAGTAGGATATATAAAAAAGGGGAAAGCAATTGTTGGTCTATATGTGGAAGGAAAAAGCACTGAGCAATGTTTCAGTTTCCTGTGTGTGCTACTCTTGATTATCCTTAAATGCATCCCCAGAGCACTCTTAAAACAGTAGAAATCTGTGTGGGATTCAAATAACATTGTCACCATTTTCACTAGCCATATCTTGGAGTCATGCTGCACATACTGGCAGGAAAGGTTTTTTAATGTGCATAACGATTTTTGATCCTGATTATCCTGTAATGTTAAACCATAATATTCTCCAGTTACGATATAGTTGCGTGGAGTAGGATGGTGTTACCCCCAAATAACTTTTTATGGTAATCTTGTTGACTGTCTGATTGGTATTTGAAATAAGACAATTTTTACCAAACTACATTAAAATGGAGAGGTGTAATTATATTATTGTAACATCTGGAAACTGCATTTAGAGGTTTATTCCCCTTGTACTGGGAATTGTACCCAGCTGGGAAAAAAAAAATAACACTCCTACTCCACTTTTTAAGTAAGATTTTTGTAAGTTAGTGTAATTAACTGCTGTTAGTGCATCACAGACACCTAACCAATATCCATCAGATACTCTTCTCCCAGATAACACTTCTGCAGTCATTTAAATATATTTTTAGTACACATATCTGTAGGTGCATTCTCCTCTCCTACTGAATCTCTCCCTTTGTGTTTGCTGATCTCTTTGAAAGGCATTCTGTACTCACATGTACTGTTGGTAACACAATAAGAATATGTCATTGCATACATTGCAACTGAAGACATAGCCTTTGCATAGATAGGCATCCCCCAACAGCTTATAAATAAATAAACAGGTAAATAAATACATACCTACCTACATACATACATACATACTTACTGACATAAATATTAGGGACTGGTGGATTGTTTAGGATTGCCTGAAATCATATAATCCAGGAAGGATTACACTTTTGAAAGGTCACAACACTGAACAAAACTGAAGAACTGCCTGAAGAACTGCCATTCTGCTTTTACTGTTGTGTAAACACAACCCAGGATATAAAATGTCGCAAGTAATAGAAATACTCTTTAGACTGGTTAAGTATCTACTCAGAAATTTAGCTGTGCATGTTAAATTTACATTATTTTAGAGTATGAAAAAGTCTGGTTACCCACAGGGACATAAATATTTTTCAATTTACTTTTTAAGAACCAGCTAAGCCCAGATATGGCATAAGCTAAAAGTTATCAAAAGTTATCAGTTGGCCATCAGACTCTACCTTTGCATATTATTCCATCCCAGCTGCAGGAATTTGCTTTTGATATTGTTGAACTTCAAGAGGATTGTGTCATCCTATCTTTCCAGCGTGTTGAGATCCCTCTGGTCGTTGAAAAATTTATTGAGTACTGTGCACTCGGGATGCATTTCCACAGTGCCATTAATGCATGGAACACACAATAGATATAATTAATTCCAGCAAATACTGACTGCTATTTGTTTGTTCATTTTAACCTGGATTGCTTTAGTGATTTGGATTAAAATTAAACAGGGAGCTGAGCTGAATAAAGTGTCAAGTGTGGCAAAGCGATAACTTCTGCCAGTGAAGCAGTGCTGAGGACCTGCAGGCAGGCTGGGAGCAGTAACTCAAATCAGCAGCGTTCAGGGTACCATTAGGTGGGAAATTAGTGACCTAGGAAATAAAGTAGAAAATGAGTGTGAGAAATAAAGGTTCTTCATAAAGAAAACAGAAAGAAAACGGTCTCCTCTCTGATGGTGGTTAAAAGCAGGGGATAGTTTTAATCACGTGGACAACTTTCTGGAGAGATCTTCCAGCAAGTATGTAATCAACCTGATGCAAATCATTTCCTGACTTAGACACTAACATGCTTTGACTTTGTAAAGAAGCATCTGGTTGTTCCCTCCTTATTTAAGATGAATGCTGAAAGCATATGCATCTAGACAATCTGAGCCTCTACTCCTATTAATGGATAGTTTAAATTATGTTTAAAAATAAAATAATAAAAAAAAAAATAAATGAGAGTTGCCTAATCTAATTAAATGAGCATCCTGGTATTGTGATATTAAAGATGAAAACAATATTCATGAAAATAGGTAACATATATGCATATGAGTTTGAGATTTCTGCCTAACCATGTGCATACACAAAACTTTACAAAGTATCCAGAGTAAAAACGAAGCCCTCAGTATCACAGAATCACAGAATCACAGAAGTGAAGGGGTTGGAAGGGACCTCGAAAGATCATCGGGTCCAACCCCCCTGCCAAAGCAGGTTCCTTAGAGCAGGCTGCCCAGGTAGGCGTCCAGATGGGCCTTGAATATCTCCAGAGAGGGAGACTCCACAACCTCCCGGGGCAGCCTGTTCCAGTGCTTCGTCACCCTCACCGTGAAGAAGTTCTTCCGCATGTTGGTGCAGAACTTTTGGTCACATTTTGTGGCCATTACCCCTTGTCCTATCCCCACAAACCACTGAAAAGAGGTTGGCCAAATCCCTATCAGAAAAGGCACTTTTATAAAGGTAATAATGTAGTTCTCACTATGTCATGTAGTGTAATTGATAGCAGTATTCAAAATTAATGGACTTTGTAGTGCAGTAGATTAATGCATTCTGTGCACATTGCACAAATCTTCCTGTCTAGAATTTTGTCAGAAATCCAGAAGCAGAGTGAATGGGGGTGACAGAGGAAGAATTTTTATTCTCAGATATATTGAAAACTGTGTATTTTTTCTTTTCTTTTTAATCTGATATTATTCATAAATAAAATTTATTAGCGGGTCAGGTTTATCTGGAATTCAGCAGCATGACCTAAGAAAATATAAATATATGGTTGATACAGTTCTGATGTTTTTCTCGTTAGTTCTCAGCAAATGAGTTTCTTTCATGTGTTCTCTGAGAAGTGATCCTAAATGGTTGGAGGCTGTAGTTTTAAAGGAAATGTGTTTAAAAACGTTGATTACTTTGTTTATATCTGTGCTATAAGCAGTTATCCCTTGCTGTAAAAAAAAAGATTAAGGAAGACTGGACATGTATGAGTAAAATGTTGTTTTCAGAAAACCATGAAAATATTCACTAATAACTTTAATAGTTTTGCCATTTTGCATTTATAGAATTATAAGGGAAAAAAAAAAAATCAGACTCCAGCATCACATTTGAATTATATCTATGGAAAACAATGCAACTGTTACAGAAGAAAAAAAAAATAATCCTATAATAAGTCATGCACTTGTTATTTTTTCTATGATTATTTTATAATTTTAATATTAATTTAATCAAAAGAAGTCAAACACTTCAAAAAAGCAAACAAGCAAACAAAAAGCAAACAAACAAAACAAAAAACAAACAACAAAGAAAAACAATGATTTTGAACATTTTTTTTGGGCGGGGGGGGGGAAGGAACATTTTACCACAATTTATGTGGAAAGTGCATCTATTTTTAGTAGTCTCATTACTCAACATACTTAGGTCCTCAAGTAGAGAGGTGATAGTCTTCTTCATTACTGTCAAAACCAGTATCCATTTTAGCTTCCCACCCCTGCTCTGGAAATAACCTTGTCTTCATTACCCTGGAGCAAAGCCAGCTATACATGCTTCCTCTGCCAGCTAGGATTTTCCATACAGAATGAGAATTCCCAATAGTCTTACTAGCTCAGCATTCAGATAACAGATCAGTGCAAAGGAGATGTACCGTGAGCCAAAGTTTTAGATGAAAAAAGCTTGAATCCCATCATATTACACCCGACCCAATCTTACTTGCAAATCATTTTCTCAAGATTTTTTTTTTTACTTTTCTTTTTCTTCCTTTTTACTTTTTTATTTTTTTTTTTTACTTTTAAAAAACTTTTTCCCCAAAAATACTTGAGTTAAATTTTCAACAGTAATATTGGCTGAGGGTTTCAGAATTTTTTTTCCCTGTGGTGCAGCTTTCAGTTACTGTTCTACCAAAATTTCCAGGTGAAATTTTAAAGAAAATTATGCATGTAGCCCACTTATTCTGGGACAGTTTTTCTGCCAGGGAACTATGATTTACTAGCCATTCATAAGTTCTTTGCTGTATACTTAAATTAAAAAAAAAAAAATCATTTAGTAATTATGGTTGGAAAGGTCTTCTGAGATTACCTAGTCTAACTTTTGGTAGGTCTTCTGCAGGACAAGCTTCAAAGTTAGATGAGATTGCTCAAGGATGCACAGGGAACCTCTTCAAGGATGGAGACTCTAAATCTTCTGTACGCAGTCCACTCCAGTATTTAATCACTCTCTTCATGAAAAACATTACCCTGATACCCAAAGGGAATTTACCTTTTTCACTGTGGACCTCAGAGATGAGTCTGGCACCAGCTACTGAAGATCTTCGTAGCTTCTACTGGACTCTCCCCATTTTATCAGTTATCATTCTGAGGAACGCAATACTAACCACTGTACTACAGATGTAGTCTCTTGGGAGCTGAGTTGTGGAGAATCATGACATTCCTTTGTCAAGGGAAAAGCAGCACCAGACTTGCTTAGTCCTTATGGCAGTGAAGACCTTCTGCAGATAGTGATGTTCAACTTATTATCCATCAGGGCACCGCATCCTTTTCTGCAGATCTGCTCTCTGCATATCTAAGTTTATCTTCTGCTACATCTGTTCAACCACCTTCACATTGGGATGGGCAATTATGGCACTTTGAGGAGGTTGTCCCCGAAGAACAGTCAGGTTTCCTTGGCCCCTTTGTGTTTCAAGTCAGTCTTCCATGGGATGCCGACTAACAGATTTCCTGAAGTCCTGAAGGCAACATCTTTATTTACTACTCATCTTCTTCAGTCACCAAGGCAATCAGATCCAGTGCAGGCATGTTCTGAAGCAGAGTGGGGCATCGCAGCATACAGGGGGGTTCCTGAGCTGGTGAAACTCCAGGGGAGTACAGAAACTCTAAAGGAGCCAGCACCTCTCATGAGAGCAGCTGATGAGGCATGATGGGGCCTGGAGTAATGGCAGCCATCACCATACATGCAAAAGGTAACCTTAGGAAGTGTGAGCAACCAGGGCAGTCAAACAGGCCATGGTTCATCAGCAGGGACAGTATGTGTGGCAGTTTGCATGGCAGTTTGTGTGGCAGCTTGTGCAGCAGGGCATGCAGGGAGGGCGCTGTCACTCAGCTAACTTCCAACAGTAGTTGTAACACTCTCACAAGAAGCTCCAGTCATGGTATCCACTTGGCAGAAAGCCATGTCCTCTGCGTCCCCTGTGATCTATCCAGCCACAGAAAGTGGTGTAGCTACCCAGACAGATCTCCCAAGGGAAGAAGTGGCCACGCAGGTCTCAGGCTGCAGGGTGTGCCCAAGGTTTCTCTCAGTGTCTGACAGCAGCAGTGAGTACACATGTGGGAGCTGTACCCAGGGAGAAGAACTACTCAGCCTTGTGGAAGAGCTTCAGGAGGAGGTGGGCAGGCTGAGGAGTATTAGAGAGTCAGAGGAGGAGATCAACTGGTGGAATCATGTTCTACCATGCCTGGAACAGATGCATCAGTGGCAACGACACAAGAAATGAAGGATCCCCTACCCTTTCTCTACCAGGCAAAAGGAGGAGACCTATGAGACAAGGGGAATGGAAGCAGGTTTCTGCTCAAGTCAGCAGGCAAATCCCCTCCCTGCCTACCTCACTTTCCCAGCTGCCCTTACACAGCAGGGATGAGGCTCTGGAACTTGATGGACGGGCAAACAATGATGTGGATGAAGGTCCATCCATATTGGACAGAGGACTTAGAACAAGTCAGCCTACTGTCTTGTAACATGACCACCCCCCTCATGAAAAAAAGAATGACTGCTGTCATAGGTTCTCCTTCTGAGGAAAGGGAACAGAGAGGAATGTCATCACACCCCTTTCTGTGGGAGGGCTTGATACGCTGACCAGACCCAACCCATAGGGAAGTCTTCTTCCCCTGCTCTTACCCTGGGACCCAGGTAAGAGACATTAGTAGAAAACTTACTAGCCTGAGTCTGGTGAGCTACTTCATCATTTTTTCTCATTACCACTCCACTCTGATCCTGGCCCTTAATGTCAGGAACTCCAGGAAGGACTTCTGTCTGTTCCTTTGAAGAACTTAACATGTACTCTCCATGCACATGTGTATCCATCCATCACTATACTCCATTGACACACTCCATTTTAACCAATTATCCCGCCAATAAATGCATAGCTCTTCAGTTCTGCATAAACGTTTAGAAAAACCTCCTGTCTGATTTCCTCTGCATATGTGCACAGACCCTTTAGATGGGCCTGCATTTTCTTATAGAATAGTTTGTTTCTCTAAAATGATCAATTGTCTTTTCACTAAAGTGTTCAGGTGGTAAATGAGTATCCTTTTTATACAATTTTCCACTTGTCTTCATTCATTTAATTATTGTCTCCTTCAAAATACTTTCTTCAGAAGTTGCAGCTAAAGGCCTTTAGTTATTTGGGTCACATTTGTTCTCCTAACTTAAGATATTAAAGCAGTCATATGGTACCTTTCTGTCTGAAAAGGTTTGTTACAATCCTACTGTCTGGATCACACTATCATATGAAGGAGCCATATGCTGTCACAATCTGGGAACTGGATGAAGACCACCATATCATGTCACATAGCCTGCATACCAACTTCTAGTCACTGTTAATATAAAAATGAAAAGATCTTCTAATCGTCTATTAGTACTTCAACCCATACAGTTTATCCTCAGTACTGCTTCACATCCCAGTTCATTTTAGCTGATAAAAGTGAAATCTCTGTGGAATAAAGTGAAAATATTCAGTTACATTATATTTGTATTCTGTAGTTGGTACCTTTTCTAATGTTACTGTATCTATGATATATAGATCTATCACAACACGTACTACTGTGCTCTAAATTTCAAGACATAAAAAAAGAAAATGATGAATGCAGACATTAGCATTCTCATGGGCTTGGCCATCAATATTTCAACTTAGGTAAACTGGAACTTTGCCTAATTTATTGGTTCTCATATCTCTCATGTAGAAGTTGAATTCCCCTCCATTTAAGAAATTCTCCTTCTGCCTGGAAAATGACCTTTTCTGCTGTGCAAATCAATCTAGAAGAAGGGACACAGTTGGTTAATATTTTAGAAAAATGACTTCACTTGTCACCAGCTAAATTGTCATGATTTTGACCCATTTTGAAATTAGTTAACATTTGCTTCCTTCCTCATGCTTCATGCATTATTCATTTGGATTCTCACTATAGTTGTACTATGTTTCCAGAGTTGGGATGTTTTGTATAGTCACTCTTAAGAGCAATGGTAACACAACATTTGTCAAAGTGTCATAGTGAACAATGAAACCTCATTATATGTCACTCAGAAAGCTGAATAAAAAGTGACGCTACATCTAGGCAATTTAATACCTAAATCACGGAAGGTGAAAGACAGGAAACAAGTTTTCATTGCTTTGATAGTATTCCAGTTTGATTTTTTCTCTAAGAGTTCTCACATAAGTCAATGCTAATATTCTTGGTCTTGATCCTTCTCTGCTGGAGTTACTGGAAATTTCATCAGTGATTGCACTGGGAACAGAAATAAATCCCAAGTGAATGAAATTACTCATGTGTAAGAGTGTGCAGGATGAGATCCTCCAGGAAAAGGCTGTCAATTTTGTTTGCACCGCACAGCACTGAGGACATTCTTCCTGATAGACTTGAAAAAAAAAAAAAAAAAAAAAAAAAAAGGAGTTGAACACTGCATGCCATACCACATTGTTATTTTGTTGTCCCCCTAAAATATGAGGTCATTGCTTAGACAGGAAAAAGAGGAAGTGCAAACATTTAAGTTTGACCAATGAACTGTATGTTGGAAATTATAATTTCTACTTAAAAAAATAAAAATAAATAAATGCTGATACTCTATATTTGAATCCTATTTTTAGACAGATGACCTTCTCTGTGCAAAGTTTCCTTTTCACCTTGTCTAACTACCTGCATAGTCTTTTTCTTATGGATGAGATTCTTTGCTACTAGGGTGATAAAATGTCTCTATTCACTAAACCTGAAGACAGAAAAACAGTTTCATCCATATAATTGATCATATCCTAAATATTCAGATTACATTCAGTAAGACCTCTTTTCTATTTTCTGAGTTTAAACTTGCCCAGTTTCCATCAAAACCAGTCGTACAATGGAAAAACGAGCAGAATCAAATGTTTTACAGCATTGATCAACAATGCAGGCAATATAGACTGTATGCCCTTAAACTGAGTGTATCCTCAGCATAGATTAAAAGATCAGAAAAAACATCAGTGTTCACTAGGGTGACCTTACCAAAAACCCATCTTTTCCCTAGAGCATAATTTACACCTATGGGTGTGAGGTGACCTCAGAATCAAGGCTTCCTAACAGCATGATTTGGCTCCATGTAGCAATTTTATTAGAAAAGGTTTATGCAATAAAAGAAACTAAAACCAAACCAAAACAACAACAATAATAAAAGCAACAACAACAACAACAAAAAAGGAGTTAATCCAAGAATGACAATGTAAAAACATAAGCATAAGCTTTTACCATGTTGACATACAGCCACACTGTCAGTCATTGTCAAAATTATAGAGCATAACAGCATATCACATCTTTTCCTGTCAAAATGTTCCCTCTGACAAAGGTCAGTGCCTTCATGCCATAAATCTATTATTCTATTATTGTCATAAGTATCATGAGAAGAAAGGAGTTGAGCCAAACATTTGGAACAGATAGAGTCAATGCAACTTAATTCAGGAAAGGGACATATTTCCCATTTCCCTTTGTCAGTATGCCAGGCATCAGCATAAGTGTTCCCTCTCACAATCTGTTTGTGTTCCAGTGAGTAATAGCTTTTTACTGGCCTGGAAAATGACTATCCTATTAGTACCAAAGTACATTCACAGGATCAAGTGCCTTTTGAATAGTTAAATACATTGTACCCTTTAAATAGACCGGACGGCTTTAGATGAAACCTTTAAAACTACGGCCAATCTGCTGGAAAATTAAAAATATAGTAAATCCAGTGCTGAAATGAGGCATATTTATGAGCTACTCTAATATACTACCACTTAAAATAGTTTGTTACTCAGTGGAATTTATGAGGATTTTTTTTTTTTCTCCACAAGAACCAGTAACTCCAATAAGTCATGTGCAATTGTAATAGATGGAAAATAAAGTAAAATAATAATATCTGACATAAATTATGTCTAATTGTTCAGAGTGGTGTTTTGTTTCACATCCATTCGAAAAGATCCCGAACCATCATACATTATAAAAAACATGAGTCAAGTCTCAGTAACTTAGTAATGCCAAGGTGAACCTGGAGAAATGCAACTGAAATCAATAAATGCACACCAGCATAAAACTGTAGGAAGTTCTAGGACTATCAGGCATACTAGATGTAAACCTATGTCAGTTAAAACATGTATAAACATGTAAGGTAGTGGCAATGATAGAAATCATCTTTTCTGGGTAGGACTGGCCTATTTCTTGCCATCAAAAAGAATATGGGACTAAGTCAAAAGACTTTGACATACGGGCAAAATATTCCACAGAATAATATGAGTGAGGAATATTCATGCTTGCTGCCTCCCAAATCGGATACAGAAATTGTATTCACATTTACCATGTGACTTCAGAATTTATTTTGCCATTGTCATTATAATACTAAAGCCAAGATAATATTAATCTTATGGAAATGGGGGTAGGGAAGAAGAGTAAACTGGAGTTTACACTCTCGTGTAAATTGTAGAGTAGACTCTAGTGTGGAGTTTGAAGCATCTGATTATTCAGTTGCAGAGTATGGAATTGCAGTGCTGGAGGATTGATCGGACTATTTGTCATCGCTTACTGATTAACTGTGATCTTCACTATTTTTTTTTCCTCCTGTTGAAAATTAAAAAAAAGCATTGCAGATCTCATATATGAAACAACTGCTGATCCCTCATTATGAGTGAATGGATCTCCAGGATTTACAATTATAATAACAGGAATTTTAAAAAAGAACAAGAAAAAAAAATATATTGTTTGCCTGACTGACTCCTATCCTTCTTTAGGAACTGAAAATGGAAAAATACAAAAACTTGAAGACAAAACAAAGCCATCAGACAAATAAAATATAGAAAACATGGTCAACCCCATCTTTACTCTCTAGAGAAATTAATTTAGAGCTTTCATCACATCCAAAATGATTTTAAATACCCCACCCCTGCTCTTGCCTCCTCCTGCAGTTAGGACAACTGGAGAAACTTTCCTGTCGAAGGTCACATAACTCTGTAGCTTTCCAAAGACCTAATGGCTATACTTTCGCACCACTTTCTTCCTCAGGATATTTTGTGGGTTCCAGCTGTGGCTTTAATGTCTTCTTTGCTGTTCCCTTTAAGTAATGCTTCTCCTCAGTATTACTGGCAGAAGTCAAAGTTTTCATCTGCCTTAACACATTTACAAACAATATGTAAGTGGGAAGCAGACACTAGGAGTTTGCAAAGGGAGGTTCTTGTCTTCAGTGAAATCTTTTGACTGGGGTCTTCAATTCTAGAGGTATTTCTAAACTATGCAATCATATTAAAGCCAAATAAGGTGCAAAAGAGGAAGCAGAAGCTTGGATCTCAAACAATAAGCTCTCTGTAGGAGGTAAACTTGAGGAGAAGGATCTAGACTGAATTTCTTATTTGATTGTTAGTGGATTTACCAGGAAAAACAAACCCTTAAAGGGTCCTAAAATGAGTGTTTTAACTTAGGTGCTCATTATGTACTGACTGGTGTGGGGAATGAGGAAATTGAAGTGATAATTCAGCTTCAGTGATAATCAACGATAATACAGCTTCTTGCCTTTGGGCTTTTTCTCCCATCCCAAAACAATTAGTGATGTATATCTGAACCATTACAAACAACCCCCTCAAACTTTTCTTCATAGTATTTCACTTGGTAATGTCATCATAGAAACACAGGTTAAACTATTTGTGTGATAAGAGGTCTCTAATTGGAACAGAAGGAAAAAAAAAAAAAAAAGAAAGAAAAAAAGAGAGAGAGAAGAGGCAAGACTTAAAATATATTAATTTTTACTTTTCTATAAAGTCAGACATGAGGCTTCTTTCTTAACTGTTTTGACGCCCACCACTTCTGGTTTCAGAAATATTCTGTAACAATGAGTTTTAGATGGTCAATAAGAAAATGCAGAAATGTTTCTTAATAAGCTTTACATTTTCCCTCCTTAAATTCTATTCAGTTTTCCCTTGGTCCTATATTTTGACTAAAACATAAATTTAGTCATAACCTGCCAACAATTCTATCTTTTCATTACTCTTGGGATTATGTGCCTTTATTTTTTATTGGTTGTCTTAAAATTGCATGAGGAACACTATGATAATGTTACTATTTTTAACATTTTGAAATAAATGAATAGTAATTCTTACTTTAAGAATCTGATTTTTTTAGTTTTGTTGGTCTTAGACCTTCATTAAATATGAAAAGAAAATGCTGATAACCCCCAGAATTGGGAAAAAAAAAAAAAGTGGCAACAGAAATAACAATGAGAGGATTCAACTTTTATTTTGGAATTGATTGTCCTATTACTCATATCACAAAAGACTAGAAAGTTTTTTCAGTCATCATTAATTTCCTCTACCATTTCTGATGCAGTATATAGGTAAATTTTGTATTCTGATCAGACCCGGGAACAGAAAATTAATATTAACAGTAAATATATCTAAATGTTCATCTACATTCAGGTTTAATAAAATACTGGGAGAGGAGGAGGATGAGTACCCTCAAGTATCATGCAAAGTTTGCACCAGCTTGGCTACCTTCATATATTGTACAGTCATGGCTTTGATTATGGCCTTTATTCTACATATATGTTTACGCTTCTTAATATTTTTTCCTGTTTTTTTTTTTTTTTTTTTTTTTTTAGGCAGTTCGCCGCATTTTCACCAGATTTGTTCAGACCTCCTGCTGGTGTTATTAAGGTAAGAGTATTAGATGTGGCCTATGTGTATTTTAAGAAACATCTGTCATCAACTTTGATGTACAACTGAGTATAAAATCAATTAAGAATTCATGGTTTAGGGATGGTGTTGGAGACTTTGCTGTATGAGAAAGGCATGTTGTGTCAGAGGAAAAAGTGCTGCAAAATGAAAGGAATGGATAGAGCTTTTAATTTTATGCTTTAACAAGGCCTGCAGAGCGTAATAAGTTGAGCTGGTTTTGGAAGTCTTAGTCACCATTAGGTGCACCATGGCTCCTGCACCAGGAATAGCGGCACCTGTACTCTGAATTTTGGTACCTGCTCCAATTGCATTATCTTGACCAGGACCGAAGGTGCTCAGCACAGTCAGGCCAGGTAGGCATGAAAGAGATACTAAGATGGTGATTTCAATTGTAAAAATTAAAAGTGAAAAGCAATGATTGTGCTTCTGTTTTCTTGCTCCCTTTATTATGTATATTCCCTATTAACTTTGATATGGTTTTGGTTATAACTTTCCTGGCTCCAGGTCTGATATGCACTGTCTTGGGAAACCCACCCGTCTACAATTACTTGTCTTTTCTCAGAGACACCATTGCTACAAAACTCGTGTCAGCTAATTTGCAAGTTATATGGATTCCTATGTGTGATATTTTCATTGGTGGCTGGATTAAAGATGACATATTTCTAGCCATGGAAGGAGATAAATAGTTGAAATTTTCAAAACTGCTCATTACAATACAGAAGCCAGAGTTCCAATCTGAATGCATGTTTGTAATTGGCAGCATGTGGTTTAATCTCAAGGGGGACTACAGTTTATTTCCACTGAAGAAATGGCTGGTTCCAGCAAGCTGCTACATTTTATCAGGAGTCAGTTAAAATATTTTGCAGTGAAGCTTCTACCATCTACCACACAGTCCTGCATGGATGTAGTGAGAAGGAAATTATTATAATTTACTTGCTGATGTTATTTTTTTTTCTATTCTATTTCATGTTTGTACTGAAATTATCATAAAGTCTTAAACCTGGCTGGAGCCAATTAGTGCATTTTACTCAGACAGAAGATATTGTATAACTGCCAGTACAGAAGAAATCAGACACAAACCTAAGACAGCCTTAAACATGAAGACAATGTTTTAAAATACATATTTTTACTTTCATCTTTGATTTATTTTCTTCCATTCATTTTAAAAAAGTTTTTACCTTCTTCCAGGAGATCTAGAAATTTATGTTACAATAAAAAAAATGAGGTCTTCGTAGGACACCTGGAGCTACAGTGTTTTTTTTTTGTTGTTGTTGTTAGCTTTATTATTTATTTATTTATTTAATGCAGAGATGCAAGCAGTGCAACAAAATTAAGAATATTTAATAGACAGATTTAAAACATAATGTCATATTTCTGTAGGATGGAATTAGGGACTTGTATTTATTTATTTATCTCTGTATTATCCTTAGTTAGTCAAGCCTCCAAGATGTTATTGAAATCTTTCTACATTCCCAATCTGAGATATTACTCATTTGATAAGACATTATAATATAAAGGGAGAGGGGCTTCCTGTGTTCCATATTTTGTCATATTAATTGCCATGTGTTGTTTGTTGTTGTTTTTTTTTTTTATGATGCATGTCAGATATGTCTTGTATTAAGTCACTGCCATTGACTTCAGATAAAATTGCTCAGCTCCTTGTTTGTTTCTCTATCATTCACGTGATGGAAGAGCCATTGAGAGAAATGTATAACATCTCTGACATTTAAAAACTTTAGTATAAAAAGCATGTGCTATAGCTATCCACCCTGTGAACATATGTGGAGCAGTTTGTGTGTGGTTTACAGTGTCAAGAATTAAATCCTTGTGTTTGGCTGCTGCATATTCAAGAGATGCAAGATTCTGTGGAACAGACTTCTAGGAATGACATATTGTATGAGTGTGATTGTCACTATGTCCTTTCTAATGTAAACCCCCAAAACACAATAGGGTAGTGTTTGGAGTTTAAAACTCCATGTTTAATATGGAGTGTTCTCGCATGTCCAGTCTTTGCCACCTCAGCCCATTCTGTTTACATCAGACTCATGGCTGCTCTGACATATGCTGCTGACATCAAGTCTTCGAGGAGCTCGCACTTGCAGAACTGAACTCTACTATGTTGCTCACACGTCCTACACAAAATGCCCTCAGTAGAAAAGGGACAGAATAAACATTATCAGGAGTTTTTTCAGTACAAATATGTCTAAATCCAGCTACTTTACACTTTCTGATCAGGGAAAGAATTGAAATCAGACCTGAGGCTGTTTAACATTACATGAACTCAAGATGTGCAAAGATACTTAAAGAATGCCTTTGTGAACAAATACCATGAGATTATAACCAATTGTTCAATCTCAGCTACCCTATGATTCTATACATATGCAAAGGATCTCCAGCCTGACAAAAGGGTGGCTGTTGCCCAGTGCTGTGATACTGTCTTCTTTTTATTAATCTCTGTGGGTTGATTTTGGAACAATCTGCCCTGTACCCTGAGATCTTTATGGTTGAGGAAGTATTGGGCTTACCTTACAAAACTCACTCAAAGCATCTCAGTCTTCCCAAACAGAGAACAATCCACTGAGATAACTTGGAAAGACCAAAGTAGAAGGTGGCATTTCCTAGCAGGATCTGTCCAACTGTTTATTAATGCAGTCAAATCAGAGCAAAACATTGGTATTCACTTAGAATGGGAAAGAGCCATCTGCTGAATCCCCCACGTTGTGTCTTCCTTTCTTTCTGATCTGACTATGGGTATTTCAGAAGTTGAGTTTAATAACAGATTTCAGTTAAGCTGTAAGCCACACTTTAGCACTGTCCAGCCCAGGAACTGGGCACTTAGCATTTTGCTAAATATCATTTTCAGATAATTTACTTTATTCAAAAGCTTCCTTTTCTCAATATGTTCATTCCCTGCAAACAGAAGACCGTCATCACCTGCTCTCTACTTGTTTGCATGCTGATAGCTCTTCTCCTCTCATAAATCCCATTAATTAATGAATAGTCAGCAGGGAATTGTCTCCTCAGGCTCATTAAAGAAATGGACACTAAAATGATATGAAAGCAGCTGCCTCCTTTCTGTCATTCCCTTCTGACGGCTACTGCTTTCCTCATCAGTGCTAAATTATAACGCTGCTTTGATTAGCAGTCCAGTTACTTGCTGCAGCTGGGTATGGAGATGGAAATCTTAACTATACAGTCATGTTTAATTGATATTCTCATCAAACTGTTAACATTGTTTAAAAAAAAAAAAAGGCACATGTATGTATATTAAATCCTGCTGGAAGTTTTTTTGACCTTGTGAGCAGATTGAAAAGGCATGTTATTTCTCAAAGGTTTCTAATAAGACACTGATTATTACCTGAGCTCATTTGGGAATGAGAGTTAAAATCTGTGAAATATCTCAGGCTAGAAATCATCTTAAACAGAAACATCTTGAATCATCTTTCCAGTGCCTGAATGACATTTCTATGTGGAAAATAAAATAGAAATTGTACTTATTTTAAAGCAGGGAACAAGGTCTTCAGAATTTCATCAAAATATTTATAATAAATATATATATATATTCACCACCATAGAGTGAACATATGTTGGACAGACTATCTGTATTATGGTTGATGTAAAAGAACATGACTTAAAAGATGTTGTAACTCATACAAGAAGGGCAGGTTGCTTATACTTGTGTTGGGCAAGACCTGCCTATACATATGTTTATATTTAACCTGTGAAAGAATTTGGATTAAATTCTAATACATCCCTTGTTTTCAAAGTTTTATTCCTAAACCAGACCGGGACCCTGTACGGAGGCTGCAAAGACTTGCCAGCCTTCTACTAGAACAGTCTTTAAACATCAGGCATCTTCAAGGTTTGAGGTGACATTAACAAGAGTTGTTGCTAACTGCTGCTTAGTGGTTGGTACCTTCACTCAGATGAAATCTGGTAGCTCACTGGGTTCTGGGACTAAGTAGGAGATGAGCCATAGGACAAGGAAAAATGTTCTTTTTCTGGTGCTGGCTCATGGTGCTGAAACTCAAATTCACCCCATAGAAGGGAAGAGAAAAATTGCTCTAGGGCACACTGGAAAGCATTTATAATCAGAACTAATAGAAGCAGATCTTTCAACTACAGTCCTAGGATTAATATATTGAGTGCAGTTCTGAAATAATCTTAAATGAAATGAAGACTTCAGACTTCTTTGTCTCTCTGTTCATGGATTTGCCTTTCACAGCTGGATTTGGGCTTCTACTGTCCAATGCAATCATCTTCTTTTGTCAAAAGCAAAACTGCAGATGTGTTATCGTATTTATATAAATACAGAATCACTGTCTGATATGGCCTGACCTGGTAAATTGCTCAACTTCTCCTGGATGGCATTCCATTAGAAGTTTCACCCACCAAGACAGTTTTGTGCAAGGTGAATCTACAGTTTCTGATTAATCTACAGTGAAATGGGAACTAAAATCCTGATTTTTATGTCATACCAGGGGGAACTTTTGCAGGGAATCTCTATTTTTGTCTATTTGCAGCACTGGTGGAATGACACCAGTTCCTACTGTGGCACAATACTCAGTTTAGTCATGGCCTCAAGTGTCTAACTATGATATTGAGATCTGGCCCAGATTCTCCCTGGTAGCATCTTTGGTAGCATTTTTTTGTCTACTTTTTGAGATTAAATAACGAAAAAAATAAAATATTTTTTTTTAAATGTGATTTTGACTAAATTTTATATGTAGACATCCTAACTTGTTATAGAGACCAGAGGGTTCAGTAGAAGTTTTCTTGTTGATGAAATAGGAGATCTAGGCTCTTCATGCAAATATTTTGAAATATTTGCTAGGAAAAAATGTCAGTTTTTCTTTTCTTTTTGGACTTTTATTCAAGGCCAGTCTGGATGCCTACCTGGGCAGCCTGCTCTAAGGAACCTGCTTTGGCAGGGGGGTTGGACCCGATGATCTCTCGAGGTCCCTTCCCACCCCTACAGTTCTGTGATTCTGTGATTCTGTGACTTAACAGAGAAATTTGACCCTTAAAATGTGGCAGCATGACTTTGAAAAAATAGTTGCAAATTTTCCTTCTATTCATCACTAGGAATGATCTCTGTTTTTGTTGGTAGTTAATGCTATCATGATAAATATTGTTACACTAAGTAAAAAAAACTAAAATATTTCCTTTCTTCTTTCAAGTGCTTAACTTCTTTCTTTCTTTCTTTGATAGCCTGTAATTGTCACAGCATTATTCTGTATTAATTGGATAATGTCTCCCTTTGAACTGTCTTGTAGGAGTAAAGAAAAGATCTAGCTAGCATAGCATATCATATCTATCACCATTTTCTGTGAGTCTGTGGGGGATTCACATCTTCTATTAGGGTTGCTTAGAAATGTCATGGCTCTGTCCTGAAAAAATAGAAAAGAACACTCTCTGTACAGTTTGTAACTGTGCTCCAAGCTTGGGCACCTGAGCTGCATTGAATTAGATAAAATGAATTTACTCTTAACAGGATGATTCACAGGCATGCTATAATGTTCATAGTGCAAATTCAAATTTTCCAGTGTATTCAGAAGATTTCAGCTCAAATTCATATGAAACAGGATTCTGAAAATGAAACAACCATTATCTTTAAACCCAATGCACATTACTAATTGTTGCAATACCTAGCCTTATTTTTATTTTATTTTATTTTATTTATTTTATTTTATTTTATTTTTACTTTTTTTTGAACAGAAATATTAATAATTTTTCCTTCGCTGAACAGAAATCCCTTGAAAGTCATTCTCTACTTCATGGATCGGGTAAGGTAGACAAGACTTATAGATTCATTTCACCTAAACAGCCCAATTATATTTTGGCAGTAGTGATTTTACTTCTCAGAGAGGTTAAATTTGAATTTATTCCACATACATGAAAAGTTTTACCTCTTATGAAACATTTCATGCATTTCTCCATGCCTGTATTTCTTTTTTTGTTATACTGATCTGTAACCTTCAAGTCATTAAATGATTTATGCCTCTAAGATAACTTATTAATTATAATATACTTTTCTTGTTAATTAAGAGGTGCAGTTGGCATAGTATTTGATGTTGTCGCTAAGTTAATTCATTAAATCATTTAAAGTAAAAGCCAAAATATGACTCTCCTAGTGTAACAGTTAATGCTGTTTTTCCACATCAACTGCCATAAAATATAATAATCAAATGAAACAGAGTGCATTCGTTACAGAGGAGTCAGACTATCTATCTGCTAGTAAGGAACTCAAAACAGGAGAGGAGTTCATATTATTACATTTAAGATCTGTGTCCACAGACCATGAGAAGGGTCTTTAAAAGGAAAGGGAGACAGAACATTCTATATATGTAAGAAATTTTTTTTTTCTTAAACATACACACAGGTAAATCAGTATTATGTACTAGTGCTTTGAAAAGAAAGAAAAAAAAACTAATTATTTTCTAACATAGGAGTGAAGAGTAACAGGTAACCTGTATTAACCTGAGCTGGGTTGTTTTTCATGTATATGTACAGCATATAGGTCTATAATTAATGTGTTTTGATTGAAATAACTTGTAGTTAAAGCCCTACTGGAAGTCCTGTGATGAAAACACTTCATCTGAGTCTCACTGCCTGAAGAGTTTTGCTGCCGGGATTATTGACATTGGTTGGCAGTGTGGTGAACTGAAACTATTTCCACTCAGTCAGGAAGCCAAAATTTTCCTAAGGCAAAGAAATAATTTTACTTTCTAGACAAACTTGGTATTTATGTTGCCTTGGAGAATAGGGTAAAGAACACCTTTCCAATACAGATTTAATAATATTTGGAGGAAAAATCAGTTAAGATGTAGTCTTAGGTCCATTATACTTCAAGAAGGCTTCGACAGATGCAGGAAATTACCAGCATCATTGATCTCTTCCTAGGTAGTGATGTCCTAGGAACCTCTAAATTTCTGACATTGTGGTTTGCTATTTTGCCCAGAACTGTACCAGTTTCACCAAAGGTTCCTGTGGCAGAGAACCTGCTTTGTTTTACCCGTACTGCTTTTTTTGTTGTTTGTTTTTTAAATGTTTATTTTTCATATTTTTTATTTGGCTAATATCAATATCAACAACAGATAGCATGTTTGGGATAAACATACATTTGTGGCCAGGGTACATGCATATATGTGTTTCTAGCAAGATGCTACAAATGATTTTTTCTGTGGTTCATTTCTCATATATCAGTTATTTCATCAACATTTTTTTAAGAAACCCAGAAGACACATCTTTGTATATTCATTGTCATAATTGTAACTAATTGGTCAGCAGTTGAAGTCAGTGGAAAATGATAACATGAGAACATTATTGTGGATGTTATGTAACCTTTTCATTTCCTGCAGGATGAAGAACTAATATCTTGTATGAATGAAAGAGGTAACCAATTCCTTGACTATCCCCACAGATAGTTCTAGATTTGTGTAATTTCCAAATGTCTCAACAAGGAAATACACTTACACTTTTATGCAAACCTTAGTCACGTCTTCAGACAAGGAAATATATACTCATGTATATAGAGTCCTATCTAGAAATTCATAGAACTAGAAATGGCAATAATCTAAGCTATTATGTAGAAAATGATCAATAGTTGAAACACTAATCTATTGCTAGCTACATTTTTCATCTAATTCAAAGGCTCATGGAACTGTCTGGTATAATTATTGATTTTAGTATTTTCATCTTTAATCTTTTAGTACGATGCTCCTTTTCAAAAAAACACTCATGTAAACAAAACATGAGATCAACATTCTTTTGGAATGATACCAGGGTACATGGGTTATATTAGAAAATGACATGTCACTGGTTGCTTTTTAGGAGTGTATATGAACTATGTATATAACAATAAAATGTTTACTCAGCAGCTCTGTGTCAAAGCAAAATTGTAATTGAGTACAGCCAAGAGAGTACATATATTTTATTTTATTAAAAGAAAAAAAAAGAAGAAAAAAAAGCTTTTCCTTATTTTCAGAAATAAATTATCCTATTGTGGGTACGAAAGACCTATTTACTCAGATGTTAAGAAAGGCTTTTACTGGTCTTTTAAAAAAGAAGTTCAAATCAAACCATTATCAAACCTTTCAAAAGCATATTTTTTCAGCTCTTTAGGAAGAAGGAAATTTGAAATTTTAATGATAATAATTGGAATTGTTGTGATAATTGAAGGAGTAGAAAGGATACATAATGGTTTAAGGAAAAAATAAATGTGTATGTCTTCATGTTGACTGCACTGTTTGTCAAAAATAAACAGATATGCATTGCATATTAGACATGAAAACAGCTTTACTAGCAAGGAAAATAAAGATATCAGAAAGATTAGGTGTTTCCGAAGCCAGGAATTTGAGTTAATATGAACAGAAGGATTTTAGGGTTATTTGTGGTTAGCGCAGATAATAAGACGGATGATTTTTATTTATGTAACTATTTATTTTTTTATTTTGTGAGACATGAGTGAAATACACAGCTGCTTTCAAGAGGACTGAATTTAACAACTTTGACATTTCATATATTTAAAAGCAAAATACACATTTTAATTGGCAGTTTCATATGGGAAGTAGCTTCCTACAATCACAGGTGATACGACTTGATCATCAGGGAAAAAAAAAAAAAAAGTCATCAGCTCCTTTATTCTTCAGGGAAGGTTAACCACTGATAGTGCTACGATACTTTTAAGAAAATTACCCCTAAACAACCCTTAAGAATTCAGCTGATAATTTGGCATTATTCAGTTTATTGTTAAAGGAACTTATCTGTAAACAAGTGAAGTTGTATACTCTAAGCCTTCACCTAGCAAAACCAGTACTTGGGATGGAGGGAGAGGGGGAGCAGGCAGGGAACTTGAACAATAGTCAGAAAAATGTAAAACAATAAAAGAATTCATTCTTTCATTTGAATGAAAGAATTCATTCAAAAAAAGAAACAATGAAAAATTTATATGTTCAGGTAGCAGATAGAAAATGAAAATCACAATCTCAGCAAATTTCACTCAGTCTACTCTGATTTCAAAGGGGAGATCTGCTAGATGATTAGTTATGGACTAAATTTATGAAATCTGCAAATTTTGTAAAAAAAATGTAAAGATCATTACATTTCAGACAAGGTGTATTGAGCAAACACAGCTTCCCCTGGAGCTTTGTACTCCATATAATTACATTCCACATACAGTAATTGAAACTTCTGAATATGTCAAACTGTGTGTTTTCACAAACCAGCAGTAATCAACTCAAATTATTTAAATTCACTATTTGACATAATTGGTATAAATATGACAGAAGAAAGATATTTCTAGGGTATATTACTTCATAACTATATCAAATGACTACCTAGGGAGATAACTGCATTGTGTTCCTACAGAAATCTGCAGGATAGAAACCCTTAGTACAAAATTCTTGTTTTTCCACAAATTTTACTTCAATTTACTAAAAGATTTACTAAAATGGAAGGGAAAGCTCTGCAGCCTGGGAAGATCCATGTACCTCTCTGATTCAGAAATTACCATAAAATCAAGCAAGTAGAAACTGCTGGCCAGAAGCTCAGCAGCTGTCAGCAGGAATAGCTCCACTGAAGACAGAAAAACAATGCTGATTTTTAGGATTAAAATTGCACTTCCAGGGAGAATAGTGATGCTGGTTGCCCTACATTGATGTAATAGACTTGTCGCCTCCACAAAAACTACTCTAAGACCAGCCCAGAGATTGTTGTACATTTAATGTGTGACAGAAATGGCTCTCTAGGGGTTCATGAAAGACAAATGCTGATTGTTGCTTCCATCCCTTCTGAACCTTCGAGGTGGCATCAGACCCTGAGGGGGAAAAAAAAAAAAAAAAAAAAAAAAAAGTCGGTTGGAGTGTAGCGGGCCTCAGATCCTCTGTATCCCTGACTCCAAAACCCTAGGGGCTGACCTCGAGTTTCCCCAGGTTCTTTCTGCCAGAGGCTCCAGGTGGGGCCATTCTCCCCTGCTGTGGTGTAGAGCACATTCTTTACAGCTGGTCCTGTTTGGACTGGCCCAAGGGCTACTGCATGAACTATTTCCTGCTTAATTTGTTCAAAGGCTTGTCATTGCTCAGGGCCCCATTCAAAATCATTCTTCTTACGAGTTACTTGGTAGAGCGGGTTTACAATCAGACTGTAATTTGGAACGTGCATTCTCCAAAACCCCACGACACCTAGGAAAGTTTGTGTTTCTTTTTTGCTAGTTGGTTGAGACATAGTTGTTATTTTGTTGATCACATCCATTGTGATTTGACGACGTCCATCTTGCCATTTTATTCCTAAATACTGGATCTCTCGTGCAGGTCCTTTGACTTTATTTTGTTTTATGGCAAAACCATCCTTCAGAAGGATTTGGACTATTTTCTTCCCTTTCTCGAAAACTTCCTCTGCAGTGTCACCCCACACAATGATGTCATCGATGTACTGCAGGTGTTCAGGAGCTTCCCCCTGCTCCAGCGCAGACTGGATCAGTCCATGGCAAATGGTAGAGCTATATTTCCACCCCTGGGGCAGCCGATTCCAAGTATATTGGACTCCCCTCCAAGTGAAAGCAAACTGTGGCCTGCACTCTGCTGCTAGAGGGATGGAGAAAAATGCATTAGTGATATCAATTGTGGCGTACCACTTGGCTGCCTTCGGTTCCAGTTTGTATTGGAGTTCTAGCATGTCCGGCACTGCAACACTCAGTGGTGGCGTGACTTCGTTCAGGCCACGATAGTCCACTGTTAGTCTCCACTCACCATTAGATTTTCGCACTGGCCATATGGCACTATTAAAAGGTGAATGAGTCTTGCTGATCACTCCTTGGCTCTCCAGTTGATGAATTAACTTACGGATGGGAATCAGGGAGTCTCGGTTGGTGTGTTATTGCCACCGGTGCACAGCTGTAATAGCGATTGGCACCTGCTGTTCTTAGACCCTCAGCAACCCCACAACAGAAGGGTCCTCCGAGAGACCAGGCAAGGTAGACAACTGTTTAATGTCATCTGTCTCTAAGGCAGCTATGCCAAAAGCTCACCGGAGCCCTTTTGGGTCCTTGAAATATCCTCTTCTAAGATAGTCTATGCCAAGGATGCATGGAGCATCTGGGCCAGTCACAATAGGGTGCTTTTGCCACTCATTCCCAGTTAGACTCACTTCAGCCTCCAATACAGTTAACTGCTAGGATCCCCCTGTCACCCCATAAATACAGATGGGTTCTGGCCCTTTATAGCTTGATGGCATTACAGTACACTATGCACCGGTGTCTACTAAAGCCTTATACTTCTGTGCGTCTGACATGCCAGGCCATCAAATCTACACAGTCCAATAAACTCGAATGTCCCTTTCTTCCCCCTGGCTGGAGGCAGGGCCCCTCTAATCCTGGTCAGAATCTTCATTTCTGTGTCTAAAGGACTGCCTGCTGGAAGTTGGAGCAGCAAGCTTTTCAGAGAACCCCTTTTTCCCGATTGTTTTCTTTTGCAACTCACATACCCGTGCCTCTAGGGTCGAGGTAGATTTTCCATCCCATTTTCTCATGTCCTCTCCATGGTCACGTAGGTAAAACCACAGGGTGGCACAGGGTGTGTACCCACCATATTGTCTTCCTTGTGCGGATGAACGCTTACCCCTTATAGCTGAGACACTGGTTTGTACAGGTGGGGAGGAAAATAATCTCTCTTCAAGTCGGTGGAACTTTTCAGAAAGTTTCTCCGAAGTATTCTCTTTTAGTTGGTGGACACTGGTTTGTTCAGGTGGGGAGGAAGATAAATTCTCTTTAAATTGATAGAGCTCTTCAGAAAGTTTCTCCACAGCTGAGACCCAGGCCTGTAAGGAAGAGGAGAGACTTTCTTCGTACTGCCGGAGTCGTTTAGCTACTTCATCCACTGTGGGTTCCTCATCCTCTTTCCAGGCCATTATTGCCAATGAGCTGGCATATGATGATGGTGCACTCCGTACAAACTTCCGCCACATGGGTCGTGTACATTTGACTTCATCTGGATCTGTGGATATTTGTCCGTTGTCTAGGTCCTCATAAATCACCTCCCATATGGCTAATTCCCTCAGGTACTGGATTCCTTTCTCCATAGTGGTCCACTTGCCTGGTAGACATACAAGTTCTTCCTTGAAGGGATACCTTTCCTTCACAGCTGACAGGAGACGCCTCCAGAGGCTGTGAGATCGTGCTCCATCTCCAATTGCTTTGTCAATGCATGCGTCTCTAGCAAGGGATCCCAGCCACCTGGCTTCCCTGCCCTCTAATTCCACACAATTGGCTCCTGTGTCCCAGCACTGGAGCAGCCAGGTTACAAGCTGCTCACCTATGCAGCGACCAAAATCTTTTCGCACTTCTCGTAGCTCACGCTGGTATAGGTTTCGGGTAATTACTGTTGATTTTTCGACATCCTCATCTTCATCCTCCTGCACCTCTGATGGCCCAGCCTCGTCTTCTCTATCTCTAGCCGCTTCGGCTGGAGCGGCTGCAGGAGCTGGAGCAGCTTCAGGAGCTGGAGCGGCTGTAGGGGCTGGAGTGGCTGCAGGGGCTGGAGCGGCTGCAGGGTCCATCGTAGAGGTTGGAGTGGCCGCAGGGTCTGTCACTAGGTTGATAGTAGCATCAATTGCAGCTCGATAGGCATAGGCCAGAACCCAACAAGCAACAGTGATTTGTGTCACTTTGGAACTGCCAGAGTCATGACACCCTTTTTTCAAGCATTCTACCAGTTTTTTAGGATTTTGCAGTTGTTCAGGGGTGAATTTCCAAAACACTGGAGGTGCCCACTGCTCTAGAAACCTGCCCATATCCTCCCACACTCCCTGCCACTCACAACTATCCTGCCTCAGGACAGATCTCCAGATGAGATTCCTAAGTAGTTGTTTAACCTTAAACAAAACCTGAAGTGCATTCAGGAGACATAACAACAAGAACATGCTGGTCTGAGTATCCCAAGGATATTCAACATCTTGGAGAACTATCATAACTAGCTCGGAGGATAAGAGGGTGGTGAAGGAGAAAGGGAGAGTGAACAAGTAGGAAAAAATATCTTCCCCTGTCCCCTTCACAGATTGACTCCCTGACAAAAAAAGGCAATAGGTGTAATTAACAGTTTCCAAGATATGGTTTCCAAAGTATAGAGTTGACGAAAGTGCTGAATACAAATACCAGGTTAGGGTCATGACCAGAAATTTCATCATATCATAAGACACTGTTACACCGCACAGTACCATAACGATCTTAAACCAGGGCCCAGAAAGGATGAACAGCATGACAGTGAGCACATACAGTAAGTAACATGCTATAAAATTCAATTTGGAAAACAGGCACAGCAGACTTGAGATTAAAGCAATCAACATTGTGATTAGCAACTATTAAGTAGGTCTACTACTTATACCAATTTTAGTTTAACACACTCTGGTCAGATCTGTCATTATCTCAACCCTTTGTGCCCCACGTTGGGTGCCAAAAAGGACTGTTGTGGTTTAACCCGGTCGGCAGCTAAACACCACACAGCCGTTCGCTCACCCTCCCCCCTCCCTCTCTGGGATGGGGGAAAGAAACGGGAAAGTGAAGTCTGTGGGTTGAGATAAAGACAGTTTATTAAGACAGGAAAATAATAATAATAATAATAATGGTAATAGTACTACTACTAATAATGTGTACGAAACAAGTGATGCACAATGCAATTGCTCACCACCCGCTGACCGATGCCCAGCCTATCCCCGAGCAGCCAGCCCCCCCCACCCCGGCTAGCCACCCCTATATATTGTTTAGCATGACGTCAGATGGCATGGAATACCCCTTTAGCCAGTTTGGGTCAGCTGTCCTGGGTCTGTCCCCTCCCAGCTCCTGCTGCACCCCTAGCCTGCCCGCTGGCAGGACGGAGCGAGAGGCTGAAAAGTCCTTGGCTTAGTGTAAGCACTGCTCTGCAACAATTAAAACATCAGCATGTTATCAGCACTCTTCTCATCCTAATCCAAAACATAGCACCCTACCAGCTACTAAGAGAAAATTAACTCTATCCTAACTGAAACCAGGACACCAACATATTTGCTTTAAGAAGTGTTGCATACATTGGAAGGGAAGGGGAGGGCAGGGAGTGGAATGGATCTGAATGTCCTAAATTATGGTTGAATGTAAAGTCAAGTTCATTCTTCCCAACCTGATGATTGGCTGGCAAGAAGACACAAAAGATATTAATTGATAATGTGTACCACTGACTAGGCTCTACTTATTCTTTATAAATAGAGTCATTACAGGAAAGGGATGCATGAGAAAACATTTGTACATGTGGTGTTCAGAAACATGAGAGCTTTCTCGGAGTGTTTTACAGCAGCTCAGTTCTGACCACTCCTTGGCAGTCCCTGGAGGAAAGATGAATTAATGAAGAGAAAAGAAAAGGCAGAAAGCCATGCAGATAACTTTTCCATCCATTTAATAATACTTGTGTGGATTCAAAACAAACAAACAAAAACAACAGCAAAGCAAACAAAAGCTGTCTGACACTTCCCCAGTTGTATCACAGATGTTAAGGAGTGTTGTAACCACCAAGCACGTATTTTACTGCAGCAGGAAAACAGTAAGAGCAGGCTGCTTAAAAAGGGTTTTTATCCTTCCCTTCCTCCCTCTGACTATGGCAAAAGGCTGACTTGAAACTTGTTAAATCATCTTGTTTCTCTCTGTAAACTCTCTCAAGAGTCAGAGCTCCCTGTGGACGTTGCCTACAGCAGTGCTCTGAAGTGGTTGGATGCAGGCAAGTGTCTTAGAAAGGACAGCCAGCTTGTTTATCATTTTCTGACTCTCTCCCTCTCTCTTTTTTAAAAATAGATATACTGTGTGTTTTTGTTCTGCAAACAGCCTGATCTGTAGATATATATAAATCTGTAGAACTGCAAGATTTTATTTTCCAAGTTATAAAAAAAGGAAATCTATCCAACACCTGGTTTAGGAATAAATGGTAAAAAGAAAGATGTAGCTATGTGTTTCAAGCATAAATCAAATATCACTGCCTCAGCCTGTTTCAAGGGTGTGCAAGTTATTGGTCTGACAAAATCATGCAAAAATTGTTTCTAAAAATATATATATATATATATATATTCTTTTCTAGCTGCAGAATGGCCACTTGAGCTGTCTGGTGGCACGTGAACAGCAGGAAAAAAATAAATGCTCTCTTTAATCAATGCAATGATTTAAACTGATACTACATTCACCCTCCATCCAAAGCCTAGGTAGAGATAGAGAAAAGGCCTTAAACCAGTGAGGGCTGAGACACATGAACAATTTTGTGAAACATTCACATGGAATTCCAAGTGAAGCAGTAAAATTAATTCACAAATTATAGTTAATGCACTATAAGAGCAAGAGATGTTCAAGCAGAATGAAAATGCAGTAAATACAGCTCAGTATGCTTTATAATAAAGAGCTGACACACAAAACAGACTGCTTCAGTGGAGGGCGTGAAGTAGGGGGAAGCATCCCTTCCACTTGTAATATAATATTCCCAGATGAAGCACTTAAATAAACATGCCACTCTTCCATTACATGTCCTCCCACAAAACTGTCAATGAAGCGAGGTGTATGAGTAAAACTGGAAGCCTGGGTGGCAAAGGAAAGATCTTCATTTTCTTTATGCATCCTTTTATTTATACAAAAAGATGGCAAGGAAAAGGCTTTGACTCAGAAACCTGTTACTGTTGGTCAAGATCAACAGTGCCTTTACTCAAGTATAGTATGGAAAGAGAAGCTATGTGAGTTTCCAGGCTCAAAAGCAAGTGTCTCTTACGGACTTGAAATCATTCAGCAGTCAATCAACTGGATTTTAGTCTTCACATGATCTTTATTTTCCACTCCTATTAGTGAGATTATTATTTATGTCCATTCCCCAACCCTATCTTTTGACATTTTTGCTTCAACTATAAAAAGGCTTGGGAGGACTGAAAAGTCTTTGGAGGGGATGGAACATACTTAGCACAAAAGAGAGGCCATGTGCCTTGTCCCTGCAACATGTAAAAAGATACCAAAAAAAATGTTTGGAAAGGAGAATTAGTTTTTTGTTGTTGTTGTTTTTGTTTGTTTGTTTGTTTGTTTTGGGGGGGGGTGTTTTGAGGAAATCCATACAGACAAAGCTAAGTAATTTTAGATATATATATTTTTTTAATTTATTTTTTTTCCCCACCTCTATGCTGGTCAGTGAACTTAGGAAGGGAAATAAGAGCGAGTCAGACATGTTTTTATATATACTCTTTACATATTCATGGCACGTATTTCCATATTTATATTTATGTCCAGGGTCCATCTAGGGAGTCAGGTCGAAAGCAGCACAAGATAGACCTGCAACATAGGCCATAGGTCCGTTCAGGAGATGGAACCAAAAACATGACTGAAGATAGGTTCCCTACAACTTTGGTCTAAAGTCCAGCCAGGAGAGGGTGTGGTGGTTTTACCGTGCTAAGCAGCTGAACTCCACCACAACCGCTCTCTCACTCCCCCTCCTTAGAAGAGGAGGGGAAGAAGTAAAGGAAAGAACAACTCATGGGTTGAGATAAGGATAATTTAATTAAAGGGAAAAAAATAATTATTAAGGAAAGATTATTATTAATTAAACAATTTAACTAAAGGGGAAAAGGGAAAGGGGAAAAGGGAGGGGAAAAGGGAGGGGAAAAGGGAAAACAAAACAAAACAAGTAAAGGCTGTGTGGAAGTGCAGAGGAAAGAAATTGCTCTCTACTTCCCACAAACGAGTGATGCTTGACAACGTCCTTGAAGCAGGGCCTCAACGTACCTAGCCGGTGTTCGGGAGGACAGATGTTTTCGCTTACGAGAGCCCACCCCTCCCCTCTTCCTTCTTCCACCTTTTCTTGCCCAGTGTGACATCATATGGTATGGAATATCCCTTTGGTTGGTTTAGGTCAGCTGCCCTGGTGATGTTCCTTTCTCACTTTTTTTGTCCACCCCCTAGGAGGGTTAGAGAGAGTCCTGATGCTGTGCCAGCACTGCTCAGCAGCAGACACAACACTGGTGTGATACCACTGCTGTTTTAGCTACAAGTGCAGAGCACAGCACTGTATGGGCTGCTGCAGGGAAAGTTAACATCCCAGCCAGAGCCAGTACACAGGGCTGAAGACAGGTCTACCTAGAGCATAGCTCAGAAAGGGACTAAGATACCTGCACAAAGAGGGTAGGTGAGAGTCCCAGGTGAGGTTGGTCAGGGCAAGTAAGGCCATATAGTTGTCTCAGGTTCCTGATATAGGCAGGTGATTAATGTATATATAATTAATTATAGTTTTATATATTTTTTGTTTCATATCGATATGACTCCTCAGAGAACCAAGATGTCTCTTACTTGGTAGGTAAATTTTATATTCCAAACTAGAGGATAACTTTTTATTTAACTTACAACTTTAAATGCATATGTTTGGGAATTGAAAGTTAAGGAGTTTCAGGTGTATGTGTTCTTGTACACCTTCTTGAAGTCATGTAAGAAAAAGTCTCATTTGAAATCTAGTGATTTTAGATTCAGTAATGGGCATTCACAGCTGGGGATTTGGCTGCCTGATGTTTCCTCTAATATTGTTTTAGGAGCTTACAACCTTAATTGAGGTTAGCCCTTCTGTGAGTCCACTGGCATGGAAAATGAAGCATGATTGTTTATATTAAATTTGTAGTAGCAGCTGTTTTCAGAATATATTTGTTGGACTAAAAGATGCTAAATATCTTGATACATATAAACCTGGGATGAGGGATATTTTAAATTTCAGAAAGCAGTAAGAAATTCCAAAATAACGTTAACAAGATATGGTCTGTATCCCACATTCTCTGTAATCCCAAACAAACTGGTTATTAACAAGAAGGCTTATTGCTATAATGGTTACTTTCAGGAGTATAATGTAGCTTAACAAATAGATTTGTATCAGTGACATGTGCTAATGGTTGTGTTACCGCCTGAAAATGTGACACTCCTATTAACATGTCTTGGTTCCCTAATGAGAATTCAAGTTGATTTTAAAAGACAGTGATAAGAAAGTTATTACATATTAAACAGTTGCCACTTGTTTATTTAGCACATTTACTGAAGATTTATAGCAACAAGGGCTGTTCTCATCTGCTCAAAATTTATCTACTGAATCTTCCAGGGGTGTTTGTTAGCACAGACACGTTTAAACCATATTAACTTTTGGACATGGAATAACCAGATCAGATTAATATAATCAAAAGTCTTTAATCAGTCAGGTTTAAGAAAAGCTTTATAGTCATTGTATCGCTCACTGTACTGCTCTGGGTTAGATTTTACTGATAGGAAAACAAGAGCTAAAGAGAATTGTATTTTTAAAGGTGTGCCCACTGTCTATAATGTAAAGCATGATCCATTATGTTAAAGTGTTGGTTCTACTAGCTAGTGTCATACTGTGCTGCATGAATGCATTGTCTTAGTCTGTTTAGGGTGTGCTGGTAAATCATTCTTTTTGCTAGAAGGTTTTGAGCACAAGAGATAGATCTGATTTTCCTTTTACTCCAGTTTTGTATTAATAATCTCTAACACTCTATTTTGGGAGATATTTTCAATTTTTCATTGATAAAATAAATCAAAGATTTGAATACTGATGTTATGAGTTGTTTTATAGGGTATTGCAAACTGGACTTCATAACATATGTTAGTTCTTTCTCAAAAGTTCTAGCTTTCCCCTGTCTAAAGTGAATTCTTCATCACAATCACAGAGGTATAATTTATGAGTTAAAGCAGCAGAATCTCTAGTATTCTCAAAAAAAAAAAAAAAAATTTATCTGCAGTCTGAGGCACTGTTGTTCAAAATTGCACCAGACTGCTGATGTCCTTTGCTGCAACCACAACAAAATGACTTCTGTGTTATATAAGCCAAGGAGTGCCTACCAGGAGGCACTCTGAGATATCGTCTTGATACTGGATTTGGAACTCCTATTTCTCTTCACACTTTTCTCAACTTGACTGGACAGCCTGTAAGTTGTCTGATGCTCAGTGTTAGTGCTCTTGTTATCTACAAATTCTATAAGATGATGAGGAACATTCAGTCCTTTAAGACAGGATACTTCCACATGTCCCTCTGATTCTCATTTCAGTGGTTTAATTTCTTCATGTATTCTTGTCAAAGAGGGATCAGAAGAAGGAAAAGCAGTGATAGTGATATCCTTTAACATGTAGCAGAGGATTACTACAACACAATGTACAGGCAGATGAGAAAAGTATTTCTTAAGTCTAGAGCCCTGAAGTCTGTAATTTGTACAACCCTAAAGAAAGCTGCAAATCTGTATATGGTTGAAAACAATAAAAATGCATTCATTTATTCAGACTGAATAAACTAATAGTATATTAGAGAAGATTGCGCATTTTAGCTGTCTGTATTTAAAAATCTGACCTTTTCATTTTAAAACCTAATGCATTTCCCTTTGTATTCTACAGTCAACAAGTATAAAAACTTCACTTTACAAATGTTTTCACAAACACAAACTCATTCCTGAGTATGTTCTGGCAAAACCATAGTCCTGGCTTTGAACTTAGCATGCCATGTATTTCTGTACACAGAATGAACTGATCACATAGGAACAAACAGTATCTCATATAAACTCAGGTGGGATTTGTGTGAAAGCTACTGAATACATTGGGACCATATCTAATATTCAGGAGAACAGATTTATTTATTTATTTATTTATTTATTAATTAATTTTTTAGAGAATGCCAAAGCTCATAAGCCTCTCTTTACGCATCTGGAGGTTTTGATTAGCAGTGTTGTGGGGGCTGTGTATACAGGTACCAAAATGCCAGCACGATGATTAACAGAAATTTTCTTCAGCATCAACAGCTGAGTAATATAGGATGGTAGGATAACTGCTTAATAATCCTATCAGAGAGGAAGAAAATAAGATTGTGGGCACAAAGCTTCACCTGCTTGTTGTTACACAAGGTAGAGTGATGATTACTAAGCTCTGAAATAATGTTGGTAGCTGGCTGTCACATCCTTCCACCAGCCCCATCCAGCAAATTTGCTTATTTTTCATGTGCACATTCACAAATACTCTTCCCTTCTAGAGTGACCGACCAAGTGTGTAACATTATTTTTTTCCACTCACTGATAATGAGTCAAAGGCACAGTTTAGCCTCCAGAAAGAACATGAGAAAACAAGCTTCCTAATGATGGGAGATGAATCTACATTTACTTCTATTATATCATTAGAATTAGTTATAATCCATGCCAGAGACCTAGGAGATGTGTATCTGAAGCTGTCAGTTATCTTTATAGCTGGCCTTACTTCTCATGAAGAAAATCCTAAAACCTCTTGGTTCCCAGACTTTGAGAGAGAGCAACAAAGGATCTCTTAATAACAGACCTATTTCTCTTACGTCTCTCTGTGTATTCTCTGCTGGCACCAAAATACAGGGGAAGGCATCTCTCTGATCTTGTGCTGTAACTCACCCATGCTACATACTCTCTGCAGCACAGCCAACAGCTGTCCCATTATTGCTGGAGCATAATCGGGTTAACCCCAAAGAAAGAACGTGCTTTATAGCATGCGTAGTGCCAACAAAACATAAAGAGCTCTAGAGGTGAAAGCCACTGACTGACTGTGGTTGAGTCTCTTGCTTGTGTCTGCAGATTTCACACCATGGGAGTGCAGCATCAAGCTGTGCTACGTGCATGACCTTCATTTCTGCGGAATATAAGGGATTAAAGGACGATCATCAGCACTTTGTCCTGTGTTTTACCTTGTCAAGGTAGCTTGTAGAAGAGGATTTATCTGCATCTCTGCACTGGTGTGGATTAACTGGGAGCTGTGCTGAATTTTCCCTGTATCGTGTGCTGTTATCTCAAAGTGATCATAATAACAAGAATGTATGCTAGAAATGCTAAATGTTACTGAAGGCAGATATTCCGCTCAGCGCAGATAATGTGCTTGCTGGTGCACTGGCTCTGGGTTGCTCTGGCACATGATCCAGCCTGCACCAGTAAAAGCCAGTGCCAAGAAACTTTCTGCCTCTTTGGAGAAAACTTCCCTATGGATAACACTGGCAATACCGCTCAACCTCGGAGTTAAATACAAGGTTAGCTGGGTATATTTTGCTGCATCCTAATCTCACATAATAGATGAAAAACATTTCTGACTTATGGTACCCATCACACGGTAAAGAAATATTTGTGGTGCTTTGTCCTTTGTTCAACTAGAATGACCTTCATTTAGACATTATAGTCATAGTGGGAGAAGGAACTGGAGATGATGTGGCCTTTAGGAAATGCTTTAAAAATGTTTGTCTAGGTGCTATATGAAGTATCCTGTCATTTCTTTAAGGTTCAACATGTCCCTGTCACTTTTACGTATATCCGCTTGTCTTTCACTTCCAAATTCACTTTATACTTCACTTTCACTTCCATATTCTAAGTAAGTTTTGTCTCAGCAAAATAAAGAATAAACAAAGATAAAAATTCCCAAAGTTATTAAAATTAAATCAAGATGTACAAAACAGTAATGCGATCTTACAGACGTTTAAATTTCACTTTTTTATTTTTATTTTTTGTATAGGTCTTTATTCATATGAACAGGATTGATACAGATTGACTATTTTTAATTGTTTTCTTATAACTATAAAAACACGTTTGTGTAGATTTCTCAGACATTTTATTTCTTTTGGTACTTAACGGACTTTGTATTTATTGTTTCATGTGATGCATTCAGGCCTGTCTTATCTGCTGCCCAAATCAGTCTTTTCCTTGATGACGTGTCTCTTTCTTTTAATATGATTGCCATTTAAAAATAAATAAATAAAAAAACTGTGCTTTCTGATATTAGTGTGTATTTAAATTGAAGCTGTGTTGTTTTGTTTGTTTGTTTAGTTTTGTTTGTTTGTTTTTCCTTCTCTTTTACATAGGAAATTGAGTTAGTTTTCTGTGTAGATATGTGGTTGCTATTGGTACACTTTTGTATTTTATATGGTTACCTACTCATCTTCAGATAGCTTTATGCATTTATAAATTGGAGGGAGGGGGCTCATCTCTCTTATCACTGCTGCCCTTTGCTCTTTGCTGTGCAGTCTTGTCTTACGACTTACACATGAGCTACTCATTCACCTACACACTCACAGATCAGAACAAAAATTCCAAAATGTCAAAATGTCACTGGAGAAAGAGCAGGGAAACTTGTCAGGTACTGTCTAAGACACTGATGACAACTATGACTTACAGCCTCTGGTGTTCTGACACAATGGTATAAAATAAAGATACTGTAGATGATGGACATGGAGCCTTATGTTGCTGTAAATTCAGTAGTTTTTTTTTGTTTTTTTTTTAAACCTTATGTGAGGATGCTTGAGCGTAATGGCTATAAAAACACTGACAGAGAAAAGAGAATGTTTTCAATTTGCTTTTTATTCACTGTATGCAGATGAATAATGCACGGACCAACGGATCACCACTTGGACTTCCTCTGCGTGGTTTCTTCTGACACAGACTTATGGTGTGCAAAAACAACATTGGCTAACACTATTTTCTAGGGTAGTCATAAGCATATATTTGTCATTGTCTCCCACTGAAGAATTCAGCTCAGCACTCTTTCCAAGTTGCACTTTCAGTAGGGAACAATTATTACTGACAAATTCTAATACACTACTCTGTGAAACCTTATTTGTTGCCTAACTTTATGGCCAAACATGAAAAAGAAGTTGCTTTTTGCAGTCTGTCTTTTCTTTAACTTTCTGTGACATTGTTCTATCTTATTCTGGTCTATAGGGAACATGTTTATCGTTTGGTTTCTTTGCATGATATTCCCTTTCCAATTATTACAAGCAAATGTAATAGGTAGTTTTTCAGGTCACCTTGTCTCTTGAGCATGGTTCTTATAGTTTAGGAGTTGGGAAAGCAGTTAGAGAGACAAACTGATGTGTTTTTTTTTTATTACTGTATAATGTGTTTCCTTGAAGCATCAAAAACTTTGTTTCTAAGATAGACATAAGCATATTTTTGCTATCTTCTGCCATTGATTTTCCCAGCAAAGCATTGTTTACTTAGTTCCTCACTGTCTTCAAAATACATGTGGAGTTCATCTGTCCTAATGTCAGGATCAAGATTCAGCTGTCTGTACACATTTTTTTAGTAGTTTTTAGTATCATTTTAGATACCCTGAAATGTCTGAGACATCTTCTTGGGCTCACAGATATAAGAAAGGAGATTTGTATTCCACTGGAACACTATCTGAAAGCCAAGTTCACGTAGAGATATATGAACTGTGATATCTGAATATGGAGCTGAATCCCACCCTGAAAGCTAAATGAGGTCAATCCTCCCTTTTTGAAGCAATTTAATGGGAGCTTTTAGCCAATTATGTCTCATAACTGCACCATAATACTAAAAAGAGTTTGTAAGACAAAGCAGATCTTTTCATTCTGGTGTAGGGGTTCCATTTCTCGTGCAATGTTTGATATCATTTAATCTCATTTAATATTATTTTCATGGTTAGGACTTCTGCACACTAGTTATACACTGGAAAAAAAAAGCATTAAGCACAGACTTTCAGATAAAGAACAAGGTAAATGGTGGTGTGAACATCATCACGACTGATAAATCATTTTTCCTAGGTCTAATCGCTTATACGGTCTCTTGATTTGCAAGAGTGTTTGTAGCAGCACCATCTAGGGGCTACAACTAATAACAGTGCTAACGTGCAGGGAAATTTCCAAAACCATTTTTCTGTCTCACTGCCACAGCTACATAGTTGAATAATATTCATATGGAATTTTAATATTCTTTGGTCAGTGAGCTTCACTGACTCATTTTATTTTCTTTTATTTTCTTTCTTTCTTTCTTTTTTTTTTTTATTTATTTTTTCTGAGAGACAAGAGAAAGAAGAAAGGTTTTGACTTGATTTTTAAATGAAAAATCTTGGTGAAAAGCTGGCTTCTCTGAAAACAACAGGAAAGCTTCCATTGATGTCTATGAGCTGAGATTTTACTTGATTACTTTTCCTATTTAAATACATCCCTTCTTTAATGAAATACATTAACATCTATAAAATCTGAAACAGGCAATTCTAAGGCTTAATCTTTCCCTAGCATCTTTAAACTTGAGTTGAAGATTTGAAAGCAAATCAGAAATAATAACCAGACATTTATTCTTCCTGCTCAAGAGATTGCAGAAATACATCTCTCTGTTTTGTCTGTTTCGCTTTCTTTTTAAATACATAAAACTTTTCATTCATCAGTAGCTACTGCCAAGAAGCCCAAAAATCTCCACAAATCCTGGATTTATCTCTGTAGTCTCTAATAAGAAATATATATATATATATATATATATTTGAGTTCTGACCTTCTACTTAAATTTCCAATGAAAGTACAAGTAACTTTAACCATATCAGTAGAATTAAAGTGATAGAATTTTTAGAGTCAGAAAAAATTGTAAGCAGGTATTAGAGTGCAGCTTCAACAATCATCTACGACAATCATTGCTAGTTTTGTTTTTCCCTCCCACGTATTCTATTTTGAATGCCTTAGGTACAGGAATACTCATGATAATGTGCTTATTGCCAATTACTAAGCCTTTAATGTATTTTTGGAATAAATTACAAATTTATATATAAAGCTAAGATACTGAAAAAAGCCAAGTCACTGGGAAGCTTTGCTTTAACATTATTGTTAGTTTCAACTGGGAAAAAAATAACATTGGGGGTACTAGTCTACCACACTTTTTTTGTTTGTTTGTTTGTTTAAGCATGAACTGAGGGATAGAAATGATAGCACATCAGGGAGGAGGAAGAAAGGAAAAGTGAAGCAGGGGATTGAGGGGCCTATTGAGATGCTCAAGATTGCTATTTAGCAGGTGTGCTCCCAGATTTCATCCTGGACTGCCAGAAGCTCAGTCCTGGACATCATGCACTGATAGCTGCCAAAGCATCATCACTCCATGTTTGATATAGTGGCTGAGAGACTTCTTTGGCATGGGAATTGGCTGAGGAATACCCTGCTCTGCTGTTTGTATGAGGAGTAAATTACTGTCATGATACTTTCTCTGAAAATATCTGCTTAGATAGGAATCCTATTGCAAACTTTTCATACTCTTGCTCATCACAGTGAGGTTCTTTAAGTGCATCCAATGAAGGAAGGAAGGAAGAAAGGAAGGAAGGAAGGGATTCTGATTATGAGCTTCCTAAGTGATTTTATTTTTGTTGAAACCAGGCACTGCTTTAGAGCAGGTGGAACATTTATTGTGTTATAAATTGTTGTGCTGTTAAATTCATAGTGGTTCTTTTAGGAAACTAAACATACTACTCAACTAGTAGGCAGCTAGATTGCAAAGAAGGGGTCTGGCTTCTGTAGGCTCCATGTGCAGATGCTGTGGGGAGACTGACACTTGTAGGGTGGGATTTAGAACACCTCTAAAGTGACGTGGTCTGAACAAATGCATGTGCGCCTTTGGAAAAAAAAAATAATCCGCAAATGCTTGAGCATATCATGCTGTCACAAAGTTTCGCATTACAAAGATCCATTCTTACCAGATCTGGCTTTCTGCCACTCCCCATTGCAGTGGTTTACCTGTAGGGTTGTGAGTCCCAAACTCACAACACTCACAATACGAGTGTCCATATTGTGGGAAATAGCTGGGGGGGGGGACTCTAACTAATTACTACAGTCCTTGAATTTCCTCCCACTGTGCTTGCAGCAGGGATGGTCCTCGCCCTTTGCACCCTGGGGAGATAGAGACACACACAAATCCTATTTCATCCTGCATATAAAGGGATAAAGCAAGTAAACAACTTTTATTCTGTGACAAATTATAGGGCCTGAGGTTTCTTTGGACTCAATGTGTTGTCATTCCATTTGTGAGGATTTTGCCTTGGTTGCTCTTAATTTTTGTTCATCATAAATACCATGGTGACTCTTTTCAATGCAAATACACTTCTGTTGTGTTTGATATTTTCGTTGCCTGAAAACTGCATAGCTGAATTTGAATATAAGCATTAGTATGTCACCAAGCAGATTGTTATTTTCCTTTATTTATTGCTTAGCCAAATGTACTTTGTTCTCGTGCATTTCACTGTGCATGTCTATACCTACCTACAAGTTATTAGACAAATCACCTGATAACTTCCCCATTACTAATTGGTCAATATGCTTGCGGGAATTTTTATTTATTTATTTTTTTTCTCAGGGGAATTGAGGAAGCTTTGAATTATTTTTTTTCCTCCAGCATTATACTAATACATCGTTGTCTGTGGAAACACTCCCGTCAGGGCAAGAAACAATAGCATGAATACATTTCCTATGGTAAATGAATGTTTATGGAAACATCTTTACAATACTTGCTTATTTCTTCTAGAAGTATTATCATTTATGTATAATGAAAATTATTAATAGAAAACATGAAGAAAAATACAGCCACAGAAAACACAGCTTTTCTGTGGTTTCTTAAAAGGTTAGCTTTACTTTCCCATCTGCTTCTGATTATTATTATTATTATATTAAAGATGATAAAAGCGAAGGAGAAAGAATAGTTGTTTAACTGGACTAACGCTTTTACTGAACACATTTCCTTGTAAAATTAGAATCAACATAGAAATGAAGGTATTTATAACATTACAATGAACTTAAATGTTTTGTATTCTGCACAGTGTACTTAGACTAAATTTCACTGTCTAGATTCAGCTCAGACCATATCCCGATCATGTTACAGACAATATTTTCCCAAGCACTTTAATGAAAACTGAATTTGGCTCTCTGCACAGATTCCACTATTTGCATCTGTTTTAATGTAAGGGTTTACCTTTGCACACCCACCTAGTTAACATTTTGTTCCAGAAATTTCTGTTTTTGAATAGAAGATGTTTGTTGTCAATGTTGTGGGAAGGTCTGCAGTCTGTTATAGACCCACTAAGGGGTTCTGTGCCATAGGCTTGATAGTCATTGCCTTTTATTATCACCTGCCTTTCCATGTTTACATGATCTAATTCACATGCTAGTATTGTAAGGCTTTTCAAAAAATAGAGAGCTGTAAAATGATGCCAAGCTTACTGAATTGGTGTGGAGGTTTATGCCTGACCCACCTACTAGGAAAAAAAAAAATCAAATCCACTTGTCCATTTGAAAATAAATAAATAAATAAATAAATAAATAAATAAGAAGAATCTTACTGTCCTCAATAACAGCTTTAAAACATGACAAATTCAGAATAAATACTCAGGTGTGCACGATTAGATACATATTTACGTACTTTGATGAACTGGGATCAAATAGAAAGGGGAGAAAAGAAAGGATTTTCCTTTCTAAAATAGTTAAAATCAAAGGTATATAATGCAGATAAGCCAACATCAAATTTCAGTGGCAGATTAAAAAGACTTCAGAAAATGAAATTGGGTATGTCTTGTTAAAAAACGGGATACAACTTGCCTTGGCGATAACGGGGAATACCTTCAAAAAAGCAGAAAACAAAACTTGTGGGGGAAGAGTGACGATATAACTCAGTCGTAAATAGGGATATAAGCAATGCTTGAATAATTTATGTGTTCTGTGTGAAAAAGGTTTTCCATCTTAACTGTATAAATTCTCTTTGATCTGCTTTGCTACACATTCACATAGCACAGCTGAAGGTCATTTAAGAGTTATAGGGCAGAACCTTTCCGTTGTGTTAATCACTTACAACTCTAATTTCATACTACATCAGTCTTTTTTACTTTGGTTTACAGAACCCACTACCATCTCTCTGTAAAGATCTCATAGTCCCAAAAGCTTGCTCACTGTGCACTCTAAACAAGGAACATCTGTGAGATCCTCGATAGAGAAGGGAAGCAGAAACAGCAATGTAAAACAAATTTCTGGGCAAGCTGGAAAGTGCTTTAGTTTCTGGTGCCTTTCAGGATACCCTAAGGCATTTCCGAGAACTGCTTAGCTGTAGTAATTCTGACCCTAAAGGCATACGGAAATTAGAAGATTACCAATCATTTTAGCAGTAGAATGGGGAACAGGCTTCTTGTCAGAGTAGAAAAGGTACGAAAAAACCCTGGCTAGCAACCATAAGCATCTGTTTCTGAGATGGAGCTGCATCAAGTTATGAAGGCTTATAATTACATGAGCAGAGATGTCCCATTCAGTCCTGTCTTCCTTCGTGTAATACTTCAGCCATGTGACTTGTACCTGCAGCCAAAAAAAAGCAAGGTGAAAGCCACTACAATCTGGGCTTACATCCCAGATTCTTCCTGAAGTCCATTTTCAATTAACTTTAATGATCTGTATTCTCATAATAAAAATCAATTTTTCACTGCAATTTTGTGATTTTAGTCCTTGGATGTTGGTGACTTTTTTCCCCCCCCCCCCACCCATTATTTCATTGTCTCCATAAATGAATGACAGTCAGAGAGGCTATTCCATAAGGCAAAATTTCAACAAAATATTTGGATAGGAAGGTAAACAGGGATCAATGTACTATATGGTGTGGTAGATAATGTTTTAAAAAATTAGACAATCACAGAATCACAGAATCACAGAATCGTCTAGGTTGGAAGAGACCTCCAAGATCATTTAGTCCAACCTCTGACCTAACACTAACAAGACCTCCACTAAACCATATCACTAAGCTCTACATCTAAACGTCTTTTAAAGACCTCCAGGGATGGCGACTCAACCACTTCCCTGGGCAGCCTATTCCAATGCCTAACAACCCTTTCAGTAAAGAAGTTTTTCCTAATATCCAACCTAAACCTCCCCTGGCGCAACTTTAGCCCATTCCCCCTCGTCCTGTCACCAGGCACGTGGGAGAATTTATTAGATTTATTCAATGTTCAGTGTTTCAGCATCCAAAATTTGTTCTTCTGTATCTTTACAAGAGGTCTCATTGCAACCTCCCAGCTCTGTGCTTGTTTAATCTTCTATTACTCTTTGGAGTTAATTCAAGTGTATAGCATCTCCCATTTAACTAATATAAGCATATATCAATTAGGTATTGTCAATAATAAGATGTATATCACTACTTCTAGTCATATATCATTGCGTCTGAAGGAAATAAAGGATTTATTATTAGATCACTACTTTTTCAGACAGAATAAAATACTTCCCAGTGCGTTAATAACCTGCTTTAAGTATTATCAAATAAGCATTTTTTCTTTTGGATCATTCCATGTTCTTTTTTTTTTTTTTTTCCATATTCAACATTTTTCACTCTTATATATATATTTTAAACATTCCTAATATTTTCTTCCTGATACCCCATAACATGCTGACCCCTTCATAACCTAATAGATTCTCAAGTCCTTCTATAATTTTCTTTTTAATTCAGCAAAATGCAGAAATGCAAGCTAAAATCCATCCTTAAACTGCAAAGCAACTTTAAAACTGCTTTTAACTGCACCAGTGTTTGAAAGCGCACCCATGTTTAATGCTATGAGGAAGAAACATTAGAGGAAAAAAATATCGTTTTGATAAAACAATATGTGAATGGGACATTTAACAAATAAATATTATTAGCCTTTCATATTTTTAGATTCTCCTCTTTCAGCTTTTTACAGAGCATTAATTTCTGCTAGGCTATATGATACCATGGAAATCATTGTAATATTTCAGGAAGGCTGTACTAGACTTTTCTGAGTAGATGTTAATTATTCTTTTTATTAGAGTTTGGATTTAGAAATAAAAACCCATAGTGATTTACACTTCTTTGTAATTAGATGTAATGACTTGAATTTCTTTTATATTGTACTGTGGCTTTGCTTTGAAGGAAGAACAATATTTTATACCTAGTGATTTCCAATATTTATAAGTTTTCCTACATTTCCTTGTGAATCTCTCTACTGAAATTTCCCATCACACACACTCTGCTGCCTTCACTGTACTGCCCAACACTATGTCGGTCAAGTAATTTTGCATGAGTTTCTTACTTTCCTTCCATCTCTCTAACTGCAGTTATCTGACGGATCATTTCAAAGTGGCCTTGTGAAAGCAAACACATAAAGCAAGGCTAATATATTGCATATATCTTTGATTATTCAATTTTAGTACAAAATGGGTGATGCGTCTGGGGAAGGTAGAGCACAAACCCAAAGAAGCCAAGGAATTTATGTCAGCAAATCTGACTTTCCAGAGGAGTGAGGTTTCACATCACAAATAGATATCCTGCCACTGACTTCCAAACCTGTTTTTTGAATACTTTTGCATGTTTATTTCCTTGGGTTCAGGTGGCGTTTCTCTGGGTCACCACTAAAAGGTGAGATTGCATAAAGAGAATGGACTAAATCTTTATTTATGTTGTAAACATATTAATATGCAGCTCAAGAGTAAATTTGGATTTTAACAGCTGTCTGCTATGTGCTTGTTGCAAATAATTCCTTCATGTTGACAGCTGGAATATTCTGATTTTGAGGACAATCATCCTCCTTCTCCTGGGGCAATGACTAATTAAATGTGTCTCTTTGATCATTCCTCATCCAAGTATTTTCCAGTACTGAAAGATATCTGCACATGGTGTCACCCTGTGCCACCTTTAGCACAGTCACAGTAACCTGAAGAATGATAATGTGACCCAGAATCCAGTTTATTATCTAGAAGTGTCTCTGAGATTTGATATCAATGCTCTGGTTTTGAAATTTTCACACTTAAAAATTTTAATATTCAGGACTTTGTTATTATCACTTAAGAAACTGTGAAACAATGGTCAAATTCACATCTGGATTTAGGTTGATCAGTTGGTCCAGATATCTGCTTTGTTTTATGTTTATTTTGCCGATCAGCTGATTTATCAAAATAACATCAACTAGTGAAATGTAATGGCTACAGCCCCAGTTTCAGTATCATTTTGTCTTTGCTTCTGTTTATGATATTATTTTTGTAGACTTTTTTTTTTTTTTCCATACAGTGGTGAATTATTGAAATATATGACCCTGCAAGATATTTTCCCTACTGAGTTTATAACCTTTGGTTCTGTATTCCATACTTTCCAGTAGGAAATAGAAATGGAAGGAATAGAGGATTCATAGGAATAGAAATCAAAGCATTGAGCAATAGAACTAGAACTCCATGGCTGAACAGAGAGCAGAGTTATTGGGAAATTATGGGACAGTTGAGACAGAAGCAAAGCTGAACACTGCAAAGGACATTTACACAGGTAAATATTATATAATATTTCAAAACTAACGTATCTAATCTCAGGTGAAATGCAGATGTTTTTAGCCTATAAAGAGAGAAAAACAAACAAACAAAATTTATTCAGATGTTATAATAGAATTTCAAAATAGTAAAATGTTGTCTTATATTTTAATTACAAAATTTCCAAAGTGAAGGATGATTGGGAGTTAGTCACAGATTGAGAGCATCATGTCTGGAGAGCCTATCATGGCAAGTGATGGACTAAATCAGTAAATACAATCCAATATGCCAAGCAAAACGAAGGTTTAAGAAATACAAGGGAAGGCTAAGGGAGATAATTTAGTTTATTCAGCTCTGAGAAGAGAATGAGGAGGAGGAATATAGGTTATAGGCTCAGCTACTTAATGGAGGACTATCGAGACAACAGAGCCAGGATCTATTTGGTGGTGTATAGTAAAGTACAAGGGGCTGTCAAAACAAGCTGCAAAGAGGCGAATTCTGGTTAGACATAAGAAAAAAACATTACAGTAACTGAGCAGAGACCCAGCCCAAAGAAGTTTCACAGTGTTCAGCCTTGTTGATTTTCAAAACTCAACTGGATGAGGCCCCAGGCAAAGTGATTTAACATGTAAGCATTCACTTCTTGAGTGCGAAGTTGGACTTGGCAGTCTCCAGAGGTCCCTTCTAATCTGTTTTCTTTACACATGAGAAGGTCTGTGCTAACAACAAAACTACGTACACGGTTCTTTGCCAATGCCACGTTTGATCCCCAGCACTACTTAGTTTCCTTTTACAGACACAGCTTATGATTCTGCCAGCCTATGACAATCACCAGTAATACACATAATTTAAGCTGAGATACAGCTTTTCAAAAGATATTCATATATATTCCTAAACAAATAAAAAATAAATAAAACAAAAAAGCAATAATGTGCATGGTGTAAAAAATATATTTAGCCTGCGACTTTGGTAAAATGCATCTATCCAGCCCCCACCTCCCATGTAGAAGGATGAAGTGACTTCAGTTTGATAGCACCCTCACCCGTTGTAGGAATATTTATGATTGCTAAAACCTCATTATGATTTAAACTTCTCAGGATAGATTAAAATTAAAGCTCCATTGGAAATGTTGAGAGTTCTTTTTACTCAGATTTACACAACACATGGGATCGTTAAATTGCTTTGCTTTGTTATAATCAGTTTCTATTCTTTAGTACACTTCTTACTAAGCTACCTTGCTCACAGATTAATACAGGGTGATGTTGTTGAGCATTTGCCCATAGTCTACAAGCATAATCTAAAAAAAGAAATCATTTCAATCAGAAGAGAAGTAATTTTGATTCTCTGAAAGCTTCTAAATCATCTATGACTGAAATTTCTTCTTTCAGGATCATTGCTTTTCCCCATTACATGCACTGAAATTAATGTTTGCTGAAAGCAAATAAGAGTAAAATTAAATATTTTCTGATACAAATGATAATTGGGCACTTGTCTGATAAGATGGTTTTATTTGAACAAAATGTACTCATGTAACACTGCATTTCCAATTCTACAATCCTGTAATCTTCAGGCTGCTTCTCTTTTCCAAGTCATCATAATTAAAGGCAGGTGTTCAATTTAGCCACCAGAAGGGATGAGTTAATGGTGTAATTATTAGTTGTAAAAGATTTTTAATTACAATTATAAAGTATTTAGGTGTGTAAAATGCAGGTAGATGCTCATCAGATTTTGTTTTTAAGTACATAAGCACCTATCTCCAATAAAATAAGATGGAATTCAGCTCCTAAGTAACAAATATGTATTCCTAATAGATGTTTAACATCTTCCTTGGTTACTAATGCAATGGAAAGCATTATAATGTTCTGTAGCATTTTATTCTTTTTTTTTTCCAAACAGAAAACAAAAATAATTATCAAATAATCTGGTTTTACCTTGTTATTAAAAACGTTATCCATTTAGTAGACACCAGATTTTTTAAAATTATTTTTTCCTCAGCATACACCTTCTCAGCCACTGGCTGTTTTTCTGCCTTTAGCTTACACTATCATGTTTTACTCCTCATGGATAATTGCCTACTACTTTGTTTATCAAGTTTTATGAATTGATCCCAAATCTGTGTGCAGCATATTATTGACTTTTTTTTTTTTGCTTCAGCACATGACTGGAACAAAGCCATTAGACTGGATGAACCTTTGATCTGGCCTGTTGTCATGCACTTCTCATGTGCTTAAATACTGTAAAAATTCTTACAAAATCCTACTTTGCATTTTTTGTTTGTTTTTCCTAAATGTTGTTTTCCAACAGTTTCACTCATAGATTTCTTAACTTTGGGGAAATAAACTCATACTCCAAGCTTCATGGGATATGTTTTAGAAAATTTTGTTATACCTGTATAGATATAAAGGTTTTAAAAACACTAGTTAAATGCTGAATATGCCTGTGTATAATGCAACTCAGTCATGATTAGGTCATGGAGACAGAAATAGGACAACATTTAACAAAAAAATGTATAGAGACAATAACAGATCTAGCTACCATCCATAAGCCACTTAAAAATAAAAATAATAAAAAAATACTTTTAAAAAAAATAATTTCTTTTTCTTTATATTCTGATACACTCATCACATTCTGTGACTGTTAAATACAGACCATGGAATTCTGTTAAATGGAGATTTTTGCAAAATAACATGATTTGCAATGGATTCACACATTTTGTCATGGATTCACACATTTTAAAGATCAAGCATTGTTTGTCCCACCTGGTTCCTTCATCTTAGTTGCATCATCCTTCTTTTGTAAATGGAAGAGTTTACTGTCCTGTGTATGTTCAGCTAACACAGGTAATAAACAGGAAATGGTGTCCTTTCAGACCTTTTCCTTTCCCTGCCACTTTTCTTTCTTGTACTTTCAGAGGCAGTTTTGTTGATCCAGTAGGAAACCTCTGGGGAGCTTGATTATTTCCTTACCAGTATGACTATGGGCAGAACATGATAATTTAAGCTGTGGTTAGTACATTGGGAACAATTAGTACTTACCTGTGCTTAAGTAAGTATTGTTAAACAAAATGATACTTTATAAAGCTAACTTTTTTAATTCAGCCTTTTTCAGGCCAGCAGGAGATAATGATCTAACCAAGTAGCTTTGAAGTAATGGGAACAGAAACATCTAAACAATTCTTAGACTTAGTGAAACGGGTGCTCTCATTCATAATAATTTATTATAGTTAAGAACAAAGTCATAAATAATAAAAAAGGATTTAATTGGGATGGGAAAAGCAAAAAGGCTACTTCAGTTAAATGTCCATTTAGTTTCTCAGATCTGATCATTATTTCAAAATGTGCATTTTTTTGAATATTTGAATTTTTAAACTGTTCAATTTAGTATTTAAATTCTGTTGCTCTTTCCAGTTTGACCCAAACCAAATAGTTAAATCCATTTATTTCTTGGCATTTTTGTCAAAAACAAGAAATGTCATCACACCGTTTTTGTTTGTTTGTCTGTTTGTTTCTTCTACTCTTTCTGATTATAGAATCACAGAATGGCTTAGGTTGGAAAGTACATTAAAGATCATCTAGTTCGAACTCCTCTGCTAGGGATTCCTGACAGGGATGCCACCCACTAGACCAGGTTACCCAGGGCCTCATCCAACCTGGTCTTGAACAACTCTAGGGATGGGGCATCCACAGCTTCTCTGGGCAACTTGTTCCAGTGCCTCAACATCCACTGAGCAAAGAATTTTCCCCTAACATCTAATCTAAATTTTTACATTTTTTTTCCTACATTGTTCTCAATTCCTATATTTCCTAAATTTTTCTTATATTGTTCAATGGAATAATGATCAAAAAAGACCAAAGGATATTGAAACCTATGCCATGTTGCAGTTCTACTTTGTGGTTCACTGATTCAGAAAATTTCTGAGCATTCCAAAATATTTTCTTCTTAATAGAAACTCCCTAAAGGAAATGAAAAAATGATAAAGGGTGTGGGAACTGAACTAGTGTACTGGTTGTGTTAACGTTATAGGGATACATTTTCTGGTGCTCAAGACACAAGGAAATACAAAACCCTTGGATTTGGCTTGCATTATTTTCAAATACAATAGTACTGATTTTAGTAAAATTTGTATTTATTTTGGTAAGCCACTGTTCATATGAATAGCATCACTCACCCTCTAAAACAGTTGTACAACTGGGTCTCATCCACAAATAATTAAAGAAAGGATTAAAAACAAAAAACAATGAAAAAAAAGAAAGAAAACCAAAACAAAACACCTCATAGTTCATACGTAAAAGTATGTATTTAATCAAAGTAATACACAGATTCATTTCTGTAGCCATGGGGCTGGAAAACACCTTGATTGGTTTCAATTTCCTACTAATAATATCAGAGAATTTTTCAAAGGTAATTGCTAGACTAGTATTTATTACTTTAGGCGTGAGAGCATGTATGAGATATTAAAGTAAATAAATTCACAGTAATTTTATAAATTAAATTGATATTTGTCACTTGATTAAAAGAAGAAAAAAAAAAAGTGTAGACAGCTAAAACCTGTAAAACTGTTAGGATTTATTCAAGACTCACATTTTGTTTTGGTTATCAGTGCTGATTAACAAAAATAAACACATTTGATTAAAGTTGGATTTTCTATATTTTCTACTTCTAGACTAAGTCTCTTAGATAAGAAATAATAAATACAGAAATCATCAATAATATTATATTAAAATTTGTCAAATACTTTCTTTTGTTTCAAAAGTACAATTTGTGTTTTGACCGAGATAGATGGTTCAAGGTACTCCAGAAATCTGTAGTACTAATGGACCCTGCACTGGGATAAAGTATACACCGCATCCTTGCATCACATGCTTTACATAACTCTTTCGGTGATGGCAAAAGGTGAATGTTTCCGTGGTCTAACTCAGAGGTGCAAACTTTTCAAAGCAATTTAGCACAAATGTAGCACTTTGGGTTTAGAAGGTCCTCAACGCATTCTCCAAGACACAAGCCTTTGGAAATAGTCGTTGTACTCTGGCCATCTGCTAATGGCTTTTTTGGAGACTGATTTCTGGTAATTTGGCTTGAATCATTATGACATTTTTTTTTCTATGCTTATGTATTTTATAGTAAAAAATAAAAAATAAACTAAAATAATCCCCCATTTAAGCTGAATTGTCAAGATTCATCCTACCTAGCTGCAGATATCTCCGGTGCAAATATCTACATCAGGGCCAGTAATCCACATTTTATTCTTCATGGAGAGAAACTGGCACTTTCAGGCTGTGATTCAGTGCACCCTAAGGTGGGCATCTAAAATCCACTATATCTTAAAGTAGTGGTAACTGCCAAAGCTGAGCAATAAATCCACAGAAATGCCCTAGCAGAATACTTACTGTAAAAGGTTTTTCACATGACCTTTTGATCCCTGATGTGAAACCACTGAGATCCAATCAGAAATCTAAATATAATAATTCGTTTCTTGCACACATTCCTTCAGGGCTCTTTAAAGGAAAGGCAAAGGCAAAATTGCTATCAGGAAACTGTATTTGATTCAGTTGCCAGATCATTAAGAAGCACACATTTTTTTTTATTTCTGAAATAATTTCAATTTCATCATTTAAAATAACATAAGAAATGCCCTGGTGGGAGGAACCATCTAACCCCATATGTGGTCTCCAGGAAAGGCAATAAAAGAAGTTGATTATGGAAAGCATCAAAAACTGATCACTGTGTGCATTCCACTCCCCTTTTATTATCCCAGCATCCAGAAATCTCTCTCTTTCTCTCTCTCTCCCCCCTCTTTTCATGTATTTATTTATTTATTTATTTGTTTGTTTGTTTATTTATTTATTTATTTCCTTTAAGGTTATATCCTTGTGCTTCCACTTTCTGTTTATGAATCTACTACTACTGAATTTGCTTAATCTTTTTTTTTTTTTTGTCAGACTTCCTTGCCATCAAGTTTTAGAAATTTAAATATTATTGTGTGAAGAGGAGATTTCATTTCTCTCTTTTAAACTTATCTCCTACTTATTAGTTTCAACAAATATCCCCATCTTTCTCATAGAAAGAAATGACCCCATTGTTGACCCATCATGACCCCAGAAACAAATGTCCCCATCTTTCTTTGTGGGAAAATAAATAAATAAATAAATAAAATAACACCAATGTCATTAAAAAAAAAAAAAAAGGCCTACATTCCCCTTATCTACTCCCTTTTCAGTTTTTAAACTGCCTGAAGTCTCCCTGTCTTCCCAGGGCTGCTGTTCCACCTGTCCCATCTACTTGATCATTTTAATTAAGCTCCTTTGAGTCTTCTCTCTATGTGAAAATACTAAAACAAGGAAAATACCACACCATGTATTGAATTTCCTGGACGCTCTGCACCTAAAGGTGTTTAGCATTTGGAAAGATAGAGCTTTAGTACTATAATTCCTCTGAGTGAAAACCTGAATAAGGAATAGATTTTATTTATATCTCATGTCTTAAAGGTAAGATTTACCCTGGTGGGGTTAAATGGGTCTTAAATGAGTCTTTGCAGAGGTTTAAATCCCATGCAAAGAAACCAATGAATCAGAAACTACAGGAGTTTAATGTGTGGGGTTTTAATAGGAAATATAAACTTCCCAAGAGTGTAAAGAACATGAAGATTAATTGATCTGGTGATGGCCTCAGTTTCCTTCAAGGGTTTTTTTACTAATTGTATATTACTTGGATCTTCATTCAGAAAAAGAAATTGGAAGTCAAATCATGGTACTTGAAACAAAACAAAACAAAACAAAACAAAAAAAACCTGTTAGTAATTACAGTTGCAGCAGTAATGACTTGCTAATGTTTTCAGTCTAGCATGACACTTCCTCATTAGATTTTTTCTTTTTTTTCACTAGATAACTTGTTTTAGTTTTTCTTTATTTTCAGGGATATATATACGATTTATATTCCAAATATAATATGCGGAAGTTTACACAGAGTGACACACATGCATACAAACACTCACACAAATTGCACTGTTCGACATGGTACGGTCAGGTAAAACCAAATGCTTATAGTTGTGTATCAGTTTTACCCTTGCTAAAGCTTGCAGCCATAGGCAAATTCTGATAGAGAAAGCCAAGACTATGGTGCAATATGATGGCCCATGAAACCCATTGGCCCATTAACCTCAGAATGAAATCTTCATGAATGTTTTCTAACTTTTTTTTTCTTTTCTTCTAAAGCAATAGTCATGCATGTGAAATAGTCCTTTCTGACTGCTTCAAGAGATATTTTTAAACTTCCTCCTTTATTCATGTTCCACAGCCTCCATTACTTGCAGTTATGGAAAACCTTCACAAAATGACCTATTAATTCAGTGCACAAGGCAGTGCAAATCCTTCCTGGAAACAACAGTGACACTGACTGCCAGATATGTGTATACCTTCTGCATCATGAAACAGCAGCTGTAGGTTCTCTCTTCAGTGAACATGTATGTGCTAAAACAAAAGGCTAGAACTATGTAAGCCACAGTAAGAGTGGAAACATCTTGCAATGTGTTAAAACCCTTCTGAGAAAATTTGTGTAACATTAAAAGTAATATTTAACAATGCACCTAAAAATAAACATTAAAAAAAAAATCCACAAACAAACTGAAAAACCCCACAACACAACAAAAAGAAAACAGAAGGGGAAAAAGAAAAAAAAAAAAAAGACTCCTTTGTGGCTAGTAGATTTCCATGTTATTAATGTAAACCCAGAGAAGATTCCAAAGGGCAGGCAATGCCAATTACAACTCTGCTTCCTCCAGTTTCTTACAAAAGAAGTTCCCTGAGCTATTGTGCTGTCTTAAAAGTCAAATCTAGGGACTATTTGTTGCACATTTCTAGTATAGTCAATGAGGATAAAAATGTACCTAAAACCAGTATTTTATTACAGTGCAAAAATCCTACAGTGCACTAAGCCAGTCTGTATTGTGTGATTTGTGCTGTCACTTGTTTGTTCTTTTTTCTTTAATAATATAACTTAACATTTTATAATGTGCCTTACATGCATGATACATTATGCCTTTTGAAGGCGATCCTTCAGCAAATCTTTAGTCATATTTGATCTTTGATTTTTTTTTGTTTCCTCCTTAATAATTCTATGATTTTTGAAATGCTTTAGCTGAGGAATTGTGAATCAGTCCATGAAATGTTATCAGTCTCATTATTAATGTCTCTTTATATATTTTTAGTTTATATATTTTATTTTCATATTATTTTTAATGTCTATATATTTGTAGTCAGGGTTGTGTGGTACTCAAACATAACTAAATAGTGGAGAGAAATTATCAAATAACTGATATGGAGAACAGAAAAAGATATTCTAGCTCACAGATAATCAATTTTTGTTTGTTTGTTTGCTGTCATTTATTGCTATAAATGTGTGGAAAATCAAGAAAGGCCATATATATTTGAATATGTTTATCATATGATCATAGAATGGTTTGGGTTGGAAGGGACCTTAAAGATCACCTAGTTCCAACCCTCTTGCCACAGGAACAGATACCTTCTACTAGATCAGGTTGCTCAAAGTCCCATCCAACCTGAACTTGAACAATTCCTGGGCTGGATCATCCATCCTCACTGGGCAACCCATGGTAATTACCTTGGGCAATTAATATACCAACTGGTATTTAACCAACCTTGCAGTAAAGAATTTTTTCCTTATATTTAACCCAAATCTGCTCCTTCTTAGTTCAAAACCATTACTCTTTCTTGTAAATAGCATGGGTCTTTGACATATCTGAAGGGCCATAAATATTAAAATAAGCAGAGACATCACCAATATGAACTGGACTGTTTTCTTTGGAAAGGGAAAACTGAGAATGAAATCAGCAAAAGACAAAAACAAACAAACAAACAAACAAAAAAGTATTTGAATGAGCACTACCAAAACTCATGAAGGGAGCCTGATTTCCTACTGGTTGGCGACCCATTTTTAAACGGTTTTGTCAGCAAGAGGTGAACTCTGAAACATCTCCTGAATGTGGCATATTTGCAAGAGTTTGTGCTGCTGTGGATGCTCTGGAGTCTAATACTCTCAGGCTGCTGCCTTGGCTTCAGTTTTTCTGCCTTCAGGTCTTTTACTTCTTCTATAGCTCCTGCTGATCTGTGACTTGTATCCATTTAGTCAGCTTCATTTGAAAGTGCTTGAAATGTATCAAACAGGCTTGACATGTATCAAAGCTAAATGAACATTTGAACAGGTAAAAATCCTGATTACATGGACTATTCTCCCATAAGATGACTAGCCGAAAATGGTTCCATCAGCTGGTGTTGTCTCATATGATTCTTTGTAGAAAGCTAATATATGTATATATACATACATATATATATCAGTTGACTTTTGACTAACCTAGCTTTGTGCTTTATGACTTGTCACTTGCACTGTATTTTCAGCTTGCAACAAAACCATTCTATTAAATATTTTATATGAAACATAGCAATTAATATTTATAAAACATTTTTCCGAAGGTACTAAATTAAGTGCTTTTGTTATTAAGGGAAAAAATAAGATAAAAGAACAAACTAAAAGATAGAACATGCAATTATATCTGGGAATAATAAGCATCTTTCTGGAGTTGATCAAGTTAAGGATCTGTCTATTTGTGTGCCCCTGTACAAAACTTAGTGCAGTGATTCTTCAAGACTGAACCTGAGTTTTAACCAATGCCACATTTTGGAGATGAAAATAGCTACAATAAATACAATAGATTGTGTGTGAGCTCATCTGTAATGTTTGAATGAATAGTGACAAGATGCATCCCTGACATTCATCTCCTTTGTATGATCATAGACAATATGTTAACATTCAAGCCCCTCTTGTCTCATTCATTTTATTCTGCTCAGCTGAGTCAATGTTAAAATATTGAGCTGAACTGTGAAGCTCTTTCGGTATAGGGAGCTGTCACCCTATTTCAAGAGAATGGTATGATCACACTTAGACCATAATACTTCCATTGAATCTCTGTCATGGGATAGCGGGTTTGAAACTATTCTTTTTTCAACTTGGTGGGTTAGTAGAGTGCAAGTACTTTGATTTTCAAAAGCATAACTAGGGAATGCTTGCATAAGATAGAGTTGTTTTGTTTGTTTTTTTGATATGGACTAAGTTTATTTGAAAAAGTTTTTATATTTTAAAGAGATTTAGAGGCAAATTTTGTCAGCCAGTTTGAGTAAGCTGGAATGGCAAATGTAACGCAAAAGATGATATGGAGGTGATTATCTCTCTCTGAACAGTACTCTAAAGAGAATACATAAAGTGCAGAGGTGGACCTTTTCATATCATGCTAATGATATGGCAAAAATATTGGAACTAAACATCTGTGGTATAACTTCATGCAACTATCTGAAAAACATAAACAAGGAAGAACTTGTATACACCATACGTGTGGGCAAGAGCAGGAGTGGTACAGCCCCTGAAGCCTGGTCAATACTCAGGAAGGGTAATGACTTACTTGGTCATATGTTTTTTTGTTTTTGTTTTCTTTTTTTTTTCTTTTCTTATTCTTTCCAGTTTTATATTCTGTCCAATGTTGCTAAAGTTATTGTATTAATTTCTCAGAGTAATGGAGGTTCTATTTTTGAGTCATTTGATTCAGTGATATTTTGTTGTGGTGAGTTCTTTTCTTCGTGAACTGTGTTGTACAAAATATCTACTTCTTTTCAGATGATGGGATAATGGGGAAAACAAACAAACAAACAAAAAAAACACTTTGTATTTCTCTTCAGTATTATATTGAGTAAATAACAACACTCATTTGACTTTCATGACATCTCTGGTTTAATGAATACCTGTGACATTAACTCTTGCTTAACTCTGAAATTAAACAGTCCTGATCTTTCATCTCTCACCACATGGCAGTCTTTTCATGCCTTTAACAATTTTTGTTGCCCTACTACAGACCTTTTCTACTTCTATTATCTTTTCTTTAAGATGATATGACCAGAATTGAACACAAGATTTAAGGAGGGACATGCTATTAATTTATGTTACAGTGATAACATGATACATGTTATGATACAGTTATGATACAGTTTGTCTATCCTGTGCTCCACCTTTTTTTGTCTTTTCTTTCAACTGGCTTCTGTTCCAGTGACACATGATATTCTTACAATTTCATAAGGAATTTCAGTGCACACACAGATTGTAGTCCAGTCTAGAACCCAAATGAAAACACTGAGACAATTAAAGTTTTGTGATTCAGATGTTTTCATTTATAATTATATAAATATTTAGAAAGATTCCATGTCACTTAAAGTACACTCTTGACCAAAAACATAATTTGTAGACAACTGTTGTATGTTTGTTTTCTTGACAATTTTCTGTGTTATGACCCAGAATCACTGTATATTAAATACATACTGGAATACTCGCTCAACATAGATTTTGGCATCCAAACTGGTATTCTGTGTGTAGGAGGCTGCTGTCTTTTCTTTCTTTTCAGCTGGGAAAGGACATTTTTCAACGCATTTCCTAATTCAGCTGCTCTGAGTTCCCTCGGTTGCCTGGGGAAGCCTCTTTAGACACTCTTTAAGTGGTGCATACCCACACAAACACACCATGTAGTGTTACTATTCTTTATGGCAGCTTCCAGAGTCAAAGAGAAACAAGACAAATATGATTTTATAATGTTTCTGTACCTGCATTCTTTAACATCTAGATGTTATCAAACCAGTAAGTTGATCCTTTGACAGTAGAAGACAAACTCTTTCACAAAGACTGGAAAACCAAGACACCATGTGTCCAGCAAGCCACATAACAGGGAAGACACAGACAGCTGTGATGACCTTGTGACACCTTGATAGAAAATTGAATTCTGCCTGACCAAGATCAACGAGAACTTTACCAAAATAAGTGTGTTCTTGTGGCAGATATTTGGGTCCTAATTCTACTTATTCCTGCACTGAAATGGAGGTAGAAATTTGTCTTGCATCCTGATTTAGGCCAGCTGTTAATGAAGATGTCATGATAAAAAGAAACAACACAAGAACTCAAAAATAATTTCTGCATAATTAAGAACCTGCGTACTCACTAAATTACAGGGGAAGTATCATTGCTAGGCAACAATTGTTCATGAAAGATCAACTTCTGCTTAAGATAGAAGAATAATAAACATAGAGCAGTTTCAGGTGTATCTTTAAATTCAAAGTAATACAAAGCAGAGGAGTTTTGTGACTTTCTATTAGCAAGAAGACAAAATTTGGTCCTATGGTGAAAATTAAGCCTTTCTGTTACATAGCATTATACCTTCTGTTTTTACTGTCTTATAAATCAGAAGTTTATCTGTATGCCCTTCTTCAACCCTCCTCAAGCACCTGTTAGAGCAGTGATATTTAAGAGTTCACTATTGTACAAAAAAACTCCATTTTATCAAACTGCTTTACTGGTGTTGACTGATGTCTTCTGTATTTGTATTTGGTGTGAATACATAATTATGTTTTTGGTATGAATACAATTGTTCGTTTTTATTATTAAAAAAAAAAAAACAGAAAAAAAAAAAGAAAGAAAAAAAAAAACTCCTCTAGGACCTTTCTGAGGGAGGGATTCAGTCTAGTGACGAGAATCACTCTTGCTTTGGTGCTGTGGTAGCTATGGTTTAGGTCATGCTTCTTCTGTCAAGCTTCCAGACCTCTGTGATAAAGTTTCTTGGACAATCTATTCTGTGTGAGAAAAAAAAAAAAAAAAAGCAAAGTTCAGATAGAAGCAGATAGAAGCACACTTGGGAAGTGTGGGTGTAAATGGTCCTTTGAAGATATGGGGTCCTTAAAGCAGGTTTTCTCTCTCATATGAGATGAATTATTCTGTTTTCATCCATCTGGGTTCATCCTGCCATATAGAAAGGCTTTCACAAGAAGAATTAGATATTTTACTGGTCAGGTCTTAAATACGCTATTTTACATCTGTTTATTACAATCTGATGGAGACTGTTGAGTTTCAGACACACTGCACACTGCATGCCAAAAAGCTATTCATTAACACATCACTTCAAGATGCCTACTGTTTCAGCAGCTCATATAGCTTGGTGGTAAAATCTTCTGCTTATGCGTGGGTTTACCTGATTTGTTGCATTGTGTTGTGAAGCGCAAAACTAGATCATTTTATCTATTTATTTATTTATTGTAGTTGTTTGTTGTTGTTGCTGTTTTATATATATATATATAAATTCTCAGTATCACAAATGAAATAATGCTTTGTCAGAATTCAAAAATCAACAACATGAAAACCTTGAAACAAATGTAAAGTGATAACACTACAAAGAATAATAAACTTTTTTTTTTTTTTACTGTCTTTTCTTAGAAGCAGGTGTACAAAGAGAAAAAGTATATTTACAGAAATTTGATCTTTCTAACAGATTACCTCTCTGCAATTCAATCAGCTGATCCATCAAAACATGTATATAAATTTCATGAAACTACAGAAGTTTTTCTTTAGTCAAGTGTCTTGGAATGTCAAATCAGACCCAGTCTCTGGCAGGAGCTACATAAGCCACAGGTGCTCATTTTCTACCTAAGGGATTCATTGTTGTTGTTTGTTTGATTGTTTATTTGTTGTTGTTGTTGTTTTGTTTCTTCCTAAACTCAATATTTAATACCTGTTGTTTTTTTTTTCTTTTTTTTTTTTCCCAAACAGTTGCTGTAGCTCAGCTTTAAAAATATTAATGTCTTGAGGTAGAATCATCTCCTGACCACAAAACAAAAGAGGAAAAAAAAAAAGAGTAAAAAAGAATCCTTAGAATATGTCCTTGTGCTTAACTTGACTGAACAAATGGGATACATACTACACATGAAACATCTCCAACAGACTGTCAAATCTGTGATAAACTTCCATACGTGACTCTTGTGCAAATTTAGGTAGAAAAATAACACTTTCACAGAAATATATACATATTACTGAATTTATCAGAAACTTGTCAGTGACTACTGCAGGTAGCTCATGAATCTTTAATAGTTGTTATAAGTGATGTTAACCAAAAAAATCTGGAACATACATAAAAATTTGGGGATCATAGAATCATAGAATGGCTTGGGTTGGAAGGGACCTTAAAGATCATTCAGTTCCAACCCCCCTGCCATGGGCAGGGATGTCACCCACTAGATCAGGTCGGCCAGGGCCTTGTCCAGCCTCCTCTTGAACACTGTCAGGGATGGGGTATCCACAACTTCTCTGGGCAACCTGGGATATAACAAGATTGGGTCATACCAAGGGATGAATGATCCTCCATCCTGACTTTTGGGACATCAAAACTTTGATCCTGGGATCAAAGAAGTGTCTCTGCTCAAATTCTCTGGTAAAGGCTATTTCTTCTTAGGTCAGCGTATAGGCACTGAAGACTCCATTACAATAGGGACGAATTGTTAAGAAAACAGCCTTGACTACTCTATCCTTCATGCTTGGGGAATAAGCAACTCTGCCAACGCTAGTTGGAACAGCTTCCAAAGGAGGATTTAGAAGTCCTTCTGTGTAAAGTAGTGACTTCCAACTGAAATGAATGCCAGACAATAACCTCATTGGATTATTATATATATATATATATATATATATATTATTTTTTTTTTTGGTATTTATTTATAATTTCTTTCTGGGAGTCTTATATCCCTAGATCTTCCTTGTCACCTAACTGCCCCAGGATCAACACCTTCCTCATGGACAGTAACCCAAATGCCACTAAGAGCTCCTATCTTTTTCTTGGAAAATCAGAACTTCCTCCTAGCTTCCTTCAGGATTCCCCACACAACCATGAAGCTGGGCCCAGATCCATCATAGGTCAGGCAATATCCCAAGTTCCACCTCCAATAGTAGACACCTGCTATTGTGTCTACCATTGCGCTGTGCACCAAACAAGCCCCCTTCTGCCTTTCCCCTCCACTGCAGTGCTCCTGTACAATATATGCTATAATATGCCTGAATTATGTTTCTACTTATAAGATTGTACCTTGATATCTTATGCTGTAGTAATTACAAGTAACTGAGCAAGTCAGCATTTGTCCATATTCGTGTTGACCAGTGAATTCAGCGGGAATCATAAGCAACGTGGACTAACTCATGTTACTGCTTTTTGGTATGAGCTCAAAATCCTGTGCTACATTTTAGTTACTAACAGGTCTTTGGGGGAAACGTAGCTCCTGGACTCTGTATCAGACCTAATCAGAGGTTTACCAAGCACAGAGGAGATTCAAATCCTCCTGAAATCCAGATTTTTCTGGATTTTAATATACGAATATGCTGTCATTTAAATAAACAAACCACCAAAAAATAAAATAAAAAAAAATTCTACAAACTTTATATTCTACAGAGTCCCATCATTTTGTTCTCAGATTAGATCAAGAATAATTGTTTGAAATTCTCACATCTTTTGTATAACACATACTTGCAGTTTTCTTAAAAAAATGTAATTATTGGTAAGTAAGTATTCAAGTACAGATGCAATGAAGACATTTCAGATGTACAAGCAATGCTTTGCTTTCTTAGAGTCAAATTATTAGGAATGGGTTTTGCTCCCTGATTGGACTAACAAACTTTTATTAATATTTAAGTGTTATATTCAGACATTTGAAATTGAAGTGTCTATACTGAAAAAAAATAATAATCATCATTTACTTTTCAGACATTTACAAGTTTGGGATTTACTCTTTAAGAACATTCATGCTAAAAGAGAAAGAGAAAGAGAAAGAGAAAGAGAAAGAGAAAGAGAAAGAGAAAGAGAAAGAGAAAGAGAAAGAGAAGAGAAAGAAAGAGAAAGAGAAAGGGGAAGGGGAAGGGGAAGGGGAAGGGGAAGGGGAAGGGGAAGGGGAAGGGGAAGGGGAAGGGGAAGGGGAAGGGGAAGGGGAAGGGGAAGGGGAAGGGGAAGGGGAAGGGGAAGGGGAAGGGGAAGGGGAAGGGGAAGGGGAAGGGGAAGGGGAAGGGGAAGGGGAAGGGGAAGGGGAAGGGGAAGGGGAAGAAAAAAAAAGAAAACAGAAAAAGGGAAAAAATGAAAGAGAAAAAAAAAGTAGTCTAAATTCTGTGTTCACGGATGGTACATAAGTACTGTTCTGACAGGTACTACTTATACAGACAGTTTGTTTCGAACACTTGTAAACCATTGGAATAGAAAATGTCCCTATTTCTCATTCTTTAGCTATCATAGAATTTATGTGGTGCTTTTAATGAACAGAGTTTCTGCTTTTTTACTTAATTCTATTAGAGAAATATCATACTTTAAACAGTACACTTTTTTTTTTTTTTTTTGGTATTTACACTCCTCTTTCTTCATTGAATCACCGTATCGCTAAGACAGGTCATTTCATTTTGGTATCATAACTTCTCTTGGGCATTTTTTTTTCTTCTGCTTTTCTTCTTTTTACCTCTTATTTCCATATTTTTTCATCCTTCTCTTCTGTAGCTATCTCATGTAAAATCTCTGGCACTTTTGACTATTTTTCCTTCTTACTGTTCACCTTTTTTGGTTAGCTACTAATCTAGCCATCCTATGGTGACTCAACCACTTCCCTGGGCAGCCTGTTCCAATGCTTCACAACCCTTTCAGTGAAGAAATTTTTCTTAATATCCAACCTAAACTTCTGACACAACTTGAGGCCATTTATTTCTGTGCTTCTCACTTTGTGCTTGGGAGAAGAGACAAACCCTCACCTCGCTACAGCCTCCTCTAAGGTAATTGTTGAGCACAATAAGGTCTCCCCTGAGCCTCCTTTTCTCTAGTCTAAACAGCCCCAGCTCCCTTGACTGTTCCTCATAAGACTTGTTCTCTAGACCCTTCACCAGCTTTGTTGCCCTTCTTTGGACATGTCCTTCTTGTAGTGAGGGGCCCAAAACTGAACACAGTATTTGAGATTCAGCCTCCTCAGAGCCAAGTACAAAGGGACAATCACTTCATTAGTCCTGATGACTTCACTGCTCCTGATACAAACCAGGATGATGTTGGCCTTCTTGGCCACCTGAGCACACTGCAGGCTCATATTCAGCCGACTACTGATCAATACCCCCAGATCCCTTTTCCACTGGGCAACTTTCCAGCCACTCTTCCCCTAGCTTGTCGCACTGCATAGGGTTGTTGTGCCCCAAGTGCAGGATCCGTCACTTATTCTTGTTGAACTTCATATGGCTGGCCTCAAACCATCAGTCCAGTCTATCCAGATCCCTCTACAGAGTCCTCCTAACCTCGAGAAGTTCAACACTTTCACTGGAATGTATCATCTGCAAACATACTGAGGGTGAATGCTTTCATCTGCCAAAGTATTTCATGACAGTACTGCCTAAAAACTCCAGTCAGAGATCATATATCCTGATCAGAATACACAGCTTTGTATAAAACCTATAATGAAGAACTATTATCTGCTTCAGAGACAACAGAAAAATGCAATAAGAAGTCATAGAGACTGAGAGAAAAGAATGATTGGAAAACAAAACAAAAACAAACAAACAACAAAAAAAAACAGTGGTATGATACTCATTAGCATACCTGCATTTTATAGTCATCCCAGAAAAGGTCACAGATCCAAAACTGCAGTATAAAAATCTAGAAACATCCTCCAAAGATTAGCCTTTCAGTTTCAATGTGTGAGCTGAGCATAATAACTGCTGTTGCCTCATTAAATGCAAAAACACCTATCTACAAGTGATCAAATAAATATCAAGTTAATGCTTTCTGGGAAGGTGCTTTTTCATAGGATGGCACTTAACAAGAGTTCTGGATAACACATGCATTCCATGGTAATCAGCTAGGAGATAATAATAAGGTTTAGTTGCTACTGGTATGAACAAGCTTCATATGATTTCGTCTGTGATGCGTAGGCAAAAGAATGTATTGGTGGGAAAGCATCTTCCAGACTTACTGTTATATCAAAGAGAATGAGGATATGGCTAAAATTAGAAATGCTGTTGACACCTTTCCTGCAAAATGCCTCCCACCTGTGCAGAACACTCACTAATCACAATTAAATCTCAAGTATACAGCAAAGTGTATGGTTTATCAAAGTGAATGCAGAGAAGTGAATCTTGATTTAACCTATAGAACCTGGATACCTTGATACCTCAACCAAATATATTAATATAAATGAAATGACAGCATAATTGCAAGAGTTTCAATTATGATAATTAGACAGCATTCATGCTTCATTGATGCCACAATTACACTGCTGTAACTACTGCAGCATCGTAGCTTGGATACCACATCATTTGTCTTTCAGCAATAGGTTGGATCCACAAGTTGGGCTGAATTCCGAACTATTAACTTTAAGTAAATAGAAGTTTGATGAAACAATGTCCCTAATATATGTCTAGAGGTTTTTAATTTATTGCTACCTCTCCAAATGTAACACATTTTTGGAATTATGTAGAATATTGGATTTTCAGGAGAAACTTTGTCCTTTCAAACTCAAATGAATATTTTAGCATGATTCAAAAGGAATTGAGACTTCCATCCTAAAGGTAGAATGTAGAGATTTGCCTTAAGGAAAACTATTTGGAACAAAAAGCGTTTATAATTGTGTTGATATAGTTGCATCTTAATCCATTATCTCTGCTGAGAGGTAGAGATTATTGGACTAGTGTATCACACTATCTCAGTATTTTGCTTTTTCAATCCATGCTAGAACTACAGACTCCTAGAAATATTTTGTCTTGCTCAAAGTTATCTCAGAAATATCTACCAAACTGCTTTGTTCTCCTATGCAGGTATATAACAATGACTCAGTATATTATGACTGGTGTAGTGGCCTCACTCTGATATTAATTATGCCTCAGTAAAGCAGAATTTCAATAGTCACATCTGTTTAATTGTGTTGCAATCAGGACAGGGCAATAAGGGCAATTTCTCCTTTATGTACATGATTGAAACAGGGTCTAACTTCAGTAACTCAGTGGAGGAAAGCTGATGTATATGAGAAGAGAAACAGAGCTTAAGAGAAAGAAATGATTCTTGTTATTAGTTGAAAACAAAGCCATTTAGAAACTTCTGAAGGTGTTGACACACAGTCATGCACTTAAATGGAAAGCTGTCAAGCGAAACAACCACAAGCTTGGTCTTTACATAAACAGCAATTACTTGAATAAAGGATTTTTAAAGCAGTAACCCTCGTTATGTATGTCTTTTTCATAGTTATTTTCAAAAAAAAAAAAAACTTTTTGAGAAATTTTTTTCTTAACAAACTGTAAAGAAATTTTTAATGAGATTCTATACATGTAATGAACCAAGAGAATCTTCACCTGACAAGACATTCCACATTATCTTTTCTTTCTCACTTGTAAAGTGTATTTCTTGTCTGCTGCCTCAGAGCACTAGGATTCTCCTCTGTGTAGATATAGGGACTTACAAGTATTTAATCACTTATGAAAGTTGGGATAGATGAAAGAGAATATATACAATTCGGAGATCATTTGCCATGGTGAAATTCAAACTAAAGCTCATACATGATGTACAATCAGACAATCAGACAACTTTGAATGATGTGAATAATATACTGAAATCCATAGATTTCAACAAATTTGAATGTTTTCTGTAATTTCTTGCAATTTCCTGTGGAATTTTCCCATAGGAAAAAAAAATCTATTTCCTTACTTTTCTTGAAGATAGACAGAAAGAATATACTGCTTCTAGTTGGCTAGTTGCAGGGTAATCCAAGCATTCTGATCAATCAATAAATAAATAATAATAGAAAAATTGATTACGTATATGAACTTATATATAATTATACATATTAATTTGTGTGCAAGCATATACATGCAGATAAGTACATATGCAAACTTTAGACTATGTATATATATTCATATATACTTCCACATACTTGCAAAAAATTATATTTTCTATATCAAAATCTAAATAAAAGTTCTTTATTTGTAGAACTGCAGATTTAATTCCAGTTGAAGGACAGTACTTTTGTAATGCTTCATTTTGTGCAGATCTGAGCAGTTACAAGTCAGGCAGCAAACGTAATAGACCACTGTCAGACACTTTAGTGTTAAATGATTCCTGACTTGCATGCTATGTGATCCATCTAACAATATTTGTGGAGTGTTTCTGGGGGGCGGGGGGGGGGGAGAGAGGGAGAGTGTGGAGGGGAGGGCATTATTGCTGTTGTTGTCCTCTGCAAACTAATTTAGAAGAAAGAAAAAATCTGAGGTTTGTTATCAAGCTCCTTCTGGACACCAAGGTAAGGAGCACCGTTTTCAGCTTGGTTATTTAGAAGATGGGCATCTAACCTAAATTATGTTTCTAGACTCTGTTCTGAGAAAGAACTTCCCTCTTCTCTCTGAATCTGTCCCCTTTGCCCAGATGGGGTAACTCTTCACTCCCAAGACAGGTATTGTAAAGAGCCTTTTATTTATACTGTGCAGAGCTAGCTAATAGCCCAGCAACATGCCTACGACCTAGGTGCTCCCTGCAGCTCTAAGCCCTCCACCTCTAAACACGCACATGGATGAAGTATCTGAAAGACAAGAAGGGCTATTACTCAGACTGCCAGAATGTTGTTTTTTACAGTTTGGTGCTCAGGCTAGTGTTATGTGCCTTGGAGAGGGCCCTGACATGGGTGTACAAAGGCTGTCGGATGAGTGTTAAGGAAACAGTTGAGTGCACAGTACAAACCTGTCTTAGCCTCATCTATACTACACCTAGGGTGCAAGACTTAAAGTAAACTTTCTGTAGAACCATATCGAGGCTTCTTTTTATGTAGAACTTATAAAAATAAATAAATAAATCTGGGAATACAGTATCACACAGAGAATATGCAGTCAGGAAGCAAATTAGGGATGTGCTTTGTTTGACAGCATGGATGTACCCACAGATGCTATATTGCAATATATTCTATTGCAATATGAGACAAATCATGTCCTAGTTCCAAGAGCCTGTCCAGCTCTTTTCAGCATAGAGAAAACTCATAGAAGAGTTTTAAAGAAAGTTTCTTTGCAATGGCTAAAGTTCACTGAGCTGAATCCCACCCGGTGTGTTCACATGCATAGCAGCTGTTATGAAAATCTCTCTACAGCCAAATTTACCTGTTTGTGCATCTCAGCTGTAATGTGTTCAGCTAGCAGCTGAGGAAGCGGTTCAGACTCCAGACCATTAACCTCCCAGCAGTACAGCCAGGAATGGAGACGCTGCAGAAAGTGCTTACTGCGAAGCTTGGCTTTCTGCTGCAAGTCGCCCCACGACTACTTCTCACATCTGTAACTCACACAAACTGTATGTCACTCATTTCAGTAGTGATTAGTGATAAATAAATATATGTGAAGTTTTCTCCTTATCCCCTGTGGTCTGTTGGTTTTGCTCATTTTTTGGATGCTCCAGTCTGTAGAATCATCAGTTTGGGTTCTGGTCCATTTTGTGATCTATAATACATGTCCCATTAGGGGAGCAACAAGCTGGAGCAAAGTAGCTGTTGGAGAGTCTTATTATTTCCCATTTAAAATAATGCTTGCTTTGCCCATTGTTAATCAGCAGAAAACCTCACTGTCTCCAAGAAGCTAAAATTTGCTAACAAATTAAATCCTTGAAGTCTTAGATCCAATGGCAAAATAATCCAAACATTTATGGTCATCTTTTCAGGTTTTATTCATTATTTATTGTTTAATGGTAGACTGTCTATGATAGTTTAAAATTTTAAACTAAGGCAGTAATCATATTTTAATTGAATTATTTAAAGTATGTAATTTGTCACATCTAGGAATAATTTTAATTACTTAATAAATTGCTTTGGTGTCATGTTTGAATCTCATTTTAAGTATTATATTTCTTAAAAAATGACTGCATTGATTAATATTAAAATGTAAGTACTCAAATCAAGCAATTATTTAAGCAGTTAATTACTTAATGTGAACTTAGAAATATGAGAAATGAATGTCAGCTAAACAGCATTAGAGATTGACCCTGAATTGACCCTGGCACAGTCAATATTTTATCTCTGGCCAGTGAAAATGTTCCTGGAAATAAATATAAGCTTGAGTGTACAAGGGAATTAAATATCTACTCTAACTACTTATTTATTTCTGTGTTCTCCCACAAAGTTTCTGAGAGAATATATAAGTAACTAGAAATATTTGGGGTCAGTAGAAGAATTCCAGCTTTTCAGGTAGGACTGCTCAGAAAGGCATGAGGAATGTGATTTTTTTTTCTTTTTTATTTTTGCATATGGAATTTTTTGTCGTTGTTGTTCATATGGAAGAAGTTACATTTGCAGATATTTGCTAATAACTTCTGAATTGCTGCAAGGGAAGATATTCCAAATCACAGAATCACGGAATCACGGAATGGCTGATGCTGGAGTGCAGCTCTGGGTCCCTCTGGTGCCAGCCCTGCTCCAGCAGAGCCACCCTGAGCAGGGGGCTGGGCCATGTCCAGGCTGCTGCTGGAGATCCCCAAGGAGGAGCCCCCAGCCCCTCTCTGGGCAGCCTGTGCCAGGGCTTCATTGCCTGCACAGCACAGAAGTGCTTCCTGATGTTTAGACAGAACTTGTGTTCCTGTTTGTGCCTGTTGCTTCTTGTTCTGGCACTGGATACCACTGAACAGAGCCTGGCTCCAGCCTCTTTGCGCCTTTCCTTCAGCTATTTATAGGCATTAATAAGATCACCCTGATCCTCCTGTTCTCCAGGCTGAACAGTCCCAGCTCTCTCAGCTTCTCCTTATAGAAGAGGTGCTCCTGTCCCTTGATCATCTTGGTAGCCCTCCCAGAACTGGACCCAGCACTCCAGATGCACCCTCACCAACCCTCACCAGTAGAAGGAAAGGATTACCTCCATTGACCTGCGAGCAATACTTTTCCTAGAATTTGCAGTACAAGATGACGTTAACCTTCTTAGCCACTAGGGCACATTGCTGGCTCACGATCAACTTGTGTGCACCAGGAAGAGGGTGCACCAGGATGCCCAGGTCCTTTCCTGAGAGCTGCTGCCCAGCTGTGTGCTCCCAGCTTCTGCTGGTGCCAGGGGCTGTTCCTCCCCTGGTGCAGGACCCTGCACTTCTCCTCATTGAACTATATGAAATTTTTGACAGCCCATGCCTCCAGCCTGCCAAGATCCCTTTGGACCTCATAGCTTGTAAATATTAATAGCTTGTAAAGATAAAAATTGCCGTCACCTAATCTGATTTTCTGTGTATGGAGAGCCAAATAGAACAACCCACATACTTCTGTTTTAATGCCCAATACCTTATATTAAGAAGAAATAGCATATGCAGACATGAAAAATCAATATGCCCATCTGAAAGGGTTAAATTCAGAGTAAATAAGGAAAGAACCAGAACTGTATGTTTGAAATCCAACATGCTCAACTTCTAATTCTTGTTAATATGCTAAAGTTCTCCTTACAGAAGTTGAGCAAATTGGATGTACAATGAAACTGGCCTTAAGCAACTACCTAGGGGAAGAAATTGATTGCCTAATTTTAACTAAAAGTCAAACAAATTAGTGCTGAAATCTTTAGGGACACTTAATGATCACATGGGGGTTGGGGTTACTTATTGGTAGCAAAGACGATTTAGTGTATTTTTGAGCTTTTGCTGCTTTTTCATTTTATGCATAACATTTGTTTAATCTCTATTAAGTTTCAGATTTCATGGCATTAATCAGCTGCCGCTTAACTAGTAATTAAGACACAGAGCAGGATAATACAATCTAAAAGGTCAGAGGGCTCTCTGATTCTCCCTTCACTTCATTTTTTTTTAATGCTGCAAATATCAGTGACTTACTCTTAGGCAAGATGAATGCAGCACAGGTGTGAGCTAGGCTGTGCAGTTGGCAATAGCTGATTAGCTCCCTTCAGACAGGTTTTTCAGCTGTGGTCAACCAATGCTGAATTTCTTAGGGGAAAAATAAATAAATAAAATAAAATAAAATAAAATAAAATAAAATAAAATAAAATAAAATAAAATAAAAAGCTTTGGGATAAACTGGAGGTTCTTGGAGGTTCCCTGTTATATTTTGGACAAGCCGTCTCTTTAAGGCAGCCTTCTTTTATATTGTTCTTTGTCAAGGATGTTCTTCCTATGTCAATTCAATTGCCAGCAGTTCTGCGGATGATACCGACTGGATTCAAGCTGTGGAGTGACCTAGTGGCAATTGGGGCTGCAGGCAACATCAGGGAGATTCAATACCAATAAACATCTGTCTAAATGCTCATGTGGAATTTGGTGATATATGAACATCCAAGCACCTGTGGTACTATGGGTAAAGTTGGGAAAATGTACAGAAGGAAGTGACTAATTGGTTGCTTTGCAGCCTTAAAGAAATTTAGTGTGAATGGCATCACTGCTTCCAACCTCCTAGCTGCTATGCTTCACCTGGGGTAAAACAAACAAACAGAATAAACATCCCCAACAACAATAAAAATAAATAAATAAGGAACAGCAACAACAAAAACCCTGATGTCTTGAAATTGCCTTTCCAGGTTTGATGATTCTGTTATCTTGGGAAATGTGTTGCCAGTCTAATCTTATGTTTGTCAGATCTTTCCATTGAAGCTTAGCTCTTCCTACCTTCTGATAACATGCTGTTGTTATTTTGACTTTCCTACAACCCTGTCTTTCCATATAAAAAGAGTTTCTAGATAAATTCATGTCTTCCTGCGTCCTAAACTCTCTGCCAGAGTCTGATATTTACAGACATCTGACAGGGAATTGGCTCATTCTCTGTAAGGCAGGCAGTAAATGCTGTGTTCCTTATTCCCACATGAAAAAAAGAAGACAGGTCTTTTTGCTTTTGTAATGGACAAGGGCACAGGAATGGACAAGGAAAAGAAAGAAAAAGCAAAAAAAAAAAAAAGAGAGAGAGAGAGAGAAGAAGAAGAAGAAGAAAACTTATTTTGTCCCTGATTCTAGAACATTTTATGGGTGTTAGTAAATCTTGTAAATATTTTAAGTTTGGGCTTTCTTTGTAGAAGGAATATACACACATGCACATTTGTATGTACGTGTATGGATTGGTATATATAATTGGATAAATATATATTTAATTGTATTTTTATTTTATTGTTACAAGCTGTACTAATACATGAGGAAATGTTTGTGAGGTGGTCAGAAAATTATTATAGTCTCTGTTAATACTCACAATGTCCCTATCCTTGCATGATGAGGCCGTGGAATACCAATAAGGTTGTAAATGGGGTCATGAGCCTGGAGAAAGTAAATCTGGGACCTATACAGACCCAGACTCTTCTTAAGTAACATCTGGTCCAAGAGATCAAGTTTGTTGTTTTGCCTGAAGAAAAAGATAAAAGAGCTGGGTTAATGCATCCCACTAGAATTAAGTGACGTCGCTGCAGTTTTCTCCTTTCTTAATTGCAAAAGCTAGGCGGTGAGGGGGAAAATAGTGTTAGCAACACTTGGATGAGGCTTATGTGGCCCACCTGTAATTCCCTATTTTGATGTACACTCTTGTACGACCTCAGGGAGAAGAGTTATAAGACTCTAATTTTTAGAAACATTATAGGCACTTATCTAGGACTTCACATCCCCTGAGCTTAGAAAAGTTCATGTTAAGAAGTATATGACTAATTTATTCTAGTTCATTTTATTACCTTTCTCTTTCCAAGTACAATTATTTGGAGCCACATAAATATTTAAGACCACCTATATAGTAAGATACTCCATATAGATTACTTACATTGAGTGATCCTTGAGCCTAAAAGGAGGCTGGAGTGGAATTCAGATCCATGGATCAAAAGAATATGTCAGCAAGTCTCCTCTGAATTTCTGTTTAAGCAGAAGAGGACACCTTATGAAATGATGAAGCCACTCAGCTGTGAGCAGGAGTCCAGTGTTCAGATCCACATTCTTAGGATAATTATTTAGTTAGTTAGTTAGTTATTAACTTGGAAGTCATTTCATAGAAATAATCATTAGATCGAAGATTGGGACCACTTTCTGCCCTTTCCAGAGTGGATGAATTACTTCTGGGCCAACCAACAAGTTTCCTTTTCCTCTCTTGTCCTACTGTTTTCCTTCTCCTTTTAGGTAGCTATGCTCAGGGCTGGTAGGCACTAAACTGGAGCAAGATTCTGCTCACTCTGCTTGACTGGAATGTGCAAGCAGGCTGTCCTTCCAAAAGATGTTTGTATCCTTCTGCCTTTTAGAAATAGTGAAGCACGCTCAGTTCAGCACATACCCTCAGAAGAGTACTTGGTTCTCTAGCTTATCACATGTGTACTGGAAGCCTAGCTACTGAGGTGGCACCCAGAATTGCTACACTCTTACTATTTTGGTACTAAAACACCTATGCTGAGGATCAAAAGTGGGAATCCTGACTTTAGCCCATCACTTCCTTCTACCTTGCAGACACATAGAATTGCTAGAACTGTGGTCTCAGACAGCTGAGTTGAGTCTACTACATTTCAAGAAAGTTCCTCTTTTTGTTGTTGTTGTTACTTTTGCTGTTTATTTTATATATATATATAATATTTTTTTTTAAGTAAAATTACTAATACTGCACAGGTAAAAAAAATGATATGCAATCAAGCAGAAGATGTTTCAAAAAATAGATTTATGCTAAAATCACATCTTTTAAAATAAGCAATTCGTTGCTCTAATCAGTTTTTCTTTCAGCTTTTGCACCCCTTGCCATTAAAATAAGCAGGATTATTAAAGTGCATAAGCTTAGTCATTAGTAGATTGCTAATGCTGTAGTGATTGACATCTGTCTTTTTCTATGTTAGTAGCTTAATCTGATGGTATGGCCAATCAAAACAAAAAGTAGGTTGATTATTTGGTGAGTGTTTAGCTCTAACAGAAAATTTAACTTGCTGTATAATCAGAATACTGATATTCTTTCAGAATTCACCCCATACAGGCAAACAATTCTGAAGACTTTGTAATTACTGCCCCATCAGATTTGAAGCCTGTGTGTGAGGCCAAACTCATGGTAAAAAGTTGTCATGATTTTTTTCCTCACTGATAACCGTACTGTGATTTATGTATCTACATAAAACACCTTGGAAGTGGATGTGAAGTACAGTTTTGTTCAGTGAGTTTTCCAGCTGCTCTAATTCCAGGAATAAATAAATAAATAAATAAATATTAAATAGGTGTTTAATTGAAGTTTAGTTTGCTTTCAGAGTGATTCCTTGGAGCTACCTTATTGTGCTTCTATTTTCAATTCCAACCAAAGTGACCTTACATTTTGTAAACAAGGCCTTTGAAGAAAGGAAGCAGTGTTTCCATGCTATTTCACTGCCAGCTGCACTGCCTTTCATCTTTTTTCTATTATAGAGCTTTTTCAAAGGGAACAACAATGAGATTTTTGTAATTAACAGTACACCTTGACCTGCATCTCATGGTTAAAATATTTAAATTAGCAATGTGTCAAATGGAAGTGAACAATGCTGCACTAAATCAGAAGCAGCAGAAAACCTTTTCACAAAGACTGCATGATAAAAATGCTTGAGCACTGAGTGCTCCTTAAATCAGAATATACATAACACTCTTTAAAAGCCTTTAAAAAGCAAATGAAACTTAATTTAGTAGTAGCAGTAAAAGCTCTTTCCATTAATGTTCCATTTCATCTAACATTTGCAAATGCCTAGGAAGCATTGGCTGATTAAACTTTAGAAAATTATCAGTATGTTGCTGCACTGATATGAGTTGAGGAGATGGGCATAGGACAACATGCAGGCTGACTATGGTAGCATGCACTGTTATCACTTGTTAATTAAATCACTAAAACTGACTGTATGCATAATCTCAGCCCCTACTAAATGTATTTGCTTAAATCTCAAAAAAGATGGTTTCAGTTAATGGGGTTTCCTTGGGGGAACTGAGAACATACACATGGTAAATTGCCACAACCACTATAGTATATGTGTAATTGAGCTACATACAGTTTAAAATACACTAATCAAGAACAAAAATAAAACAATGGAATATTAATATTTGATTCTTTGATTTGAGGAATTCAAGTCATCAAGCTTCCAAAAGTACCACTGTTCTATCCACAGCAGGTACTATGAGCAGATCACTGAGAAAATCAGCGTGCTGACTTAAGTCCTTGTGTATAAAGTCATCTGGGAAATACTAGCTACATAAGACAGCGGTTTGAGAATTTTGATCTAGTTATAATTTTCCCCATTTTTTGCATAAAATAAATATCAAAGAGATAAGTAGAAATGACCCCTAAAAATCTGGTTTAAGTATTAGAGTAAATCCATTTTGATAAATAATGAAAGGAAATGCAAATAAGCTAACAGTCATTTATGTGTGTTTATTATATAACATCAAAACTAATAGTAACCTAAAATTAAATATTTAATGTTTTGACCATACATGTTTGGGCCCCGGGATGCTTGAAGTGTTTTTTTTTTTGTATGTCTGTTTGTGTTTTTTTTTTTAATAGTTCTACTGAATACATTGCCACAGTGTAAAATGGTGTCCTTCCCAACTAAATTCATGAAGGTAACTAAGCATTTAATGGCTAAAGATGTAATTTGTCATATTAATGAAATATTCCTTTTAAGAAATCTATATTCAGTCTATTCTGCTGGTGAATAATTTATATGGACAATAGTGTTCTCTGAAAAAAGTGTTCTCATTACCATTGCAAAGGAAAGGTAGTATATGATCTTTCTGGCCACATATTCTATTGTGATGCTAAGAGCACTGTACTGTATGACTGAAAGACTTTCTCCTTAACTGCAGTTATGTGACAGTAATAAAGTATTGTTTATTAAGGAGAAAAAAAAATTGCATTCTTCCTTTTCCTGCAGGTTGAAGCTTCACTGTTATATATTACACAGTCTCAGACTCAGCCCGTCAGTCATTAGATACATACAGATGTGCTAAAGTAAGGAAAATAATTAGAATCATGATTTACAATGGAAGAGACCTCCGAAAGTCATCTGATCAACACCCCTCCCAGCCCACACAGATCAGGGTCAGTTTCAAAGTTGGATTTCACTTTGCAATTAGATTATGTTGATGAGTGCCTTGTCCAAATGAGTCCTGAGTATCTCTAAGAAAGGAGATTTTACAACCAGTTCAATCAATGGTAAAAGAGAAGCTTCCAGGGGGTGGATTGCCTTATTGAAAATCTGAATTACCTTTTAGAAGTGTTCCTCCAGTCATAAAAACAAGCAAAAAAAAAAAAAAAAAGGGGGGGGGGGGGGAGGGGGGAGAAAAAGAGTCTGTAGTCAGTTAAGTGTCTAATTTGAGGAAGGACAGATCAAATCTTAAAATTATATTTGTATATATTTTGTGACAGAAAAATATATCAGACCAATGGACAACACTTTTTTGTTCTCTACTTCTTAGACTTCATGAAAAGAAAAATAATAATAATAAAAAAAAAAGCAACTGAGGGAGTCTTCTGTGGACATAAAAATAAGCTGTCTGTGCAGTAGTGTCATCCAATTTTTGGTTGTGTCATCCAGTCCAGTGGAGCCTTTTGTGCTCCACTGTTCTTGATCCCCCGTACTACTGAAAAAGGCATCACTGATTTAGAATCTCATTCTGGTGGTGTCTTAAATTTGAGGTTTACCATAGAACAGGATAGCACTGAACAATAAATGTTACAGACTGATGTACATCCTCTAAAGAAAATTAAAAAAATATCTAATTTTATTGGGGTCAGCATTATGAAGTCTATTACCCAGCCGTATACAGATGTTTGTTTGTTTGTTTGTTTATTGGAACTGAGTTCTATGAAGTAGCAATATGAGTCTTGTCAAAAGATACTGCTGTTGCTGGACGAATGAAATCCTTTAACAAGGCATTTTTCTGTTTTGGAAGGGGAAATCTTTAATAGAATAACCTATATTCTATTTTCCAAAGCTTTTATATTTAGTTCAGAATTAGTCTGTATCATTTTATAACCCAAATTATCTGAATTAGATCTCAGATATAAATAAGAAAAGAAAAGAAAGGAACAAGACAAAGATGATTCTTCTTTGACCAACCATTGCAGCTGTGAGACCTTGAAGTACAGTCATGTTCAAAGCATGTTTGTTCATTCAAATTGTGAGTGTTATTAACTGAGATAACTGAGATAACATGCCTTAGCTGCCATCCAAAACATTTATTTATTGCTCATCACAGATCCTATAAGCTGTTCCTTCTTCTTCTCCTTCTCCTTCTCCTTCTCCTTCTTCTTCTTCTTCTTCTTCTTCTTCTTCTTCTTCTTCTTCTTCTTCTTCTTCTTCTTCTTCTTCTTCTTCTTCTTCCTTCTAAAACACATAAACAAAGAAAAAAACACACTATCTACACTCCCTTGTTAATGGCCAAAACAAGGCCTAGATTTAAATGAATACTTTTCATTTTTCTTGATCTTCAGCCTCATTATCACATTTTGATTGCTAACATTACAATTTCATTTGATTATATAGATCATGTTATCACTGGGTGCAAATCACTGTAGTTCTGCTGACATACTAATTCTGTACAATGATCTGCACAGTAGCGGAACTGCAATATTAAATTCTTGTTAAATTCCATTGATTTAAAACTCTGTAAAACTATTCTAAACAGTTTGGTTTGTGATGCCAACCTGTTGAATCCACAATCCTGAAGAAGCTATAATTTTAGGGAAGTTTGGAGTCACTTTTAAATTAGTTAAAAAACTGTCTTTACAGTAAGTACTTTATATGTGTTTAAAATATTGTTAAGCCTTCCCAGCTACAAATATTGTTTCATTTGTTAAAAACAAACAAACAAACAAAATCACAGGTTTCCATGATCATAACATATCAGATTTTATTGATATAATAGGTTTAGACCATGTAAGTATTTTAAAAGAAGGCTTAAAAAGAAAACCTGATAATAACATAAATGCATGCTTGAATCAAGGATGAATTCCTAATATGTTTCTAGATTTATGGTAATATCAGTGGAATTTTTCTTAAAACATAAACCATTTAGTGAATTTGTTCTTTATCTACTTAATTTTGTAAGATTTGGAGAAAAACATGTGTCACTTGTCACTTTGTATCCTAGTAGCAAATAACTTTCTGTCAATAATGAATAAAATATTTGGACTGTTTTAGAATATCATGCCATAATAAGTAGCTTTCATCACAGAGACTGTGAATGACACTTTTGACTCTTAATATCTGACATGCTACACCAAAATATTATTATAATCCAACAGGTCAGGAAACAAAACCCATTTTAGAAAAAAATGCCTTCGCTCTGTTTTTGGAGCTCTCTATTTCTCTCTCTAGAAATCCTGATGATTTTCTACTTGAAATCAAGGCACACCAATATTACCATCCCTGATGCAGAATCTGTCTTTCCCATGGGTGAGTGGAACACCCTGAAAGTTACAGAAACATGAGCCCTGCTCTGTCAGGAAGAGCAGTGCCTCCACTAAGCTGTAGATACTGCTATTTGTGATAAATTTGCTAACACTCAGATGTTATGAATTAATTTGGAGTCATATTTTATGCTAGAATATGTAATTATTTGTGGTCTCTTGATCTGGGAATCATTCTTCTCAATGGTTGAGGGTTGACTGCAGTTTCTCCAGCCCATTTGAAGATGATAAACTGGTAACCACCTTGTTCCCAGAGATACCACAGAAAATGTCCTGTCTGTTCAAGACCTAGAAGAGCAGGAGAAAATAATAAGAAATAGGGTGTATATAACTTTCTATTTTCTTATTTGTTACACAGCACTAAGAAGTCCCAATTTTATGACTGAAAAGTTCCGTAAGTGTTCCTGTCTCTACCCCATATCAGTCAATGTGGTTGCTCTGATGCTACACAAGAATATGACTGAGAAAACTCACAAAGGTGAGGATTTAGTAGGAAAGTCTGCTTTCCATATAGTCCAAGACTTCAAAGACAGTAGGGGGCCAGAGCTAAGGAGACTCCAATGCCTAGCTGAGTTTTGTTTATTGCCCTAAGATCACTCTTTAATGCTGGATGAGCAACATATATTTTTCCTCAGTTTTAACACTATGAACAAAAAATTCTTCGCATATATTATAGTACTGTCTGCTTTGAATGCTGAATTGAAGGAAAAGTTATAATGTTAGGAAAACTAACCACTGTTAATATTCAAGTTGTTTTAGATAAGATTGTAGCAGGTTCTTTCTACATAATGCAGAATATCTCCAGTGATCATGTGTCAAATCAAAATTCACCTATAATATGAGATGAAGCATATTAGATTCATCTTGAATTAATTAATGTATATTTCCCTCCTCTTCTGTGAAAGGCTCAGGGGAAATCTCAAGGAATGTTCTTTTTCTTACCCTTGAGATTTGTCTCATGATAAAATGCCGTCAACTTGTCTGTTACGATAACAGGGTCTTGACAAAGTTTTGAGAGGTTTTTGTTCTGTTCAGCAGAGGGCTCCAGAATATACACAGGCTGCGGAGTTTCTGTCTTTATCAGCTCCACAATGCAATGGAGTGGTTAAATTCCCTGCGGCAAGCTAATTACACTTCTCTATTGCACAGAACCTTTGTCCTCCCATAATTAATTATGAGCAAGAAAAGAAAATGTCCTTTTGTTGTTTTTAATGAATTAATCCTTCATGAGAATCATTTCCATGACATAATAACAAAAGGACATTTGTTCACTGTCCTCATCACTGCACATACCGTAGAACATAAATGGACTCATGTGGGGAGTCTCTTTGTCTCTTCTGTCCAGGAACATACTTTATTGCAGACATGTCACGGGAGTATTAATACCCTCAACTGCAGTACAGGCAGATAAGACTGTCTAGATCATTATAACAAAAAAATACAGAGGAAGGAGTCCAGTGTTTTGATAGTAATTCTCACTCTAAAACCAAAGGAAGAGTCCTATTAAATGGATTTTTCTTCAGACGTAAAAACCCCCACATTGCCCTATTTAATCTAGTCATTTGAAACATGGCTTAGATAAATCTATTTGACTAAATGAAGAAAGTCAATCTCCGTTTGATTGCTCATCTAAGGTGTAGGAAAGGAATCCATTATGTCACAAGATTGAGTAACTCAGGGCTGTGCTTTGTAAGATTAATGGGTACCATGTCAAATGTATATTTAATAGGGTTGCACTGAAGAGCCCAAATGCAGCTAGAATATTTGGCATTTTGCTAAAGCCAGAATGAGATGAAATTCTCTGACATTGTGCGTAGTAGGTGTATTTCATGAGCTCTTTAATGCTTCATGGGAGTTGAGTAGATGGTTAAAGCTTAGTAGACAAATGTTTACATTACCAGTGGGAATCCACCAGTTTTGGTATGCTGTCATGAAGGTAAAATATAGACTGATTTTATTTTAAAAGTGGGCAGTATATTACCTACAGACTCATGTAGTGAGCAGCACTAACATGCTGCTGTCGTTGCAGCACTCAAAATGGGAGTGAATACTACAATGCAGGTTGTAGTATAGGATGATTTAAAAGATTAATCACTTTAAATTCCTTCAGTAATTTTGCATCTGCCACAACAGCACCTAAACTAGGCATTATAAACCATATTTGTATTTGATATGATGATTTTTATAAAAAAAACTTAAACAGCATTTATCTTGCCCTGTGACATTTTCTATGGCATTTTCAGTCATCTTCTCTTGAGTTAACAAATTTTTTACATTTCATTTATTTAGACTGATTTGTATAAGGAAAAGTGACATGAATTAAATTACAATATATATTTTGAGTAAAAGTACAGAATTCATGGAACTAGGAGTATTATTGTATTTAGAATTCTGTACAACAAGAAATTCACACATTTTCTCTAAATCAATTTCATATTTTTCAACAGTTGTCCTTTATCTTTTGTCATGCTCAATTAAATGTTTTTCATGTACATAGAGACAATTGCATTCCCCTTTCAGTAGCACTAAATAAAACATTGAAATTATAACACTGGTAAATTGTTCTGCAGCAGGAACCTTCCCATATCCTTTTAAACTTCTATTGTAAGGCAGCTGCCCAGACTCACTCATTACTAAATGGGGATAAATAACAAAACCATTCCATTAGTCAAAGACTTATTGTAAGATTGGATGAAGCAGCTTCTCCGAGTACTGTCTTTCTAGACACACTCTGCAGGAAGACAAGATGCTTGGCTTATCACTAAATAAGTATTTGATCACCTCACCAAATACTAAGAAAATCAATGTTGCCCATTTCGAAAATGATGAGAAGAGGACAGGACAGGACAGGACAGGATGGAATGGAACAGAACAGAACAGAACAGAACAGAATGATGAGTAGAGTACAGTAGAGTAGAGTAGAGTAGAGTAGAGTAGAGTAGAGTAGAATAGAATAGAATAGAATAGAATAGAATAGAATAGAATAGAATAGAATAGAATATTTCAGTTGGAAGGGACTTCAAAGATCATCTAGTCCAACTGCCTGACCACTTCAGGGCTAACCAAAAGTTAAAGCATATGACTAAGTGCATTATCCAAATGTCACTTGAACACTGACAGCATGGGGCATCAACCACCTAAGAAGCCTCTCCCAGTGTTTCACCACCCTCACAGCAAAGAACTTTTTTCCTATTGTCGAGTCTGAGCTGGCATTGGAACAGCTTTGTGCTGTTCCCATATGTCCTATCTTCGATTACAAGTGAGAAGAGACCAGCATCTCCCTCTGTGCTTCCTCTCTTCAGGAAGTTGCAGAAAGCAGTGAGGTTGTCTCTCAGCCTCCTCTTCTCCAGACTGGATAACCCAAGAATCCTCAGCCTCCAGATACTTGCCTCCCAGACTGTATCTGTACCTGGCATTACTCCATCCAAGCTGCAGAACCAGGCATGTTATCCTCTTTCTGCAGAAACTTAGCAAACGCACAACAGGACATGCAGACTTCCTTTGCAGAATGCAGGGTTATGTGATTGCAACTCAGTTTAGTTACAAGCTGTGACAAGCTGTGACAAAGAACCCAGAGCATGTGGATACACACATACACACATACTGCAGTGAAGCCAGTGACTGAAGTTAGCTCTCCTTCAGGCCCAGCTCAACGCCTTGGCCTCAGGACAACCTTTTTGATATATACAGTGCCTGTGTGTAAAGGACCGATTGAACACTTCAGCAGTCTGGTGAAATATGGATGTCAGTAGCATTTCACATATCCCTATTGACTTTCTCCTACTAAATACATCACTATTGACAGCTGCATTGCCTTTTACACAATGCTGCACTTCATCTGCATTGATCAAACAAATCTAGTGTGAATGAATGTAAAGTGTTATAGATAATTCATTTGATAGCTCCATGTGTCGAGACTCCATATGAGTAAATTTACTTTTGGAAAAATTCATGAATTTCTTAAATGTCTCTTAAAATCATGTTCCAAGCTGTAGTCTTGATGGTCTTCCTTATGCAGCTTGAGGAAAGATATATCCTGGTGCAGGTGACAACATTTTATAACCAAAACAACTGAGTACAGCTGAGATATATGAATCAATCCCTTTCATGTTCAAGACGTTCCTGTTCTCATAGAGCTGGAAACGTGAGCTGTAACAACTTTTCAGTAGTAGTACTTCATTTCATATTCAAAAGAAATGTGTATTTCCAGTTAGTTTCTTTGTCTTTAATGCTTTAAATTCAGGTATTTTAATTGTTTTAGTTTTTCAGCACTTAATCCTTTTTTTTTTTAACATCATTTGCTTCTGTTTTGTATCCTATTTCTACTGACTCCACAGAAATCAGTTGTCATAATGTGTAATCCTCATTGGCTTATAGACAGGTTCATCATCAATGGCTTATTTTATTTTACTATTTGTGGTCTAAGACATTCTGTACATTAGCACAAGGTAGAAGGCATCATTAAAGCATCTTCCTGCAGAGATGAGATGATCTCTTTCTACAGACTACTTAAGATGTGAACAAATGCTAAATGTAAGTTTGACTTCCATTTGGCTGTTTAGCATGAAGGTTAAGCACAAACAAGAGCATCATTTATGAAGACACTTCAAAGATAGCAAAACAGCATAATATTCTTAATGCATGGCAGGTTTGGGTCAACACAAAGTTTATTTACCATGTCTAGTAAACAGCATTGTCTTTTGTGATGCTAATTGGCAAGCTAAAAGTTCATAGAAGCTTCTGAAAAATAATGTGTCATTAGACTCAGGTCTTGCTCCAGCCTAGAAATGCACTGTGTGTTCTTCTTTAACAAAGGCCTCTTAGACCTTTGTGGCTGCCTACAAATAGTATAAATTAACAAAACAATGCCTTTTTGTATTATTATTTTAACATGCTGTGTTACTTTGGCAATAATGCTTAAAAAAAAAATATAACAAACCTAAATAAAAACAGCACAAAATTACTGCTTCACTTTAACTGACAGCAGTATCTGATGTAACTCCAGTGGCCTCAGCACTTCTGACTCCACAGAATCCTTCTCCAGGCTGCCACCTTTCAGCAACCCCCTAACACAGAAAATACTAAATGATTTGAAACAAGAAAAATGGAGCAGAGCCATCAACAAATTATAATAAGAGGGCTTTCAAAATTGCGATGGAGTGGTCTGCTATTGACTTCTATTATAACAGAAATTGAAAACCCCAAGAAGCTGTTGCATATTTTTGTCCAGCAATACTGCAGATGCATATTAAGTCTCCTTCAACATAAGAAAGAGATAATCTTACCTCTGCTTGGATAGATATATTAGTGCTGATCAGAAGACCCCATAGAAATCCTACAAAAGTCATGTATGACAGCAAACTGAAGTAAAAATTTAAGGACGGAATGAGGCATAAAATAAAAATGTGACTGATATTTAGGCTAGCACAGGCATCACTTCTCTTTGCATCAGCCTGCCATGTAAAAAGGCTCCACATTTTGTTATAAGGTTGTTAACATGTTGCTCTTTTATGTTATAAATAACATGTTGTAAATAACATGTTATGTTATACATTAGCAGTCATGTCAAAAGCTCCAATGAGTAAGATGTCTAACTTGGTAAAAACTGAGAATATTCTAACAAGTCTTTGAAAGAGATTAAACCTGAAAGGGAAATTGGATAAAGGCTTGGGTAAAAGATCGCTTCTTTGGATTTTAGGTTAAAAAAAAAAAATGTAGTGGAAAGCAATTAAAGGAATGAGGATAGAAGTTGAATAGGTCAACAGCTGAGACTGGATAGCATCAAGTCTTATATAGAAAAGAGATGGAGTTGAAAAAAATTTGACTATTCCAACTAAGATTAGGATATAGGAATAAAATGCAGATAAGTGTCAGGGAGAAGTTCAAATGAACGCCTTTTTTTTTTTTTTTTTTTTTTTTTTTTTTTTAAGCTAACATCTGGGAAACACAGGAAATGATGTAACAAAGACTTTGAGGGTTTGAGGGTTGTGCATATTCTTTGGGGCTATAATGGAAAATCATTAGTCCTTCCATAACCATGGTAATGGTTAAAATGTGATTTACTTCTCATCCTAAAACATTTACTTAGACAATCACAGTGGTTTAAAAACTGCCCCACAGCAATAGAAAATGCTGCTGCATTTTGAGTTAATCTTGCTGTCATGGGTTTTGGTAGGAACTGTGGGCATAATATTTCTCTCTTTGAAGTCAATTGGATTTTTCTTTCACCACCTACTTAAGTGGAAACAAGATCAGGCACAATTATCAATATTGTGAAGTGCAGGCTCTGATTCAAGTCAAACATGGGCAACCCAGTTTGGCTGCTCAGCTTGAGATGCCTTGAGCTTAATTTTCATAATCAAAGCATATTCTCAGCATTCCTGAACAAAGCAAAGATGGTCTCTTTCTAGCTGTGTGGTCATTCTTAAAGAACATTAAATCTGTACGTTCTTCTGAACATACTTCTGGTTGACTGAAACTTAGGAAAAGCATCTATTCACATCTCATAGCTAAAAGGAATTTACCGTTACATTGCAAGGGAGAAACCCATGTTCTGAGCATCAGAGCTCTTGTCTTTCCATTTCTATATTCCCAAGTAAAATAATGTATGTGTTCACTGTTTTGTCAGTATAAGATTTATAATGCCTTTAACTATTCATTTCCTTGCCATAAAGTGCATAGGTTTTGTAAATGATGTGAGAGTGACAACACTGTGGTTTCCTTGGCAACCTTAACTGGTTTTCAAAACAATTCTTTTCATGTTTGGAATAAGCATTGATTTGTACAATCTGGCAGAAAAAAAAAATAATAATAATGAAAGAAAGAGAAAAAACCTCTTGAGGGAAACAACTGGCAGCTGCAAAGATTGCAAATCAACCTTCTGCCACTTAGTCATCTGTGTGATGTGAACTTTAAAGAGCCCAAACTTCAGTGCATCTGAAACTGTCAAGTTTTTTCTTTGCTTTTCCTGAAGTCCAGCGAAACCAGCCTTTTAGTTTAGATTCGGCTTTGAACTTAAATTGGTCCTGTCCTCTTCAAAATTTGGCTTACTCTGAATGTGAAATCTGGCTCACATTTAGACTCTAATGAAATCCATATCTAGATAACATTTTTCCAGGCTTTTTTTTTTTGTTTTGTTTTTTTTCACTTTTAAAATTAAATATGACATCCCAAAAGGGGAAGTTTTGATAAGTATCAGGCCCCAAGCTAAATATCTTAATTTTTAGAACATTTTCTAAGAGCTGACTGGAAAGAGAGATGTTGCATTAGCCAATATGGATCCTCACTCTTAAAGGCAAGATACGAGTTTTCTTGGGATAGAATAAGATGTCTGTGAAGGCTGATTTCCTCAACCAACTTTTTGACACCCTTCCCCCACAACACAATTTCACTAAATGGAACAAGTTTTCATATTCTGTAGTTGGCATTTTCATTTAGCTCTCTACTGTATTTTCTCCCTTCTTATATTTTAATAGACCCCTCAGCTACCAAGTATGTAATATAGAAAATGAATGTCATGGAAATAGTGTCATCTCACTGTCATGAAAGGGTCATGCATGTTGAAGTCATTCCATTATCTCTTGCTTTCTATTCACCATTAGCCATAACACTCTAAAAATGCACAGTGTCAGAAGGTGCTTTCACTAACCTGAAACCTGATTCTCATTCAAAGTAGATGCTCAGAGTTTTAAGTAACAAGAAATGCGAACTGAGAAATTTGTAAAGCTATTAGATATGGGAAAACTGTAGATGTCATGACTTATCCACTCAGGCCTCAGATAGTGAGGCAATAGGCAGAAAATAGAACCACAACTGGATGAAGGGCTGTGAGGAATGAGCTCAGGTTTATTAGCTGAAGGTATACAGGATGACTCCTTCATGTATTAAGAGCTGTGAGGTTGAAATCCCTACATCAACAATATACAGGGTTGGAAGAGGAAGAACCAAACATGGAATTTGTACCCTGTATGGTATCCTGACATGTTCAGATAATGCTCTCAACTGGGCAACAGAATTTCAATAATAGAGATATCACTTTATAATAAAGGTATCACTTCTTACTGACATCCAAGGAGGAGTTCCCCTGCTGTATTAGACAACTGTGGCTCACATATCCATATGTGAGTTAGATATCCTTGAGTTTAAAAGGACAGAAGAGTTTGGATCTACAGCAAAGCTCTGGTAGTGATGATGGTCTGTGTTTTCTGGATCTAAAACTTTTAATAAAGTGCAACATTTTTAAATGTCCTGGTCTTGGAGTAATGTCCTGTGCATCACCCGTGCAAGGGATATGTAGCTCCATGTCCTTGTGAACGTTTCTTTGGACATCATTTGTTTCTGCCATCTTAGCTTTTTGACAGTGCTGCTGGCTTGATGCATTGCTTTGTGCATGCTGTTGCATTGTTAGTTTCTGAAATGACCTTCTCCAACATCTGACTCATGACATTAGGAATCAATCAGTGTTAACAACCAGAGGGCAAATACTGATGACCGAACAGTCCAGGTGCTTTGTCTGGCATGTGGGTACCTGTGCTGGAAAGCAAGAAACGATATCAAATAATCATGTGTGCATGAACTCTCCACACTCAGAGAGTATGTTGAAAAATTGCCTCATTTAAAAATGACACTGCTAAAATTCCTTATCCGTTTGATTGTTTGTTTGTTTGTTTCCCTAGTGTCTGAAACAGCTCATCATTCTACAAGTGGGCAACCACTTGTTCTTGTGCAGTGACATTCAACTCTCCTTGCCCTCCTGCATTTAACTGTCTACATGATGCATCATTACATAGCTCCTACAGACTAGTCCTGTTGGGTGCATCCTTCCATCAGGTCTATCTATACCACAGTATCCTAATGAAAATATTCATCTTCTCTCTTCATATTCATACACATAAATATAGGCACATGTGCATCAGGTTGTGAACAAAGAGGCTGACTCTCATTTACACTATGCATCCTTTACAGTATTACGATAATGTAAGCAGGTTATAAAGTCTTTGGGTTATAGCTGCATCCACCTTTAGATCCACACTGTCATACCACAGTCTATAAACTTGGCTCTTTATTAAAAGCCTTCTAGAGCTCTTGCAGCTCCATACTCTTGTGAAGTTTTTGTCATACTACTAGGTGCTCTAAATAAATAAATAAAATAAATAAATAAAATCTCAGAAACCCTGTATGCCTGCCTAACCCATTGCATTATTTTATGTATTTGTTTCTCATTGTTTTTTCTGAACAAAGTAAAATACAGGAATGTATGCATTCTTTTATACATTTATTCTCACAAGGTTTTTGGTTTGTTTATTTTTTTCATGCTAGCTTTCTCCTACAGAAGAGAATTGATAGTGAAAAAAAAAAAAAAGAAACAAGCAAAAAAAAAAAGTCTAAGACAATTAAGAAAATTATAGAGCTGACTGCCTATGTGCTCAGAAGCACAGAAGTAATATATTTGTGCTTTTCAAGGCATTCCAGCACTTTCAAGTCAGTGTTGCATTCTCTAATTACATGTAACAAACAGGTAGTGGAATAGCCCAGCATGGGGTTTGAGGGTCTGAGTCCTTGTATTGTAGAGCAATGTTCATAAAGAGACTTTTTAGTACCAGAGGAGACAATTAAGAATGGCATCAGTGATGCTGTAGTTTTAGCGATTGTTCAACAATGGTTGCTTTTGAAGGGGGGAGTTAAATCACTAGAGAGCTACAGTGGTTCTGATATGATTAAACATGAATTGTTCTGCTTTATTCTTCCAATTATCTTGTAGGTAAAAGCAAAAGATTATATAAGTTCATAATGTCTGAATCTACAACTCTTTCCACTGCAGTTACTGGTATGTTACCCCTGTATGAATGAAAAGATCTTATTTTATGGCTGTTTACAGTCCCTAAGCTCATGTGTAAATGTCTAATGAAGGTGCCAGACAGAAAAGAGTCAGACAAAATGTTTGACAGTTCTATTAAGGTATCTGATGTTATGCTTGGGAAAGTTCTCTGTTATACCAGTTATCTCTGTGAGCTAATATCAATGGTATCATTTCATAACTTTTTCTATGAGGAAATGACTAATGATTAATGCTGACCTACTGACCCTCACTGACTCCACTTTGTATGAATTTGATCATGAATTTGATCAGAGGGCTGGAGCACCTCTCATGAAGAAAGACTGAGAGAGCTAGGGATGTTCAGATGAGAAGGCAGGGAGAATTCATTACAGGCTTTCAGTATTTAAAGGGGGCTTATGAAAAAGATGGAGAGCAACTTTTTACACAGGCAGATAGTAATAGGCCAAGGGGGCTATAAACTAAAAGAGGGTAGGTTTAAATTAGACATAAGGAGGAAATTATTCACTCAGAGGGTGGTGAGGCATTGGAACAGCTTGCCCAGAGAAGCTGTGGATGCCCCATCCCTGGAGGTGTTCAAGGCTATGTTGCATGGGGTGTTGGACAACCAGATCCATTGGGTAGCATCCCTGCCAAGGGCAGGGAGGTTGGAACTTGATGGTCTTTAAGGTCCCTTCCAACCCAAACTTTTCTATAGTTCTATGAATACCCGACAAATAGTTCTCTTCATAAGCCATTTTTCACTATTTCTCTTCCTTCTTTCTGTATTACTAGCGACAGTAATATAAAAATAGTTTCAATATTTCTTATCCCATTTACCTCTTCAATTTTTATGTGTTCATGAAGTTCCCATTTATATTTATTGTCTATTTTTAAAATGGTTTTGCAGTAATAAATATTTTTTCTTACCTTAATCCTTGTATTGGTTTTACGTGGCAAGGTTTTGGTAGCTGGGGGCTTCAGGGGAGCAGAGCCCAGCAGCTGCCCCATGTCATTTCAGAGCCAGCTACAGGTGGCTCTAAAAGGGCCCCACTGCTGGCCAGAGCTGAGCCATGAGCAATACTGGGAGAGCAGAGTTAAGAAAGGGGAAAAAAAAATCCTGCTGTGCTACAGCAGCTGGGAGAGAGGGGTGAGAACTGAGAGAGAAGCAGCCCTGCAACCCTCAAGGTGAGTGCAGAAGGAGGGGAGGAGGTGCTCCAGGCACGCAGCACAAGTTCCCCTGAAGCCCGTGGAGAGGCCCCTGGTGGAGCAGGCTGTCCCCCTGCAGCCCATGGGTCCCACGGCAGAGCAGATCTCCACGCTGCAGCCCGTGGAGGAGCCCCCGCTGGAGCAGGTGGATGTGGCCTGGAGGAGGCTGCGGCCCATGGAGAGCCCCCGCAGAAGCAGGCCCTGGGCCGGAGCTGCAGCCCGTGGAGAGGAGCCCACGCAGGAGCAGGGGGCCTGGGGGGAGCTGACGCCCGTGGGGGACCTGTGCTGGAGCAGTTTGCTCCTGACGGATGGACCCCGTGGTACAGACCCATGTTGGAGCAGTTCTTGAAGAGCTGCAGCCAGTGGGCAGCCCCCACAGGCTCAGTTTGGGAAGGACGGCATCCCATGGGAGGGACCCCAAGTGGAGCAGTGACCGTGTAGGAGCTGCAGAGACGAAGCGTCAGGGACTGACCACAGCTGCCATTCCCAATTCCCCTGTGCTGCTCGGGGGGAGGAGGTGGAAGAAGGTGGAAGGGTGGGGTGGGGAAGGTGTTTTTAGTTTGCTTTTAGTTCTTCTTGCTCTAGTCTGTTATCCCTAGGCAAGAAACTATACAAATCTCCCTATGCTGAGTCTGTTTTGCCCATGATGATGATTGGTGAGTGATCTCCTTGTCCTTACATCAGACCTTGAGCCTTTTTCTATCACATTTTCTCCCCCATTTCTGTTGTGGAGGAGGAGTGAGAAAGCAGTTACGGTGGAGTTTAGCTGCCCATTAGTGTGAAACCACCACACTCCCCCTATTACTTTTCCATTTTTTTCTGATTCTAGAAGTGATCCACTGAAGTCAATGGTTGCACTGATGCTGACAAACCTGTGTGACGCTGTTGTCCATAATAATGTTAGAAAAATTGGATTTGGTTGCTCAGAAAGTCATTTCCCATCTTATATTGCTAGACATGATCAATATAAGGTAATGTGGTGGTCTACCCTTGTCCAACAGAGTAAATTTCCCATCTTTGAGATTTACTATCTCCTCTTCCACCATACTGATGTACTCAAATGTAATTTCTCCTACTGATCAATATCAGTGAGTTCGTAGCAACGAGTTAAGAATTTTAGGGTTGGATGAGCATTTGTAGAAAAGTCTTTAGAAAGGCTTGGTTTAATTACATGTCTAATTTTGTGCTTTGTTAGAGTTGAAGAGTTCAGCAACTTCATTGTATTTGTTTCTACATGTACATAAAATAAATTGGTGTCTACTTCGAGGAACCTATATTAAAGAGGTGCAAGTAGTTCATATATGTATTTAAACATAAGATTTGCTAAGACTGAGGATGTATAGGGTATAAACCTGATTGTCTTAAGGGCGGCTGCTCTGTTTTACACTTTGTCATTTAGAACGCAAACACTCCTTAGAAACCAGAAATCCTGCCAGGTTAAGCATGATAGAGAAGCGCATGCAGTGAAGTTCAGTATTTGTGAGGTGCAGTTTCACCCTGAAAAGAAAGATATATAGTCTGTTCTATTTTAATGTTTATGTATGCTGACTAACAAGTTTCTGGCAGAATGTATCAGGAGACGGTCTGTGGTTTCAAAGCTAACATGGTATATACATGTCCTGGTATAATACAGGATAAAGTTAGACATGATTTTTTTTTTCTTAGAATGTGAAAGGTTTATTGAAATCTTCTCCTTTTGTACGCTACTTAAAAACCCCTAAGTTTCTGCAGCTCCAAAAGAAGATTTCTTCAGCTAAAAGCAGTTGACCTAATGAAACTTGGCTTCTCGAGGACATTTAATCAAATACTGTGTGATCTCTGATTGAAGCTTTTCTCCCAGGTCATTCAGAAAAGCATTCTCTAAAGGCGATTTTCTGGTGTCTAATAAGAAATGAAGTTGCAAAGCAGTTTTTCTTTAATGAGGTCCTAGGAAGGTCGCTTCTATACAAATTCCTATTTCATAAAACTTATGGGAACTTAGCAACACTGAAATCTTTATGTATTTGTCAAATTTATTTCACATTGACCAATGGGTTAAAATTATTTTTTTCCAGGAAAGGCTTGAAACATACCTTCTTCAAGAATACAATTGCAGAGTGATTACAAAAGGTTTTCTACCTTAGAAAACCAGTCTAAAAACATAATGATAAGAGAAGAAATGAAAGTAGCAATTACATTTGATGAATAGAAAAGCAAAGAACTTGATAGCAGTAAGTGCAAATCAACAGTTAGGAAATGCAGGTAATTGAAATTATAATCAAGAGTCAAGAATTCCTTCAGAATTTGAATTCAATCTTGAATTGAGGATTTATATTCTAAAGATAATTAAATGGACTTGGTGATATGAAATACCATGCTCACCAGTAGAAACCTTAGGCAGACCATGAGACTGTATGAGACATAGAACAAATACACTGCTCTCCAGTGTTTTTGTTCTATGTTCTGCTCTCATTACTGTCCTTGTCATGAGAATTCATATTGTTCCTTTCTTCCTTGCACTAAGATCTCCATCAGGATTCAGTGCCACCATTTAAATCCCTTGTATATTCTGAAGAAGGCAATAGGAAGGGGTGCAGAGCTGACATTTTCAGAACTCTCTAAGTTGATTTGTTTGTCCTCTCTAGCTCTTCAGCCTTGCTGATGTGATAGCGAGGTGCAAAGGGAAAAAAAAAAAAAAAAAAAAAAAAGAGGCAAGGAAAGGAAAGAAAAGGAAAGGCAAGGAAAGGATCATCACAGAGAGTAACATAGAGGTTACCAGTGCAGCATGTAGTTGTGTTCTGTAGACTCTGCTAGGCATTTGAATGTTGTATTTGGTTTGTGATAAAAATTGTCATGTCATTTCCCAGAACCATTAAAAAAATTACATTTTGACATGAAAGTATTCTTTGGACTGGAATTGCCTTGGGGTTTGATGCAAGATATAAAGCCTTGCAGCTTAGTTTTATGGATAAAATCCATCTGAGGATTGAGAATGAGTGAAATTTGATTAAAATTCAATGATTTTTCGGAGGTGTAATGAGTTTGGCGCACACAAAGCAGGTTTTTAGAGGATGAGTATTCAAACTGTAAGACCTTTCCATAAATTTCACTTTTGCACACCTTTGCTTGTGGTCTTAGCAAGCTTCATAAACAGGCTTCATAAGCAGGTTTCATAATTAGCATATATTCAGATCCCTAGTGAAAATGGAAATGAATTTTAAATGAAGAGAAAGTAAGATACACTTCAAAAAGTTTACGTGTTTCTCAAAAAAAATTTCTGAAAAAGCTTATTAAAATGTCTTGAGTATAAAAATTGGCTGAGATGCTGCTGAAAGCTGGCGAAATCTGAAGTTGATTTAGATCTTCCATGCCTGACCTCTCTTATTTTTGTCTGGAATGAAAAATATAAAGTTTTGCAAATTTTCCCTCTGATGCCTTCAGATGTAAAAACTGGCAACTTGTCTAGCATGTGGTCTACCTGTATAGTCATTTAAAATTTAATCACATTTTTCTCCAGAGACTGAGTTTGATTGCATACCCAAATATATACATTTCCAATAAGATCCTGATTTATGGGTGGTAACCCATACAGTTAGTTTAATTCCCTGGTATCTGCACACATTTCAGTGGTGCACTGGGGGATGCTGAGCTGCTAGACTTGAGGGGTAGGTCTTAGATTATACAAGTCAAAATTTTTATGTGATAGAATGTCCTTTTTCTGAGTTTTCTGTTTGGCTTTTTTTTTTTTTTTTTAATTCAAACCAAAACTGCTGGACTGGAGACACTGATCATCTCAAGATTAATTTTCAAATGCAGCTTCAATCCTTATAATTTCAGAAAACAGGTGGAAAGGGGTGAAAGTGAACTCTTTAATTATTATTTCAGATGTATCTTAATTATGAAATCAGCTCCAAGGGACCAAAGATACAACATTTCTTATACTGTTGCACACTTAAGAACTATTAATACTTGCAAAAAGATGAAAATACATAGTTTACAAAAAGACAGACAAAACTGATGTAATGATAAGAATGGACAAAACTAAGTGTAATACTCCAGTCAGCATCAGAGTGCTGTAAGGGTTGGTGGCTTTCTGGGGTCTGTGAAAGTGAGGCAAGGCATGGCCTTACATCCAGGGCCTGTCCCATCAGGAAGCAGGACAGCCAGTGCAAAACTGGGTATGCACCCTCACCCTCAGCCCAAGCATCAGTTACAACCAGGCGGATAGGGCCAGCCCAGGGTCAGGCCAGGACATCAACCTGTAGGTACTTTATCCACTACCTTCAAATAGTGTCTCCTTTACTTATACCAAGCTTCATGACTTTTCCACCTGCATTCTTAAATGTCATCCCACTTCTATTCTTTTCCGTAGGCTCCTCTGATTTTCTTTAAATGATGAGTCAGTTCTCTGTAATGTTGGCAGTGCTTTCCAATTTTGCCATCCAAAAGTTTTGATGAGTACCTTCCTACTTCATAACTCCAGAACACTGGTAGATTAAATGGAACCAGTGTCTGACTGCTTAAGAGTACAAGTGGCAGTCTTCCTCCACTCTAATTCACCCCTTTTAATATAAGCTATTAGAGGTTTGGTTTTTTTTATTTGTTTTTGTGTTTTTTTTTTCTTTGGGGGGGTCTTCTTTTTTTTTTCCAGCTCTTTGTTGGCTTGCTATTCTTATATTAACGTTTATCATCTTCTTGAGCAGTAATTTCCTGTGGGAAACCATACTGAGTGTTTTGTTGCTGTTGTTTTTGTTGTTTTCCTTACATGTACTGAATCCATTGCATTCGCTTATCTAAGATATCAGTGCTTAAAATACACAGGTATTAGATTAGGCTGACATCTTTGATAAAACCATGTAGATAATTTACTCACCTTCCCTTGTATCTGTGTCCTTAATTATTCTTTCTTTCAAGATCTGTTATAATACAGCATTTATACAGCATTTGAGTCAAACTTAGAGCCCTGTAATTGCAGGGATCACCTTTATTTTCCCTTTTTGTGTCAGCATTGTTTGCCATTCTTTAAGCAGAGTATTACCCTTTGAATTTACAGATTCATTAAAAATCCTTCTTACTGAATTTCTATTAATTATGCATAACTACTATGAACCCATCCTCTAGTGCCTCAGATTAGTTCATGCTTCAGCATAGCTCAGGGTTTGTCTTTTAAGAATATATTCTTGGAGTTGTAGGTCCAGCTTTGCAGTTAGAGCAGAAAGAAGGTAAGGAGAGTAAGAACAAGTAAAGCACCTCATTACATGGTGCAAAACCATCTTAGCAAATAACCTGGCAAGCTGATGAGGGGTATTAAACGAGGAAAAAGAACAGAGGGAGATGATGATGATGATGATGATGATGACCAACAGTCAAGTGAGGAGATGATGGCTCAGCTTGGGAAGCAAAAGGTGAGGAGTGATAATAACAAAGGAAACTTTGTAATCAGCAAAATGGGGTTGACGGGGGGCCACTTCATACGCATTTACGTCAAAAAGTGCAGACAAGAAAGTATGACGGTAGAAATTCACTCTTCTGTGAAATCAGCATGATTGGGTGTCTCTCTGAAGCACCTTCTGCACAGAGAAGGACCTGAGTGTCCCAGAGGACACAAATTTGGCCATGAAAATAAATGTGCCCTCATTTTCAAAGAAGACCACCCACCTCCTGGGCCATCAGGTCAAGAGACGTGAACCTTAGTTAAGTGCATCTAGAGTGAGGCCAGCCAATGACCTGAAGATGATTAAGAGACTGGAGCATTTGACCTACAAGGAGAGGTTGAAAGAGCTGGCGTTGATCAAGTTGGGGAAGACAAGATTCAGGAGGGACATATCCATGGGTATAAATGTTTAATGGGTGTAGAAATAAAGATGGAGACAGACTCTTATCAGTGGTGTCCAGTGACAGGACGAGTACCGTTAGGCACAATATGAATCGCAGGACATTTATTTTAACTATAAGAAAAAAAACATTTTTACTCTGAGGCTGGTCAAATACTGGAACCAGTTTCCTAGAGAAAGTATGGAGCCTCTGTACCTGGAGATATTAAAAAATGGATACAACCCTAAGCAATCCATTCCAACTGATCCTGCTTTGTGAGGGAACTTCAGAGAATCATAGAATGTCCTGAGTTGGAAGGGATCCATAAGGATCATTGAGTCCAACTCCTGGCTCCACACAGCACCACCCAAAACCCAAACCATATGTCTGAGAGCTTTGTCCAAATGCCTCTTGAACCCCAGCAGTCTCAGTGCCATGGACACTTCCCTGGGGAGCCCGTTCTAGTGCCTCACCATCCTCTCAGTGGAGAACCTGTTCCTAATATCCAACCTGAACCTCCCCCTATTGCAGCTCCAAGCCATTTCCATGGGACCTATCACTGGTCCCCAGAGAGCAGAGATCATCACCTGCCCCTCTGCTCTCCTTGTGAGGAAGCTCTAGGCCATCATGAGGCCTCCCCTCAGTCTCCTTTTCTCTGGGCTGAACAAAACAAGCAACTTCAGCCTCATCTCATATGTCTTGCCTTCTAGATCCTTCACCATTTTTGATGTTCTGCTTTGGACACTCTCTAATAGTTTTATGTCCTTCTTGTACTGTGGCATCCAAAACTGCACACAGTACTTGAGGTAGGACAATCCCTTCCCTCAACTGGCTAGCAAAGTTGTTCTTGAAGTAGCACAGGATATGGTTGGCCCTTTTGGGTCAACTTGACATTGACCAAAAACCCCAGATTCCTTTTTGTGGTGCTGGTCTCTAGATTTTTGTCTCTTAGTCTGTACGTATAGCCAGGGTTGATCCATCCCAGGTGCAGAATCTGTCACTTGCTCTTGTTAAACTTAATATGGTTGGTGGTTGCCCAGTCCTCTAATTTGCCAGGATCTCACTGCAAGGCCTCTCTACCCTTGATGGAGTCAACAGATTCTCCCAATTTAGTATCATCTGCAAAGTTGATACAAGCTCTGCATACAAGTCATTTATGAAAACATTGAAGAGAACTGTCCCTGAAATGGACCCCCGGCGGAAACCCCATATGTGACTTCAACTAGATGATCTCCAGAGGTCCCTTCAACCTCAATTATTCTTTAAAATATTCTGTGATCTTTTATTAAACTGGCTGGTATGTTCAAAATAAATAAATAAATAAATAAATAGAATCACCAGCTTTCAGGTGCAAAAGCCCTCCTAAACAACCTAGGTTACAGCAAAATGTCACATAAACCCACAGGGCTATTTTGCAAGTAAGTCACCATACAAACAGCAATAAATTTGCAAATGTCAACTACAACTGTCAATTTGCAAAGTAAGTATAATTAAAGCAAATTTTTAATTCACTCAGAAAGCATTGTAAATAGCCTGTGATATTATAAATGCTATTTGAAAAGCCATCCACAATTGTAAACAGAAAGGAACAAAATCTAAAGCAATTGGTGTTTTTCTTCTAGATTCTTCCTCTATATTTGTTTGTTTGTATGCATATTTTAAACACAAAGCTCCAGTAGGAAAGTGACATTTCCAGAATTCGAGACATACAGAACATGGCTCCTTCTGATCTTTTCTAAGAGGAATCTAAGCTTGTGTGTAGTGTTTGTCACATGGATGGTGCAAAGCTCTGAAAAAGAACGTCAGTCCTGCTCCAAATGCTTCTGATTCCTTTCAGCAAACAGTCAGGGCTCTGGCTGTTTGAACTAACTTTGAATTAACAGCTGGCTGGTCTTCAGCCACTGAAGCAGTAATCTCTAGAACATAGTCAAGGCAATACAGGTATTTGTACCAGCTTTAAAAATATCCACTCCTTGAACCTCTGTGAGGCTGTGTCAAGCACTGTCTTTTCCCTGTAAGATCAGCTAAATCAGATAAGTATTTATTTGTGACCTCTCTTTCAGATCCTTCTTGGAGGGACAAATACCCCTTTGAGCAGTTGTGGCTGGATTCACAAAATGACTTTCATAAGTGTTTCTTACCGTTCATTTCAGAAGTGTGAGTCCAAAACTAAAACATTCCTCAGAATGGCAGCTGAGTTGCCCTTAACACCAGAGTCTGTGAAGATCACAGACACTTCTGCCTGCTATATTCTGCTATCAAACTCTTCTGCCGCTCATGCTGTCAAACATCTCATACCTCATTACAAAGCCTCATTAGTTTAAAAAAGCATCTTAGTATCAACTAAGGGAATATGGTGTGGTATGCATGGTCAGAGTGTGGTGAACAGAGAGAGGAACAGGTTGCCCAGAGAGGTTGTGGAGTCTCCTCCTTGGAGATCTTCAAAAGTCTGGTCCTGGGCAACCTGTTCTGGTGTCCTTGCTTGAGCAGGGGGGTGGACCAGATGACCTCTAGGGGTCCCTTCCAACCTCAACTATTCTGTGATTCTGTGAATGCTTAGGAGACTATTGCAATGATACCTCTGTTTCTGTGCAGTGGGTTGTGTTAAGGGTACACATATGGTCATGAGCAAAGTTCTAGACTTTGGACTCTCTGAACTTGCAGGCTCTCAAAGTCCTAACTTGAAACAGAGCATCCTGCCCATCAAGCTATCTGGAAGACTGAGGAAATCCTGTCTTTCCTCTCAAAACTGCTCCATTTGGATAAAAAAATGAAAGTATCGCAATGAGAAGTTGGAGATGTACAGGTGTGATTCTTGCTTCTTTCCCCTGGAACAGAAGGGAAACCTAGGCTCCTGCTGCAGCTGGATGTATTGCTTGTTCTATGAAATGATAAAATAATGTTTTTGACATACTGAGAGAGAACGATCTCTCACATACCCCTATACTTAAAAATTGGTCTAGAGTCTGCTTTCTCTGTGAGTCTATTCTACCCAAAGTGTAAATACTTTCCAACTTCCTAGACATTAGCTTAGTGAATCTGAAACCATCTATTATGAAAGGGTTTGGCACATGACTTTCAAATGTGAGTAAAGAGATTGGTTTGTCTGGATCAGGAAGCTCTAAAAAACGGTGGGATACTACCCATTTTTTTTAATTTTTTTTATGATATTTCCCAGCATACTGGCACTTGTAAATGATATTTTGCAGTATGCAGTCATCTCCAGGCAAGTATTTTTCTCTGAAACTAGAAGCAAAGAGACAGTAATTACAGCCCTGTTGGAATGAGTATACACATACTTCCTATGAACTGTGCACTTTATAAGAGTAAAGTTTGCCTGCCTTTCCTGCCTGTTCTATCAATAATGGCTATTGGCGAAATAATATGGGGACTGTACAAAACTTTGGGGATTATTTACAAGTACAATCCATTTATGGGAGATCATATTAACATTGCAAGCATGTATTCTGCTCGTTGATGTGCGTGTGCAATTTCAATTAGTGAGGGGAATCATGTACTTCCATTTAGGAGAGAAAAGGCCCTTGTTACATTCATCCAGAACTATATGCTCTTTCTGGAGAGCTCTGGCTTGCAGCACTTTCAGTAGATAAAAACATAGAGTTATACGAAGGGAATACCAGTGAAGTACATCTTATCACTCTGAAACACAAGCAACTCGTGTAGTTGAAAAAAAAAATAAAAAAAATAAAAAAATCTTACAAGTATCTTAATAATACCACTTTCTGAAAATCTTTTTTCTTGAAAGAGTCTTGTCTATAGTTTTAAAGCACTACAGCTTTAACAAGAGCCAGGGTTAGCACACACAAACACACATTAAAAAAAAAAAAAAAAAAAAAAAAAAAGAGTTCAGAGCCTTTAGGTATAGTAGAGGTGAAAGAGAATTCATTAAATTTAAAGGAATGTAAAGTGTTTTCAAGATAAGTAGCTAACACTTTTGAAAGAAACATCTTTGTAATAGGAAGGCAATTTTCCAGTTGGGAAAACAACACAGAGATTTTAAATAATCTCTTCAGGATCATATAGTGCTTGACTCCCAGTCTTGTGCTAATTCACAGTGACTGTGTGTAGGGAATATCCCATTGAGGCTTCTGTATCTTGCTTAAAGAGCCATAACAATACAACTCTAGCATTTGTGTGGTTGTTAGATATATTTTACAAAAAGCTTCTGGACTTAAATGAAATTTCAATCTCTTTAGGCATATGTGTGAAGTGAGAGAACTCAGTGATTCAAACTATCACTGTCAGCAATGGGGAAGCCAATTAAAGTAGCTTATCTGCAGTGTGTAACCCTGCCTATAGACTTGAATGTGGCAATGAGTGCTGTGTGTTCAGAATGTGACTGACAGTAGAATCTACAAGTGATTTTAATTTTATTTTATTTTATCCTGGTGGCTATGTGAAGGTCCTTAAAATTTTCCTCAGAAGCACTCTTGTTCATGTGCATGTCTGGACTAATATAGTTTTAGACAAAAGAGAATGCAGAGTCAGAAAAAAAAATATATATATATATATTTACTGTGTGGAAGGAAAAGAGTGAGTTTTGTGCCTTGGTGCCTTTGTATTTCATACCTACAGGTGTAAGGATTCTGAATTCCAGTTGCTGTTCCCCTGCATATAAAGGTCTAATTTTGACAACTAGAGCAGCCTTAGCAGATTCTGTGTTTCCTAGCCTCCAGATGAATAAAGTCCTAACTAGGAAGATGTGGACAAAAAATTAAAATCTTTCATTCTTTATATGTTTCCTGACATATATTGTGAATATGATTCCCCCCAAATGGAACATTTAATGTTGTAAAATGCCCCCAAAATGTTTAAAATATGAGAAATGACCATTTTAAATAAATAAATAAGCAAATATGGAGGTAGCTTTTCAAGATTTCTTGGTCTTTGAGTTAGACTCTTAAGGAGACTAAAGCAAAATCAAGAACGAGGCAGTTATATTTCCATTTCTTTTTAAGTCCTATAGCCCAGTATTAAAGTACTTGCTCAGTTTACAAGTTCAAATTATTTTCTTTCTTTCTCCCAGGATACCATTCTTTTCTACTGGATAAAAGTAAAAGGCACGATGATCATCACCTCCTTTCCTCTGAATGGTGTTCAAATCCTTCTCTAAACCAGAACTACAAAGTGAAAGTACTTTATTCTGGGAATTGCAAATATTAACTGGATCAGAATTTCTTATTCTTCCTTCCTTTCAACTTTTATTTAATTAAGGTATTTAAGGATTTCAGGTCAAATTTATGGGTAGCTTAGCTTGACTCATACCTATAAAAACAGTATAAAACAATGTACTCTTCACCAGCAACAGGAAAACTCATGCTGCATCCTGACACTGTTAGAGGAGGCTTAGAGGAGTTGCTGTATAGAGAATGAAATACCCAGACAGACTTTGGGGATGTCCCCAGTGCTATCCGGTGCCATATCCCCAAAGGTTCTCCTCCAGGTTTGCTCACAAGGCAGTGTTATTACTTTGCAGTGATTCTGTCCAAATAGAGCCACCTCTCATCTCTAGGAGTCTCTCTCCAAGCGCTGCAGAAAGTTATGTCATCTCCATCAGTTATGTTTCATATTTGCTTTACAGTGACTGTAGCCCTAATACTGAGCATAAACCAGCAAGTATCCAAAGGTCTCTGAGCATCAGCCTTTTTACCTACAATGACTGACATGGGATTTTGGTTTCCCATGAGACAAAGAAGTAAAACTGTATTCTGGGGTAACTCCAAAATATAGTATTCTAAGGAGAGTAGGAGCCAGCTGAAATCTCTGTCAAGTATTTTGATAGCTTGTTCTGTCTCCTTTAACTTGAATCCTGTTTAACTAGCAGCATCTGCCACTGGTATTTCCACAAGGATGGTGCAGATGGAGCAGTGATTCAGATCACTGGCTTTACAAAGTTACGAATAGCTAAAACTGTTACTGATGAAGACTAGCAACAAGACTGAAGGAGAGGTCCATGTGTATGGCCAAGGCCTGCAATATGTGGTATTTAGATCTTCTATTCATATTTTTTCATAGAATAACTTATATCTGTATATATATTCAACTCCAAACCTGAACAAATTTTTACCCTTCAGTTGCTTTTGTAGTTGCCAACTTCTCTTCTCTGTGTTAGGTAACAATTATCTAACCTAAAACCAAAATCACTTGAAACACAAAATTATTGTGGTTAATGACATCATTTCAATCCAGGCCACAAATAATTTTATTTCGTGATGTTTTTTTCCTGCAACCCAAACATGGGTGAGGTGGGGAGAGGCAAAACAAGGTAAATATGTTAGCTGAACTTGCCCTGCTAAGAACGTAGTCATTTGGGTCACACCATTGTTTATCCTTTTTCATTTTCCCTGGGGAAATACACAGTAAACAAGAAGACGTACTGAGCTTTTGTGATAAGGGTTTCAATTGGGAAATATAATCTATTTTGTGGTTCTTTCTTTAAAGTGTAGTTTCTCTTTTTGTTCATTTATTTGCAATGAGAAGCTTGCTGGGTTTTGTTGTTGTTGTGACTGTTTTTCTCCCCATTTCTTTTAATATTTTATGTTAACAGATTTCTTGAGGAAAGGTACTAAGTTAGTAGATTTAATCAATTACAATTTCTACCCATTAGAAGAACTGACACTGGTCCAAATTTTTATAGCCTTGGATGATCTGTACAGAAGAAAATGAGGTTATTCCCAAATTGATTTTGCTGTTGCCTGGGACAGGAGGTAGTTTATTAAATGTTATTTTCATGTTCAACAGTAGTGAGTAGTAGTTCATCTATAATGCCTTACACCATTCAGACAGCAATTAAATAAACGTTTGACAAACTTCATTCAGAAAATACTCCTTTCTATGCAGTGCTTACAGTCATACTCTGTAGAATATATCTCCACTCAGAAATGAATATTGTTCAAATTCATCGTCTTTCAGTTTTGACGCTGCTGGTGAAGGGACAATTAATTATTAGTTATGTTTTAATTTTATTTGCAAATGAAAGAGGCAAATGTCACAATTTTATACATACACAGCACACACTGCATTAAATAGCTGCTGTTGGAGCAAGCTAAAGCTAATTAGTTACCAAAAGTTAGAGGCTTGCATAATGGTGGCAGACGTTACAGGACGGGAGAAATCTTTCATATATGGTAGGAAGAAAGATTACTAGTTTTGCTTGGTCTGTGGCTCCTGGCTATGGGATTTCATGGACAGCAGCTTTTGTTTATTCCTCAAAACATGGGAGGAGGTTTTAGGATGAAGTAGCTTTCTTGGAAACAATGGTGGGAAAGTGAGATTTCTGGAAGCACTGGCAATTTACAAGCACTTTATGACTGGGTTTGTTCCAGATCTGGTTTCAAAATATAACTTAAAACAAACTACCCTTAGCATATTGCTAGATACCATTTTGCTGCTTCTCCCATGAGAAGAAAACTATCAGTCCCAAAAGCCTGATTTAGTTTTGCATTTAACTATGAGGAAGATGGAAAAAGAAATAGAGATTCCAAATCTAATCTGTGACCAAGATTTGAACTCAAACTGCAGAAGACCATAAAAATATTTCAGCAATGTTGCTCTGCAAACAAGATACTGTAAAAACTGCTAAGCATACCAGCAGCAGAAATATGTGGTGTTGGAAGAATTCTTGGTCTGTTGATCAGTACTGTTGCAATTCATCACACCTTGATGAGCTTGATGCAAAGTACAGTGAAAGCTGCAGTCCAGACCAGTACTCTTGTAATTTGATAATATAGAGAATGAGAAACACAACCACCATTCTCAGGGCTCTGCTCCAAAAAACGTGTGGTTGTCTTGCCAGATGGTTTTAAGTTGAACTCAATACAAGCTTCAGGAAAAGTAGATGGCAGAATGCATTTGCTCAACATTATTTTCAATGTGGACATGTAAATTAACTTGGAAGCTGATTAATTTTACAAATCCAGGGAAAACAAATTGTCAACCATCTTCATCCAATTTATTCCTTTTTTTTTTTTTTTTTTTTTTTTTTTTCTGCCACCAGGTGTCAGTAGAAGAGCATGGACATCCCAGAGATCCATGCAAGATCTCCTGAACTGCTGGTTTAGCAATGATATTATTTCATGATAGTTCTTATGCTCCAGAAAATGTTCTAGTTTTTTCCTTCTACTGTAGAAAGGAAAGATGAGATTTCTTACCCATCCTTACAGTCCTTCAAACTGCATAAACTATACTAGTTTTGTGTGCTACTTCTAAGTGCTCTAGCATCTCAACTCATTGTCCTCTTACCTGCTCTAGCCTTCGTCACTAGGTTAGATTATCTCCTCTCCACCAAGACTATGAAGACTATGTAGGCATGATTGTCAAAGACTTCAGGTCACTGATAACTATCCTGTCTTCTAACTGACTATTCATATGCCCTTTCTGAATTTTGATAATACCTAAAGGTCATGTAACCAAAGCTCTATTCTGAGAAGTGATTCTCGGGTCCTTGGTGCAAAGAGCTCCTTCAGCACCACTCTGATAAATGTAATGTCTTGGCTTGGACTTTGATTGGCCTTTGTTAAAATATGAACATAATTTCTTATGGATTCCCTTCAAACATCAGGGATGAAGATATTTTTTACCAGACCTCTCAGAATTACTGTGACACAAGTGCCTTGCTTAAAGGAAATTGGTCTATTTTTAGCAGATTTCGTGCAGAGTAAGCTTTCCAATTCTAGTCTTTGTTTGGAGGTCTCTCTAGCCTTGAGTTTATTGTGATAGGGATGAACATCCATGAAGCTTAGTGTTTGGTCATGTGTAATGTAAAAAAAAAATAAAAAAAAAATAGGAATAGATACATGTAATAGGAAGAGAGGTTTGAATGAACACCAAGACAGGTTTTTTTTTTTTTTTTTTTTCATGGGCAGACACTGATAGGACAAGGGGGAATTCTTTTAAACTAAAAGAGGGGATATTTAGATTATATATTAGGAAGAAATTCTTCACTCAGGAGGTGGTAAGGCATTGGAACAGGTTGTTGAGGAGTCGTGGATGCCTCATCCCTGGAAGTGTTCAGGGCTAGGTTGGGTGGGGCCCTGGGCAACCTGATCTAGTTGGCGGCATCCCTGTCTATGGCAGGGGGGTTGGAACTGCATTGTCTTCAAGATTCCTTCCAACCCAAACCATTCCATAATTCTGTGATTCTATGATTCTTTGATTCTACGATTTTATGATTCTGTGATTGACTATCACAGAACTTTCTTGCTTTTGGTAAGAAATAAAGCTCTTCCTGATGAAGGGAGACATTCTTCTTGCAACCTGAGAGATACAAAATGCTAGGATCTGAATATAAAGTTGATTTTCAGTACTTCATCTGTTAATATGGTGGAGTAGGAATGGGAGAAGGAGAGGAGAGGAGATACTCAGTGTTTGCTCCAAAGAGTTCTGCAAAGGTCTTAGCCATGAAAAATTATCAGCTTCCACATCTACTTACAGCTCTTAACATTTTCCAACAATTGGAGGGGCTGGAGGGAGAGTCTACTGCAACATTCTGCCATGGTCAAGAAGATGCTCAGTGAAAAATACAGATTCAGACTGCTTTGGAGATGAAAGTGTGGGCAATTCCTACTACAGGCTGAAATAGTGTTCAGCATCAGGATATCTCCAAAGTGACTTTGGAAACTGAATTATCTACTTGTAATTTGAAAGACATGATGACCAAGATCATCCACAGAGCTAATGAAAGCTGGTGCCTTACAAACTTCATGGAGTCACAGAAACATGACATAGAAGAGATGATCTTGTTTTCATTGCCTTGTTTACTGATGTTATGGTAGAGCTACCTGGAGATCTTGGCCTTAGCAACAAAACTGGAAGGTCCAACATGTTTTCTTCAAGGACTCAGCAGCACCATTTTGAAACAGGTTGTTGGGGTTTGAGCTTGTTTTCTTGTTTGTTTTCTTGTTTGTTTGTTTGTTTTCATCTGATGATCAAAACCCTTAATTCATCTGAAAGGGTACTTCATCTTACTTGGGAAAGAATTCTTTATTAAGAAAAGCCTAATGTGATTTAGACACCACATGCAACAGAAAAAATCAGACACTCACAAAATTTAAATGGCAGGGTAGTTTTCTAAGATGGAGCAGGAACTGGTCTTTGACAGTTTACTAATATCCAGGGAGACAGTTTCTGCCTAATAAATCTAAAAGGAACTGAATCCCCAGTAACACTGATGTGTTTTTATTTATTTATTTATTTATTTATTAAGAAGGAGCCTGTGAAATCAAAACAGCTAAATGCAGCGATATCTACCTTTGGTCCCACATAACTTCGGGACACTAGTTAAAAAGACTTTAAAATTCTAGGTAACTCTGTGGAGGAAGTACAGGAAAGTCCTACATTTATTCAAGAGAATAAAACAGTGCTGAAAGGTATTTATTACTGTATCTTGATAGAGGAGTATCTCCTGGAAAATGATAATGAGGAGGAGGTAAGGTCTCAATGACTAGTGTCTGGCATTTACTATATTGGCATTCTTGGGAGACTAGGCTGCGGAAGTTCTGTTGCAGAAAAGCTGAAACCTTTAGGGAAGAGCGATGCTGGTGTCTAAATCCAGGGTAATGGAGGAGAAAAAAAAGATTGAGTCTAATCTGGGATAAAGAAGGTGAGAAAAGGATTTTGAAAAGGAGCAGAATCATGAGGTTAAATTGTTCATTCCTGAGTGAGAGGAACAGACCTTGGGTCCTCCTTATATCTTAAAGGGTAGTTGGCTTTTCCACCTAACCTAGAGTGTGACTTCTCTGACAGGTAAAATAGTGCTGCTAAAGTAAAAAATTATCTGAACTGGAGTTTCTGTATAACCCTAATGGCTACATTAGACATGTGAACTGTTTCATAGAGATAGAATAAAAGTCTGTGAACTTGCAGACAAAAAAAAAAAAAAAAAAAAAAACCTTTAAGCACCAGTTCCTAGTATTCAGTTCTGTTTCTCACTGTTAAAGTTACCCTGGAGTAATCACATTTTTATTTTTCTACTTATCAATTATTATCATCATTGCATTATTATTATTATTATTGGCCATAGAAATGAAGATACATAGAAGTAATCTATTTAACTCCTTCCTCTATCGAACCAACAGATCCAACAAGCAGTTACTGAAATTAGAGTGCCTCCAGAACCTGTTAATTTTGTGAAATCCAGGAACTCTCCACTCTTTCAACATTTCATTTCACTCATTATTTCATGATAGCAATGCCAGAGTGTTGCTGTTATCAGTAAGAAGCTTACAGCTTAGGGTCACCAGTAATTTGGTTAATATTAGGTCTAAATATAACTGGGAACAGAGCAACATGACTTGTGTTATCAGTTCAGGTTGGTATCCAGCAGTTCTCCTAGCAGGTGTCATGATTTTCCTGGTGCTTTACCTGCTTCTCTCCCTGGTACACTGTATTTGTCATTGCTTATAGTCTCTGCACCTCAGTGGTTTGCAGATTGTTTTTCTACAGGATGTTTTGACTTCTTATATAACCTCCTTGACTCTTTCTCTTTGTTTCATCCAGCAGCTTAACAGATGTGGCCCTGGAGCTGCAGAGTTTTACATGACAGACAAAGAATCTTTTATTTTGTGCATTTGGAGTGCTACCCAGGGACAATGACAGAATTTTTAGGCTCCAAGATTCAGATTTCCAGAAAAGACTGGCTTTTTTGTTGGGGTTCTTTGAAACCAAACAGAACTGCTACTCTCCAATGCTTTATACCTCCTTTCTCTGACAATCTGCTAAAGGATACAAAAGTTTTTCAAAGGGGTCTGAAAAAGCTAGATTGATGGGCCTAGTCCAATCCAATATTCAACAAGGCTAAGTGCTGGGTCCTACATTTGGGTCAAAAAAACTTGATGCAGGAGTTTAGGCTTGGGAAAGAGTGGCTGTAAAGTTGCCCAGGAAGAAAGGAAAAGGTCATGCTGGTCAACGTGGCATATAGTGAGCTGGCAGTGTGTCCAGCTGGCCAAGAAAGCTAATGGCATCCTGGCCTGTATCAGAAATAGTGTGGCCAGCAGGACTAAGGGAGTGATTGTCCTTCTGTACTTGGCACTGGTAAGACCACACCTCCAACATAAGAAGGACATAAAAGTACAAGAGAATGTCCAAAGGAGAGTATCAAAATAGTGAAGGGTCTAGAGAGGAAGACATGTGAGGAGCAGCTGAAGTCACTTGGGTTGTTCAGCCCAGAGCAGAGCAGGCTGAGGGGAGGCCTCATGGCAGCCTGCAGCTCCCTCACGAGGGGAGTGGAGGGGCAGGCGCTGAGCTCTGCTCTCTGGGGACAACAACAGGACCTGAGGGAACGGCATGGAGCTGGGACAGGGGAGGGCCAGGCTGGGTATTAGGGAAAGGCTCTGCACCCAGAGGGTGGTCAGGCCCTGGAACAAGTTCCCTAGGGCAGTGGTCATGGCACTGAGCTGCCGGAGTTCAAGAAGTGTTTGGACGATGTTCTCAGACACATGGTCTGATTTTTGGGTGGTCCTGTGTGGAGCCAGGAGTTGGACTCGGTGATTCTTGAGAGTCACTTCCAACTCAGCATATTCTATGATTCTATGAATGATTGAATTAGGTCCATGTATGCACATTTGGGATTTTCAGTTAGTATTTTTACCATTTAAAGACCTGTAGTATTCATATCTTGTTTTCATTCCACTTGTACAGTCTCTGCATCAAATTTCTATATACATGTGCTAAAAAATTAAATTGTTTACCTTTCTTTATTTTTTCTTTGTATTTGTTTATCTTCATTTAAAGTCTCCTAGTCTGTCTTGAGTATTTTATTCCAAGGTTTTCCCATTTTATATGAACACAGAACATTTGCTATGCTCCAGAGAATCTGGAGTTTATTTGCCACTTGAGCTTTAAGCACAAAGATGTGTCACCATGTTTAATTCTGAAAAACTGTTACATAGTTCTGTCACGATAACGACACAATATGTACCTACTGTATGAATGACTTTTCTTGCATAAGGGTATCTAGTATCTTTTGGTATTAACATTAGGTGTGTTTATATATCACCTATTTATAGGTCACTTGTTAATCATTATCTGAGTTGGTAAAGCTGGGTGCTGCAGTGGTCTTCTGTTAGCAGAGATACAACTCACTTCTCCCACAATCTCCTCTCTCAGTAAATTGCAAGTTTTTCCTCAGCAAAACTGCTCATAGATGGATGTTAGGATGGTTGTTCTAATATGTTTGATTTCTGGTTCGTATGTAGGCCTTAATT